>NC_081829.1:87626260-87956260 GCF_030867095.1 Alligator mississippiensis | reverse complement strand
AGCTAAGATTATGTTCCACTCCCTCTGTAATCCAGGCCACTTCTTTCATTTTATTAAATAAATACTGCTCAAAGATTTGCACAATTTATCTGTTCTTCAGATGATACATTCTTACATACAACTTGTCCTACTATATTTTCTTACATACAACTTGTCCTACTCACTGGGTCACATGCAGCTTTTACCTTTGCTTTCTCCTGATAACCAGCAGAATCTGTTCCTACTGTATTTCTTGCATATAATGCACACTCTAATTTCTAGTACCTGGCTTTTGGAAAAAGGTATGTATTATATCTGAGAAAATAATGGTATTTTAAATATATTTTAATATTAAGTTTGCAATTAACATTATATTATATAAAATTGAAAGAATAACAAATAAATTTGATTTAATGAATGATTTGTAAGAAGTTTGGAAAAGTTCTTCGTAAATGTGGCAGAGCACCATCGGGGTGCTCGCCACTGAGTGGGCTGCTGCAGGCGACAAAGAACCCTGCATGGTGAACAGCAAGGAGACACCCCCACTGCAGCTATTTTCAGGGGAAGTTGTGTGGCAAAGCACCTTTGGGTACCTGCCACTTTAAGGGAAAGAGCAGACAGCAGGGCAACAGGCAGGAGCCAGCCTTGAGGAGAAAGTCACATGCCCACAGGCTGGGCCATGTGATTGGAGGAGAGGGCTGAGCAATTTCCATGTTAGCTCAGACCTCAGGACTGAGCCAGCAGTCTGCTGCTGGCAGCCGGCAAGCAACAGCACCCGGCTTAGCTGCTGCTTGGAACATTATGGGGATAAGGGAGGAACTATAGGGATGGTAAGAGGGTCCAGGGGGGTCCTGAGCCCTAGGAAGAAGGCTGGGACCTATTCAGAACAAGGCCTAGCCTAGGCATGGGGTTAACAGCTTGTAGGCCTACAATGGGGCAGGCAAGCCCCCGAGTAGATCTAGCAGGGGTGAAGCCAGGGGCTCAGGTGAGCCCAGTTGATTTAGGCCTCAGCCAGAATTTTTGGGATATTTGGCTAACTCAGATTAGGGGGAGGGCTCTATGGTGGGACCCAGGAGGGACCCCTCTGGAGTATTAATACTCTGGGGTATTAATACTAAAATCTCTTCAAAGACTATGTGTTACACAAGATATTTTCAAGACTTCTCTAAAATTAGGTGGCTTAAAAACAAAATGCGTGGTCTAATGTTTATGAAGACCAAAAAAAAGTTTGAGTTAGGTGCTTCATTGCTTTTATGAACCAGCTTTTTAAGAATAATTCAGACTAATGAATGCATTTGTAAATTCTCAGGAAATGTACTGTGTGGCCAAAGGGCAAATGCTATAATTTGGGGGAGAATTTTTATTTTGTACATATCCAAATGGCTGGATTCCTGCCTTGCATATAAGATAAGATCAATATAAATCGTAGAAGTCTGACTGGCACCTCCACAGGGGTAACAGGTGCTTTAAAAATACAGCATAACACGTATAAAATATCCATGGATAAGGTAGGCAGCTATTTCGATTATCTAAATGACACTAGTTGTTTGCTAAATCCTATTTCTATAGGAATTGGAAGGTTTAACCACCTACATTCCATGTTGGGCAATTTAATTACCAATTTAATTGCAGCTATATGGCTTGGTCTCTACTTATTAGGCTTCTGACCATGGTATTGTAAGTATAAAAAAAAAAAAAGTGAGATAGGGTAATATAAATTGATATGGTGGGGTTTTTGAGCAAGGAACAACATTTGAGTAGCTTGAGTAATTTGTTGTGTTTTATTAAAGGTTAGCAATCTGTTGCATTTGACCCAGCCAATCTCCACTGAGTTTCAAAAAGATTGTCCAAGGTTACCCTGTCAGTTCTATCTGATCTTTGCCACCCAACCCACCCTTTATACCTGATGGAATATGTTCCTTGTGGCACCAGAATTGAAGCAAGGTAGGGGAGGCTTGGACTTCTGACTGAAGCTACACAGACCAGAGCAGGGGCAGGATGGTGCTGCAAGAGGAAGTGTCATTGCCAAAAGCCAGGCTAACACTTCCCTGGCCCCACAACTACTGCAGATTGACATGGCAAGTGAGGATCCACAGATATTAGAAACAACCTTCTCTCTAGAAGGGTAGTAAAACACTATAGAAAGGATGTGGTTGTGGACTCTCCATCCTTGGAGGTTAAGACCCGGTTAGAGAAAGCATTGGCTGGGATGATCTAGTTGGGGATGGTCCCGCTTAGAGCAGCGGGTTCGACTAGATGACCTCCTGAGGTCCACTCCAGCCCCAATTTTCTATGATTTTATGAGTATGGGGGTCAGCAGCTGCTAGGCTGACTTTCTGATCCCTCGCACTGGTCAATGCAAGAGGGCCAGGGCCAGAAGGCTGAAGGGCAATTAAGTCCAATGTGAGGAGCAGGTCAGGACCACAGTGAGATACCTGGCACCCCAACTGGCCTGGAAGCAGGCCCAGAGCCCATAAGGGCTGTAGGTCTTTTCAATGGGGGACATCACAGCCAAAGAGGGTAGGGGTCAGCCAGCAAGCAGGCTGTTATGAAATCTGAATGGGGTCAGAGTGAGAGCTGGACCCAAGGAGAGAGAGAGCCCAAGTACATCATCCAGGCACCCTAATGAGGGAACTAGACTAGGGCAGGTAGGCCTGCATGGTCCTGGGCATGACTGGGCATAGTCCAGATATCTGTCCATGGCACGACAGTCCCCCAGAAATGCCAGGCCAGCTACCTCCCCAGTGAAAGGTGGGTAGGGGCACCTGATAACCCCAGTCCCCACCATCCAGTGGGTCATTAAAACCAGAGAGCAGTGGGGTCAGGCACACCTAGGCAGAGGCACCTGAGCCCAGTGTGAGTAGTGGAGGCCAGGTATGCTTGGCAAGAAGCACCTGAACCCCATGTGGGGGCATAAGGCCCTGGTGGCCTTTTTAACTATTTCTTTGCCTCCATTTTTCTGAGCAGGGACCAGGATGGTCCCAGGGGAGGTGCAGCCAGGCCCAGGGTCAGAGAGGACCTAGTCAGGGAACTTCGGGTGGGACTGGACGTGTTCAAATCAGCTGGTTCTGACGATCTCCACCCCAGAGTGCTGAGGGAATTGGCAGACGTCATTGCAGGACCCCTGGCACAGCTTTACGAGCACTCGTGGTGCACTGGCAAAGTGCCAGAGGACTGGAAAAGGACCAATGTGTTCCCCATTTTCAAAAAAGGGAGGAAGGAGGACCCAGGAAATTTTAGGCCTGTTAGTCTTACCTCAGTCCTAGGGACGCTCTTTGAGAAAATTATTTAGGTGCACATCTGCGAGGGACAAGCAGGGGAGTATAGGCTTAGGGCCAACCAACATGGGTTCATTAGAGGCAGGTCCTGTCAGACCAACCTGGTGGCCTTCTATGACCAGGTCACAAAATCCTTAGATGCAGGTGTCGCGGTAGACATAGTCTTTCTGGACTTTAGGAGGGCCTTCGACACTGTCTCTCACCCCATTCTCATTAACAAATTAGGAGACTGTGGTGTTGATGCCTACACAGTCAGATGGGTTGCCAATTGGCTGGAGGGCTGCACCCAGAGAGTGGTGGTGGACATGTCTTATTCGACCTGGAGGGATGTGGGCAGTGGGAGGACCGAGTCCCCCAGGGCTTGGTCCTCAGGCTCGCACTGTTCAACATCTTCATCAGCAACTTGGACGAGGGGGTGAAAAGCACCTTGTTCAAATTTGCGGATGACACTAAGATGTGGGGAGAAGTGGGCATGCTAGAAGGGAGGGACAGGCTGCAATTGGATCTGGACAGGTTATAAGGGTGGGCGGATGAGAATAAGATAGGATTCAATACTGACAAGTGCAAGGTACTGCACCGAGGGAGAAAGAACCAGCAGCACACCTACAGGCTGGGGAACTCCCCTCTCATTAGCACAGAGGCAGAGAAGGATCTTGGAGTCATTATTGATTCTAAGATGAACATGGGCTGACAGTGTGGGAACGCGGTCAGTAAGGCTAAGCACACCTTGTCATGCATCCACAGATGCATCACGAGCAGGTCCAAGGAGGTGATCCTTTCCCTCTATACGACACTAGTCAGGCCGCAGTTGGAGTACTGCGTCCAGTTCTGGGTGCCACACTTCAAAAGGGGTGTGGACAGCATCAAGAGGGTCCAGAGGAGGGCCACTCACATGATCAGGGGGCAGCAGGGCAGGCCCTATGGGGAGAGGCTACAAGACCTGAACCTGTTCAGCCTTCACAAGAGAAGGCTGAGAGGGGATCTTGTAGCCATCTATAAACTGGCCAAGGGAGACCAGCAGGGAACGGGAGAGTCCCTGTTCCCCTGAGCACTACTGGGAGTAACAAGGAATAATGGCCACAAGTTGATGGAGAGTAGATTCAGGCTAGATATCAGGAGGCACTACTTCACAGTGAGGGTGGCTAGGATCTGGAACCAACTTTCAAGGGAAGCGGTGCTCACTCCTATCCTGGGGGTCTTCAGAAGGAGGCTGGATGAACACCTGGCTGGGGTCGTTTGACCCCAGCATTCTTTCCTGCCCATGGCAGGGGGTCGGACTTCATGATCTGCTCAGGTCCCTTCCGACCCTACCTACTATGAAATAACTATGGCCCTAGTCAACAGGGGCCGTAGTAGTGAGGCCCTAGAGAAGGCGTGGTGAGTAGTAGGTCCTAGAGTGAGTGCACAAGTGGAAGCCCCACAAAAGGGCAATGATCTTTGGATGCCTGCAGCTGTAGTTGGGCCCAAGGTCAAGTGATGTGACTCAGTGGGAGTCATAGATGGAAGAGGCGAGCAATTGGCCCCAGTGAGGGGGCTAAAGTAACAACGTACCCAGAAATGAGCTTGTGTCAGAACTCTTCCCAGAGTGAGGCAAATTGGTTGGTCACTGTTCAGATGAGAGTCACGAGAGGGCCTGAGAGGCTGCATGCCAGCCAGCCAAGGAGTGTGAGTAGGCAAGCCTGATGGCCTACACAGATGCTCAAGGGAGCAGGGCAGGTTGGGTATGGCCCAGTGAGGGGCAGCATGCAAGAGGCCCAGTAAGAGAGGGTGGAGTGCAAGTGTCCCCAGTGAGAGGGGGATGGTATGAATGAGACCCGATGGGGTGGAGTGAAAGGATGACTGTATGAGGCCTAGCAAGGGACCGAGTTTGACCTGACCGCAGGTCGGAGCAAAGAGCAACTCAAGGATGCCATCTGCAAGGCATAGGAGATGATAAGGAAAGGTTGGAGTTGTGTAAAACCCCTTGGCATCAGGGTCTTAAATGGGCAGCCCCCCCGCATTTTTACAACGCGTATCTTAACAACAAGGCATGGCAGGAAAGACTGGGCAGACTGCCCTAGACAGGTGGGCAGGCTGCCCTAGACAGGTGGGCAGGCCAGTACTGTGATTGGGCCCTGGGAGTTATCCCTGTCACAGTAAAGAAATATATTATTAAATCCACTCTCAGACAATAAGGTCAAGAAAGACAATTTGTGCCTGACCAACTTGATTTCCTTCTGTGATAAAGTGTCAGGCTCTGTGGATGTTGGAAGAATAGTAGATATGATATACCATGACTTTAGCAAGGCTTTTGACACTGTCTCCCACAATATTCTCATTAACATGCTAAGGAAATACTAGATGAATGTACTGTAATGCGGATACACAACTACCTGGATCATCACGCTCAACAAGGAGTTGTCAGTGGCTTGATGTCTAGTTGAGAGGAGGTATCAAGTGGGATTCCCCAGGGGTCCAATATTGTTCAACATTTTCATTAATGGTTTGGACGATGGGACTGAGTGTGTGCTTGACAAATTTGTGGATGACATGAAGTTGAGTGACGATGTAGACAATCTGGAAGACAGGGCTGGGTCCCAGAATGACCTGCATAGACTGGAAAAAATGGTCTGCAATCAATCAGATTAAATTAAAAAAGGGTAAGTACAAAGTCCCGCTCTTGGGATGGAATAATTGCATGGCCAAATACAGGCTGGGGAACAACTGCTGGTTAGGTTGCAGTGCTACAGAGAAGAATATGGGGATTCCAATAGACCATAAATTGAACATGAGCCAGTGTTCTTGTTGCAAAAACATGCCAAAAACATGCTGGGTTGAATTAACAGGAGTGTCATTTGCACTCTATTTGGCATTGCCTTGAGTAGAGGGCAGGACTAAATTACTTTGTGAGGTCCCCTCCAGGCCTACTTTCCTATGATTTTATGATCCTATGATTGATGCTCCATTAAGCAAAGTATACAGAGCATGAGTCTTTCATTAATCTATTAAAAAAAGGGGGTGGAAAAACAAAGTCAACTTTTGACACCTTTATATTTTACACAAGACTCTTATTTGGGGGGATCTTGTGATCTTGGGGGCATTTATTACATCTCTGTGTTACCGACTATAGCCAATTGAGGTCAAGGACAGTAAGAGTCAGATGCTTCTTTTGCAAACAAATCTTTGAGAAAATGGCTATGTTAATGATTTTCATAAAATAATGTAGAGCACTATATCCCAGTATGTTGCTATTTTGAAACCTTAGACCAGCTGCAGTGTTCAAACTATTCCCTTGGATGTCTGAAAAAATAAAGACTAAAGATAGGGCTTATGCGGTGAAGAAGCAAATTAAACCCCCATGAACATAAGATTAGGTGCCCTGCTGTTGCTAGTCCTTTATTATACCTTTGCAGAAATTGCTGCTGCTTCCTTTTTTTCCTCTCTTTTCTATTACAAATTGGATATATTTTTAGAAGTAAGTTTCTCTTTTGACACGAATCAAAGTTTTATTTAGTTAATCATTTTTGTATCAAACTGAATATGACAACAGCAGGATTTTTAAAAAGAGAGAGAGGCAGAGGACCTGCTTTTATGATACTGTAGGCAGTAACATGTTTTCAGCTGTTTTTATTCTAATTTCCTTGTCCATTCAAATTTTGCTTTGTGGAAAGTTCATAAAATGTTCAACTAAAGCTTTCAAGTGTATGCCCGAAAGAAAATGCATTTATTTTTCTAAAAGCTATACTCGTGTTTATTTTGGTGGGTGATTTATTCTCATAAGCTTAAAAGCCAGGAATCCTATTTACTCCCAAGTGTCTGCTCTAAGTCAAAGAAGAGCCAATGCTCCACAGTGAATTTGGGAGCTGCCCGTTCAGTGTCTGCTTCTATTCCACCTTACTAAGGCCCCTGAAAAACAGTGATTACCAAAGTTGGATGGGTCCTCCTGCTGACCGCTGCCTTTTGTGACTTAGTCTTCAGGGTAGGATGACAACACCTTACAAAAGTAAGTGCATTGCTGTTTTGTCACGGACTTGAGCAAGGTGGAACATGATCACACCAGAGCAGTGGGGGCCAACCCTTAGACCTATACCCTCCCCAAATGCCTCTCCAATCCCCTTCTCCTGCCTGAACTGCTGCTCTGCTTCCTGCCCCGATCTGCTGCTCCGCTGCCTGGCCTCTCTGTGATCTGCTGCATGACACTTGTGGCATGCATGCTGCAGGCTGGGCACCCCTGCATTATGGCATTTAAGTCTGTTTACACACCTAATAGGTGTAACAGGATCTGGCCCCGAGTCACTAGAAAAAATAAAAACTAACAAAAAACACAGATATAAATGGGGACTGATTCTTTCCTTTCTGCCCTATAAACATAAATATCTACCACTTAGATTGCTTGGTGTGCTGAAAGCAGAGGCTGGTCCCATATCGCCCTTGAACCAACTCAACTAGGACATGATCTCTCATACACGGCTGTTGTTTTTAGCATGTGGGTAGTTGTGCAATGACTCTCACACTTTTAATTAAAGCTTGGATTATTACATTGTTTTGAATGACTGAAAAGTAGATCTCTAGTGTATATGCAGTCAGAAAAAGTATCAGAAAAGGATTTGTAGTTTTAGGTTAGACAATCCAGTCTGTCTAACATTTTATTTGAAAAACCTACGGAGAGCAAGTGCCAGGACCACACTCAGAGAGGATGCATTAGGTAGTGTAAAAGCTAACATCAATGAGCTGGTATAAATTACATCAAGTCAGACTGATCCTCCTACTGACTCGCAGCTTATACTTCCTTCCATACCACCTCAAAGTTTAACACTTAGTACCTTGCTGACTTTTCCAGTCCGGAGCTCTCTTCGTTATTACTTCAGTAACCGGCTAGAACAATGGCCTCATTCTTACGGCATTCATCATAATTAAATCATCTTAGATTAACTGGATCTTGTTTCTCATTTTTTCCATTACATTAGATTGTCACTAATGGAGCACATGCTAGTCCAAGGGATGAACAGACTCTATTTACTTAATGTGTCTAAACCCTATACTTCACCACAGTACCAGAGAAAGCAGAAACTTTCATCCCAAGGATATTATTGAGAATCCTGCTTAGGTTGGTAGTGACTGGAAGTCCTTGTGATCTGCTGTTCTTTTGAAGACCTGTGTAAAATAACTGGGAAGTTCAGTTCATTTTACAAAAGTTAGGTACATTAGCACAGCAGAGGAAGTAGGATGCATGTCATCATGTCAAGCACAGGACACTTGCAGGGTACTGGGAGAGGGACCAAACTCACTACCCCGTTTTACCATTTTCCCACTGGATAGTGGGAGATGGAAACATGTCTAACCCTGTTCTACTCTTTGCCTTTTTAAATTGAAAGGGCAAACTGTGCTTTTCTAACACATCAGATAAGCAACTCCAGGTCTGAGTTTGCATGGCTAGCACATCATGCATCTGCAGTTGGTAAAGGACAAGGATGATCCCCCATTGGTGTATGCAATATAGTGAGAGGGGAAAAAAATCATTCTGGATTTTTTTCCCCTTGCATAAATATATGAATCCCAAAGCAACCTGTCAGTGATTTTTTTTTTTCCACATAGAGTTGATTAACACTTTTGATAGTTCTGAAACACCAAATGTTTTCTCAATGGTATTAATTCCTTTACAGCTGAAATCCCAGGCCCTTTCCATAGTCCTAATTTACAAGGACATTAAGATATCATTTAAAACCAGTCTTCCCACACAGCACACACAAAGGAACTATCTTTTTAAGTCTCTCTTGCCATCCATCTTAAGTAACTTGGGAGGTTTATCTAGCTGGTTGTTTCTAATAGTTAATTCATTACAGAATTTGGACAGAAACTTTTATCTTCAGCAATTTCTTAGTCTACCCAGGGTCTGACATTCGCCTTGCTTACATCAAGGCTTTGTACATAACACTGGTATGACCTCAGTCGAGTTCCTCAAGGTTTATGTAGGGGCAAGAAAGATCAGAATAAGCTTCCTAATCTACTGTCATACTTCATCGTTCTGATGACCTGCAAGTCTTTAAGAGTCCATAAAGAGGAAATTAACAGTGTTACTGAGTGATGAAAGTAGCAGACGATTCATAGTTCTCATACATAGAGACTTTACCAAAATACTTCTTCACATTTATGTTCCACCCATAATAGTTTCTATTTTGTGCTCTTTCATTATTTGGCAACCCAGAACTGAACATGATCTTACTAAAGGTACTTGTGTTTGAAGGAGGTCGTGGAAGGCTGGAATCAGAAACTGAAACATTTTTAAATACATCTGGCAGTTCCAGAGAGATAGGTAGATAGGCTCGAGAGATCTTTGGTTATAATCCAACTGCAGCACTACCATCACAACTCACTTACAATATATGTCAATTAGAGTGGATCGGTAATGGAAATATTTTAGTTGCCACGAGCAATTGTTGATATCCATCAACAGGCATCAGCAGTCGTTTCCTCAAAGCTTATTTTTGTCTAATTCATATAGTTGAGAAATGTAATAAGTTGCAGTTAAGGTAGTTTCATGTTAGAAAGTCAGCAAAAAGAGTTCCAGGCTTCAATTAATATCATGGCTCCCAAGGTAATATAATGGATGTTCACCGATTTCCTGCCAGGTTTTCCAGACCCCATTGTGCTCTTTTGACTCCTATTTTCAGAACCATTTTTAAGTGGCCCTAATAAGCTGCATTCCCATTTCCTTCCTAAAGAAATCAGTGTCTTAAACAATAGAAGGACCAGGCGCTCCACAAAATCCCCAGTATTCTCTCTCCAAAGTCTTCACTCTCCTTTCGCATGTCCCATCTGCCCAGTAATTTAAACAGAAGCATAACAAGTCTCTCATTTAAAGAATGAAAAACTATTAAAATGTTGATGGAAAACCGCGGTGTACCTCAAGGTGCTATTTAAGTAGAGGAGATGTACAGTAATAGAAAGGGACAAAGTTGGAAGGGAAAAGGAAAGATAACTGGGCAGAACAAGCTTGTGACACCTCCACTCTCCCTTCCAGGGAAGAAGCAACAGCTAGAGGCAAGTTATCTTTGATCCATGCATGTTCCTCTCATCTGAGCTCTGCTGTGGAGAGGGAGCACATATTTGACTGAGCATGTAACACATACTTCCACATATATCCATTGCATGATGGTCATGTTCCCAGGCTGACCCTCCTCCATGTTGGTCTGTGTGGCAACAAAATGAAGGCAGTGATGTTTTATTGGAGGATTAATGAGTGAATTTCGACGCTTATGGGAAAAGCCTTCCCCAGCTTCCCCCTGTTGCAAGTATGCGGTGTGATGCTATATCCCTTAGATGGAGGATAAGATGCCAACAGATGGTGCTCAAAAATAAAATGATGTTAGAAGCAGCCAAAACATTTCTGATGCAACAAAAACTTTGTCAGAAAATGCCAGCTTGTTGAACCTAAAACATTGCATTTGAAATCTCTAAGGTTTCATGGACTTTCCCCAGTTCCTGACAGGTTCCCAATGGAGCCCTTTCTGGATGGTCCTGGAGTTTCTAGCATATTTTGCCCTGGGACAGACAGATCATAGGAGCTTCTATAGCTGCTCAATTAACATTATATTTTTCAGTACAATTATTTGTAGCATGTGCTACCAATGGCAGAAGAGAGAAAAGGGAAAAAAAGCAAAACTAAACCAGTTTCTTTTGTTTTGAATTTTTTTCCACAAAAGACATCCTTGAAAATTTTCAAATGAAAAGTTAATTATTTTAAATCAATATTAATTTCTTTTAATATTAAGTTATTACCTGTAGCCAGGATTTGGGACCAATCTATACACATTATTACAGCAATTTTTTGATGACCGCTGACTTCAGGTTGTCCCAAGGCAGTCACATTCACCAGCATGCTGTTCTGTAACCCCAATGGTTCAACAGTGATAAAGAACCTATGGGTGCCACTGCTAAATTGTGGTCACCACCAGTTTGCACTGGAAGTTCTCAGCCAAATGCTGATCAAACCAGCTTGGAAAAAAAGACAGGGTCACTTTAGCCAGTGCAAGACAACACTGGTGAAAGACTTTGCAGGTGGATTCATCCTGAAGCTTGGTGGTGGTTTGGAGAAAGGAACTAGACTTTTTCATTCTGAAACCCTATGCTGGTTCTGAGGTTTTATATATTACATATGTTAATACTGTAATATTCCCCACCCCAACTTCAAATTATTTTTTTATTTATAGCAACCAAATTAATATTAGATAATTTACTAAAACCTGAAGTTTTGGAGCCTGAATTAAGTAAAAAAAATGTTTAAATCCATGGGATAAATAAAAGCTGGACTTGAGAAGCCTTCTAGAATCTCAACCACAGTTATAGTGATGTAATAACAGTTACTATACTAGATGCCAAAGCCAGAAAGGATAGTGTGCACCATCTGTGGAAAATCCACTTGAGGACACTAATTTCTGAGAGAGATCCTCTGTGGAAAGAAAATCAAGATCCAATTCTTAATGTGCCATCGTGATTCTAAACCTTGACCTCTAACCAGACCACTACCCAAGAATAGAAAGATACCTTCACCTTTTAATAGTAGTAGAATCCACAAAGACAGTAAGACTTCTTCAATTTAGATAGGGATATTAGTATAAATGAAAGACATTTTTAGAATCTGCAAACAGAACTGCAGGGAATTGAACTCAAATATAACAATGACCATTATTGACCAGGGATGAAAATGCACTATTACATGCAGGAGCAGCACTGGGGGAGGCTATAGTCACCCCAAGATTTGCCTTAGCCCCCCTGTAGCAACCCCTCCTAGTGCTGCCCTTGTCCAAGCCCCCTGGAGCACCGCTGCCGACCCCGCACAGCTGAGCCCACCCCGCTCCCGCTCCCGCCCACAGCCCGCAGAGGCACGGCACGGCTCTCAGAACACTGACAAGTCTAGAACTGGCCAACATTTTCCACTTTCAATTTTTCAATGCATTTTTCCATTGAATTAGGATTTTGCAACAATTTTGTAAAAAAAATCATCTTGCTTTTCAGCCAACCAGGGAGCTCATTTAAAAAGTGACCAAAGCACTGCAAACTTTGCTTTAGGAGGGGAAGGGAGAGGAGACTTTAGTAAAATTTAAATGAATTTTTGCCAGGCTTAAATCATAAATTGGATCCTGCCATGATTGCAGCTTTGTACTACAGTAGCATACATACCAACAAGTGGAACTTAAAGTTTCATTAACATAAAGTATCACAAACTTTCATAGAAGCCATATACTGGTTGTTATAGCTAGGCATAACAGGTATGGTCCCAAATGACTGGAAGAGGGCTAATGTGGTACCCCTCTTTAAGAAAGGGAAGAGAGACGACCCTGCAAACTATAGACTGGTCAATCTGACTTCTGTCCTGGGAAAAATCTTTGAAAAAACTATCAAGGTGGCCATCAACCACAAGCTCGCAACTGGTGGGGTATTAAGAAGCAACCAGCATAGCTTTGTCAAGGGTAGGTCATGCCTAGCAGGGGACTAGACTTGATGATCGTACAGGTCCCTTCTGGTCCTTCTATTCTATGTTTCTATATACTGATGAAACCAAGAGCTTACAATCAAGAGAAAGTTGTAAGAGGAAAACTGAAGAAGTGTGATATAAACATATTTCAACCATAGTGACAGTTAACATTTTCAACCAAGCACACAGGAAATTTAAAATGTAGGCTCCAAAGAATTCCACTTTCAAACAAGCTCATCTCTTCAAACTTCATTTTTGTTGTTTTTTTAAAATAAAGCTTCAATTATAAGGCTCAACCCTTTGAAAATCATGACGCATTTATGCTGTCACATAACCATGACTGGCAAATTCCTTAAATACAGTCAAGTGTTTGTGCAGCTAAGCGCAAATGAGATGTGTTCTGAAGAAATGAATGGATATTGCATTAATGAATACCTTTACCTAAAAATAATAGGGGAAAAAAATCAAATTATTCCAGAGTCTGAGTATGCAATGAATGCAGCTCTATGAGAATGTAAATTGGAGAGAGAAAGGTCCATATCTTTACATTCTCGCCAATCTTTTGTAAGTAATGAATTGTTTAGAAAATTCAGTTAGGGTAAAAGCTTTTGAATTGGAGTCTGACAGTCCTTCAGGGTATTCTTAGAGGTTATCTCTGCAAGGCAGGTGGAAGAGGAAAGAGACTAGCTTAACCCTATATGAATAATTATGATGTATTATTAGCAACTAATGGCCATCTAATGGAGTCTTTTCAGTGAAGACACCACTTGCAGCAATTTTTCTCTGTCATATGCATAAAAAGCAGCTCTTAATGAAGCCCACATTCTGGCAATTTCTCAAACTAAAGGTAGTTAACAAGAAACTCCATGCACTTGTGATTTCCTGGTCTTTAACACAGTCTTATGCCATGGTTATGTTTTTCCCTCCTCTGCCCCGGGGGCATGCAATAAAATTGAATGTTTCAAAGAACTGGATAGATCTAATGGACAAAAGACAGTAGCCTTGGTTCCAGCCCTGACTCACTGTGACTGCTTGCTCTGTCTCTGCTAACACATTCTCAATATCTGGTTAGATTGCAAGGTTCAGGGTGCAGGGATATCATATCCCTGCACCCACCATCATATATTTGAATGGTGCCAAAAACAACAGGGCCCTTATCTCATTTGGGATAGTATCCCTTACTAAATACAGTATCCTTTACTACACATCTGTAATATAAGCAACAGAAGAAGCAGAGGATTGAGGAATCCAAGGAAGTACAGTACAAGAAAGAGAACCAGAGAGGTTGTTTTAAAAGCACCACTTTCTCTGGTAAGAGCAGAATAAAGTAGCAGGAACAAGCAAGCTGGAAGTGTGGTCTGACCTAAGAGTTTGGATCAAACCCCGGACTCCTAGAAGTGGTGAGGAAAGATTGAGGTGAATAGCGTTAGTCCTTCTGTTTTCCCTAGGTCTGTGATGTATGCACGCACAGGCAACCCCTACTTAATGCTGTTTCGCTTGGCGCTATTTCACTATAATGCTCATTTTACATTGATACCTGATTCCACTTAGCGCTCAGCGAGTTTCATTATAATGCTCATGGTCGACATCTTGGTTCGTCAAAAACTTTTGGTTTCGCTTAATGCTATTTCCACTTAACACTCGTTTTTTTGGGAGCTAATTAAGAGCACTAAGTGGGCGTTGCCTGTATAAGAAACTCCTTTAGTAAGCTTCTGTTTCCTTCATTTTTCTATCACATTGCCTGTGTAGGGTATAACTAGGAAAACAGCATGTCCAGGGGGTCCACCCACCTGTGAGGAGCATTGACAGGAACACCTGTCTGAGCATTTAGGTAGCTGGGACACTAATTTCTAGGCAAGGCATTAGTGCTAAGGTCCAAGTTACCAAGCTGTGCAGTTCCATTGCCCAAAATGGGTTTCAGGCATAGGGTCTATACCTGGAGAGACTCAGAACTAAGAACAGTGATCAGTCACTTCCCAACCCAGTGGCTTAAAAGCACTTGGGTCGCAGTGATCAGCTTCTATCAAAAGACAGAACCTCGGCCAGTCTAACGATTCTCTCTGTGATTTATAAAGTAAGGTCAGTGGCTATTGTATCAGTATAAACCATGAATCCTACACATTTATAGAGCACGTCAAATATTTATGTTCAGCTTTCTAGTTAACATAATTCCACTAGGTGCCGTTTGTCCACATTTTAATCTTCCTCTTCCTTTTTCTGCAGGAATCTTCAACTGTAAAGAAATCATTACCTATAATTTACACTATGAATTTAAAAGACCCTTCTGTTCAAGGACTCCCTGTATTGTATTGAAGCCAAGTTCAAGTTGTAACAAGAAAAATATCACAAGGCAAGTGAATTCATGTTCGCTTGTATGAAGCCAGGCAGGCTGTAGCGGTTCCCAGATCTTATTCCTAATATTACTGATAAAAATAAAATTTGTGCAAATAGAGATATTTTCTGAGAAAAAAGTACCAAATATAACTTCAGGCCTTTTTCCCCCTTTTAAATAGATAGTAAGATCCCTGTGAAATGGAGTTAAGGGGGGAAACAGGGAAAAGATGACCCAAAACTATTTGTAATGGTGGGTGAAACTGTTTCAGCAAAAAGAGGGGAAATTTTCACAAGTGTCAATGATTTTCAGTTCTACAACTTCTTCATGGAAGGTTTCTGTTTAGAAATACCAAACACTTCGATATTTCCAAAACCTAAACTTTTGGCCTTTTTGTTTCAAAACATTTTGCATTAGAAAAACAGACAAAAAATTAAGGACAAAGGGTGCTTGTAGACCTGCCAGGAGGCTGCTCCAATGCGCTGTAATTAAGTTGGAGAATCTTTGATTAATCAAGTCTGCTGGAGCATGCTAACTAGCCTCTGCATCTCATGGATCATCCTCTCCATCTCATGTATCAATATCCCCGCACTTCAAAAGGGTGGCGGGGCGCTTTAGCTAAAGCATGTTTGACAAGCTTTAGTTAAAGTGCCCCCATCGCCATTTTGAAGCACGGGGATGTTGATGCATGAGACACTGCGGGTGCTCTAATTAAAGCACCCACCCCTGGAGCACATGTAAAGATGCCCAAAAAGTTTAAGAGAGGTCTAAATAACCCCCAAAATTTTTCATTTCAGGTTGAACAAAATAATTTGGATTAATCCAAAACTGTGTTTTGCTTTGTATTGCTGAAAAATATGAGAAAATTCTGCTTCCATTCAACCTTAACTAAATGATTCCCTCAGTTTTTTAGGTCAGCCACTGAACTAAAAATCTATTAGTTGTCCATATTGCCAAACGCATATTTCCATTTTCTATGATCAATTATTTTTAAGCAGCAAAGATCGGATCAAATCACAGAAGTGTGGTTCTGGATGTTGACTGCCTTCAAAAGTTCAAGGTAACCCAAAAAAGTAAGGTTCAACTCAATTCAATATGGGATATTTGAGTAAGTTCCACAAAACCGCCACCTTTGATGTTACAGATCCAAACTGTGAAGTTTAATTCCTTCTTCTCTGCTTTGATTTGTCCAAATAAATCAGTGCATTTCAGAAACATTTCCACTTTCTTTCATCTAGCTTGTTATTCCAGAAGAGTTAACATGTACTATTTCCTTCTTTTCTCCAACCACTTGAATAACATCTGCCTTCTTACTCAATTCCCTAAAATAACTGACGTTGGCAAGGGAGAGACTTTCCCTCCCAGTGCAAAACATTAGTCAAGTAGCAAACAAAAGAGCAGCGTAACAAATATTGAAGTTGGCCAAGTACTAAATTTTAACCAGCAACAGCTCATCTTTGCATTCAAATAGCTAGAACAGGTGATACATTCATAATGCAAAGAGCTGGAGGCAAACATCGCTACATTTAGAAAATGGCTCCCAGTTTTAGCCATGGAAATCATTTTTGCTTAAAACATCAGCCGAGAGTAATTGTAGATTTTGTTTAGAGTGACAGCTGAATTTTTCATGTATTTTGCTGCCTTTTGACAGCAGATAAGTGGGAAGGGAAATGCGTTCTCGGAAGGCTTTTATCAACGGAAATCGCAGTCAGAAAATTGCACCATGGAGCACAGCAATATTTCCATACTTTACTGCACTTATGGGGAGAAAACTGTCATTAAGGCTAACAGGGTGTCATATAAAAGAGATGTTTCTATTTACAGGTCCTTTGTTTGGCTCAAAACTTCTTCCACAACCACAGGGTGGGAGCCCATTACAACACAACGGACAACATTGTGTTTTACAGCCAAGTGCTGCTAATGTTTTAACGAGGGGCTGTCGCAAAAGCTCCCCACCCACTCCTTGGCCCATCATAAACACCATGGACCATAGGTGGGGAGTTGAGACAGACACACCGGGGAAGCTTGCTTTGCATTTAAACAAAAAGCCGCTGTCTTGTAACCACAGTGAGAAGCAGACACTTCTGGGAAGCTGCACATTTAGCCTTTATCCCTAAAAGACATGGCTGGTCCCCCCCACCCATGTTTTGGCCGCATAATTGAAGGAGGTACAACTTGGAATGAAGAGCTGTTAAGGGGAGCCCAGCAACAGTTTCCCTGCCTAAAGAATATATTTGTTTGCCTGTATTTTCAGAAACCATTTCCCAAGGAGGGACTATCTCAGCCTCCCCTGGAACTAGATGGAAGAATTTTAAGCAGGGCAAGCAGTGTTTCTGTTGGGGTGGTGGACTAGCCTGGGAACCAGGAGGTGTGGGCTCTATTCCTGACCCGGTTACAGATTTACCTTTAAGTAAAATGACGTGATTCCTTTCTGCTGAATCTGGAGAATTTATTATTGTCATTTTCTGCACAGTTATGAATGAAATCAGTTCTGGACAAACAACGTGGATTCACTGGCATCACTGCAGCTGCACTAAGGAAAAGTCTCCTCTTTGTATGACTCAATCAAGGTGCTAAATTTGCAAATAAGTGAAATATATGTAAACAAGGGTATTTTTAGATCTTTCTCGAACTCTAGTCTCCTCCAAAGGTCACCAGTTAGTCACGGGCTTCATCCATCAAGAGCTATTTCATCTTGGAAAGTGTCTTACCTAAGCACATCCCTCGTTAGCTTTGCCATCAGACATACAGCATCCTTTTATGTTTCAATTCTTTTAATGTGCCGTAGTTTCTCCCCTGTGCTCCCATAAAGTCAATAGCAAAATGCCTACTGAATTCAAGCTTGCAGGATCCAGCCCCAAGTGCAGTTTTGTTTCTGCTCTCCACGGATTATTACAACAATAAAACCAGCAGCTGCCTGAGATAGATTTCTTCTCTCCAGAGTCGCAAAAAATAGCTGAGCCTTTTCTATCTTCTTTGCATGGCAACTGACAAGAAAAACTGCAGCCATTTTGCTCAAACCAAGACTCCAAATTTTAAAATCTCACACACGCAGCATCTCTAGCGAAGCACATCAATTTGCTAACAGTCAGCAGGATGACATTCAGACCCCTGTAACTCTGTTCTGTTGCACCCCATGCAAAGACAGAGGTTTTCTGCCTCTGCCTAGTCTATCGATAACAAATATTCTAGGAACCACAAAACCAGGACAATGCCCCTTACTGAAAGCAACACAATAGCATTCACAAAGATAATATTACAAAGCAGAACCAATAAAACTCCCCCAAAATAAAAATAAGCCCTTAAAAAGAAATACCCAAATCAATGTGATATAAACTACAGGACAGAGCATCAACCCCCAGAAATAGCATCACCCTACAGAGAATAAAGAGCAGTTTCCCTGGGTCATCCTGGAGACAAAGGTTAATAATTTGATGTACTTACAGTAGGACAAGAGTGCATTTTTGAGGGAGTGAATAAATACTCTAAAGTAATTAATACTGGTTTTATATACTGATATAAATTACACTGGGATGAGGAATGGATAGACGTGAAGCTATCTCAGGGGAGCTTATGCAGCGGACGTATCTACATGTGCTTATTAATGCACAGCAATAAGCTCTGGAGCTTATTGTTGCCAGACGCACATCTGCACATCTGCCCAAGATCGCAGCACATTGAGCCATAAAGGAGCAGCCCCGGTTGGCAGGGAACCCTAGGGATCAGCTTGCCAGCCCGGGGCTGCTCCCCCCAGCTCAACATGCTGCTAAGGGGCTGGCTGGGGCATAAGGGTCCTTTAATGCAGGGCTAGCCAGCAGGCAGGCCCCGCACTGAACACCATCGTGCCCCAGTCGGCATCTACACATGTGCTGCTGCAGAGTTTTTGCTCTAAAGTACTGTCTTGCTGTGGAGTAAATTAGTTTACTCCAGCCTAATATCACTGCATGTGTAGATGCCGAGACGTTTATTACGCAGCTAATTAGTCTATTGCACAGCATGTCTCATGTAGACGTGCCCAAGTAGGTGATTGTTACTGAGACTTGTCACAAGGTGGCAGGAGAGCAGATAACAGCCTCTGCTTTTAGCAAACAGTCATCCTAAGAAGCATGCAGACAGATGATACCTAAAGTGGCATAACCCACACTTGCTTCAGGGGTAATCTCTAGAGGTGCACTGATAGAAAATTTTTGGGCTGACATCAATAGCCGATTTTTAACAAGCCATATTGGCTGATGCCGATCCGATTGCCAAATATGCAGCCCAGCAGCTTGGAGACCAGCATCAAGCTTATAAGTCCGTTGTTGGGGGAAGGGGTAGGAGGGCAGATGGAGGACCCCGTGGTGAGCTGATTGCTGATACTGTCAATTTTCCTTATATCGGTGCCAGTCTGATATGGGACCGATGTATCTGTGCACCTTTAGTAAGCTTTATACAATTGGAAGAAGTTACTCCATTTTCATTTCATTGCTACTTTCTTATAATAAAGCAAAGCCAATTACATGGCATGTCATCTGTCCAGATCCTGAGCTGATATGGATGGATCTCTGAGATGGTGAGGTACATAACTCTGAGGTTTTACAGTTTTTCCTTCTTTCCAGTTGATTAAAACTGTGCCTGCAACAATAGGTGACTTGTGTTGCTTTTTTCTTGCAGCAGCAGCAGCAGCAGTCTGCTTGCTCCATGGTAGGAGAGCTTGGGCAGCCTAGAACTACCTGCGTTTTCCAGCCACCCCAGACAGGCACTCCTGGGGCTTCAGGGACCCAATCCTGTGTACCTTGGGAATTCCCAGGGCACACAGGATCAAGCCCCTGAAGACCTGGGAGAACCTACTCTGGTTTCCCCATTTACAGACGTGTGCAGGGTATTCCCCACATGCACATATCATGCTGCTGCACCCCAACTCAGGACATTCATCTGCCAACAAGGAGCCCAGGGCTCCCCTGTATGCAGAGGTATGCCTCGAGTTAGGGTGTGGCAGCACGACATTTAGGGAAACCCTTGCTGTGGGATTTCTGGGGGCACATCTCTGCAAGCAGGAAACCCAGCATTTGTAGTTGACCTGCAGGGTAGAGCCCCTGAAACCCTGGGTGCAGCAGGCTCCCAAACCCGTAGTACAATGAGCAAAGTGTGTCACCCAGTGATGCAAATCAGCTGTGCCAGGACACATCCCAACACAGTTATGCCACAACAAAAATGACTTCTATTTTTAGCCTTAGGCACATGACTTATCCGTGACATTTGGTATTTACCACAGTGTGGATCTCCAAAATAATTCTATACAAAGAAGTATTAAAGAACTATTGCATGATGGTGTCATTACACAAACGAGATTGGACCAGTCCCAGAGATTCATAGAGCCAATGAGATTCCAGAACTCTCTGGGGAATATGCCCATGGACCTTGATGGCTACCCTGTTGATGGTCAAGTTAAATGGTGGAATAATACATTGCCCTTGACCATAAACATGGTGACACCCAGACATCTGCTCCCACTGCTGCAGCAGCATAGACCTCTTGACTACATGGGGGGGCTGAGATAGCTGACAAGGGAAGGCAGACAGTTAGAGAGCAGATGGCTACTAACTCAGGTCAAAGCTGACTGATAGTTCCTCCTTAGAGATCCTCCTTAAAGAACTATCCCTAGCAGTGACACCAGTGAAGATGTTCTACTTGTTCCGCTGGATGGTACTTTGCAGGTGCCATGGCAGAGAATTGTTCCAGAGCGTGAATGATCTCATTAACGCAGACTGTCTCCACCCTAAAACTGAATCATCCACTGAATGATGCTGATCCACTGTGATGAGCTTGCCACCCACTTTACAGACAAGATGGCACATTTTTACCTGGCTTGTGGGCCACCAATTTAGCTACAGTTAGAATATGGGGTTGGAAAAACCCAGTCTTGTCCTTTTTTTTTTTTTTTTTTTTACAGATTAGTTTTCATTATTGTTGCCTGTTGATATGGAAGATGTGCTCATGGGGATAAGGAAAAGTTGTAAACTGGACTTGTGCCCATCCTGGCTTGTAGAAGACAACTAGGAGATAGTGGGGTCATTGTTGGTAGAGGTTGTCCATCCCTCCCTTTGGGAAGGCAGGGTGTCAGACACTCTTAAATGTGCAATTGTCTGGCCCTTCCTGAAGAAACTGGCTCCTGATGCTGACTCCTGTTTTCCAACCTCCCTTTTTGGGGGGAAGGTCACTGCATGGGCAGTTTTTGTTATTTAAGCGTACATTGTATTTAATATTTTATCTGCTTTTATAAGTTATGTTGGTTTTGGTTTTTTTACTGTAAGCTACTCTGAGCCTCTTTGGGAGCATCTACACCTGATGCTATGTCACTATAGCGTCCATTGGCAAAAACCGTGATGCTGCCACTACGTCGCCGTAGCAATGTGCTCCCTTGTTATAGTGTAATGCTACGGCAACATAGCAGCCAAAAATAACCATGCGCAGCTGGCAGAGCACAGTACAGGCTGTTACTGCACCATCTTTTAGTACTTCCAAAAGGAAGTACTAAATGACGGCACAGTAACAAAGGTGTCATACGGCCACCTGTACATGCTGTCTTTGAGGACAGCATGTAAGAAAGAAAAGAAAGAAAAGTTGAACAACAACAAAGAAAATCCCCTAACTAAAGAATGAATCATATGCAATCATTTGCAATAAGTGGTTTGGCAAACCAATCCAAATTGGGTATCAGAAAAAGAGCTGCTCTTCATTTTTTTGACCAGAATAAGTTGGCTGAAATCTTGAAGTCTATTGGATCGTTGCTATTGGTCCAGATATGGAACGTCCCTGGAATCCATGCATTGCTAGCTAGGTCCCTGTCAACCTGCACCCAGATTGCATTTCCATATACAGACCACAGAAACACACCTCAGCTTCCTCAGCTTAGGATGACTCCCTACGTGCTTCAGGCCTGCTTATTACTACTAGCACCTTTAAACTGAATGGAGCTTTTCAATACAGAAAAAGATGGACTCAACGTTACAAAGGGCTTACAGATAAAAGTGTGAGATACACACTTGGAAGCCAAAGGCAATAGCAACAGGTGTTCACCAGGCAAGCCAACGCACATGACATGTAGGTAGTAAGGAAGTTGTTTCCAGTGTAGGAGAATATATCGTCTTTAGATTAGGAAACTAGTCCTTGCTCTCTAGTCCAATGCGGGTGCAGGGCCCCACACACACTGAACCAGGATACCAAGGGCTAAGTGTAACTTTCCAACCATTAGTCAAAATAGAGAACTCTCCCAGGGCTCTAGGGCTAGGGACAGAAGTTACACACAAACTGGTTTAACTAATCAGAAACTGGTTTAAACCTGTAACAGAACAGAAGTTCAGTGTACAGAAACCAGGTTCAAAATGTCCGAAACTGGTTTAAGATAAACCTCGTTGAATGTAATATCAGGCTTAACTGATTTCTGTCAAACCAGTTTATGAAAAGTCTGTCCCAGACCCCTTCCTGGTTCAAGTTAAATCACAGTCACCCAGCATCCCAGCATGCTTTTCAGCCCTGGACTGGGGCGTGTGGTCTGATCCAGAAAGCAGGGTTGGCCCCACTCCTCTACTCCCTAGCTAGAGCAGTGAGGGCTGGCTGACAAGGGGTGTGAGGGTGGGGAAGCAAGCCTGGCTGGGGATGCAGCCTGGTCTGCAGGACCCCAGACAGCACCCGCCCCCCACCTCACCCCCAGCAAACCCCAGCTAGGGGCTGGAGCCAGGGGGAGGATTAAGCACCCCTTTTCTTGCTCAAACTTACTGCAGGCTGCATCTGTGAACTACAAATCCCAGAGGCACCTGGAAGCAGGAAGAGAAAGTAATAAGCAACTCTGCAGAGTCCTGCTACTGTAATTGTGGACTTCAAATCCCAAAGACCTCGGGGCAGCAGGAACAGGAAGCAAACACACAGCCCATGCTGGCTACATGCCAGAGAACTGTGCTGTAGTGGCCCCCAGCTTCTGGCCTGAGCTAGTGCAGGCATCTGGCTGCATTTCCTGAATCAAAAGTAAATGTCTGTTCACTTCTGTTTCAATTTAATCTCTGCAGTACTGGGGACACCTAGCGGGTGCACATGCACCCTCTGAGATTGGCCATGCCCCCCGATTGGCCATGCCCGCCCAGCATTGGGACACACATGGTGGTGCACCTCTTTCAAAGGCTACAGCAAGGCGTGGAGGCATGGAGCAGGCAGAGCCCAGCTCACCTCACAGCTGCAGCCCGCCCTTGCCCTATGCAAAGATTGGGGGGGGCTCATGTGCCCCACTTGGCTCCCCAATGCCCTGAGCCTGATCCTTGACCAGTGCCAGGCCCAGCCTTGCTCCCTCCCCTCTATGGCCCATTCCCCTCCCCCTGCTCTTTCCCCTGCAGATTTTCATGGGGGTGGGAGCTGGCATGAGTGCGTGTGTGCATGCACACACACTCAGCCTTCTCCTCCCCCCCCAAAATTTTTTTCTCCCTCCAACCCCGGCCCCCAGTCAGTGATTGGCCACTGAGGGACCCCCCCCCCACCACTCCAGTCAGTGACTGGCTATTGCTGTCTTCCCAGTATTAGGAGTCACCAGTCACCAATGCTCTGCAGCTTAGGCTAACCTGCAAAGACTGAATCAATTCAGCCTCAGGCTTTTTGACTGTCTGTACTTAGCCTAGGAGGAAAATCAGATGGGGCCCAGAGATGGCAAATGTTGTATTTAATATTTTAATATAAAAAAAATCATGTTCTGGTTGGTAACCTGGAGAATCCTGGTAAAAAGCTTTTCATGATTGAAAGTATTTAAGGATGCTGCTGCCTGCCTGAAATTTAGTTAAAATACACATAAAGGGGTTTTTTTGAGTTAATAAAAGCCAATTAAGGTAATTTTGATGCTTGGGAAAGGAAACATATCCACATGCTGGAGTTCTCTGTGTATGCACCACAGGGCCGGCCCATGCTATACTGAGAAGCCTGCAGCTGCAAGGGGCCCCGCAGATAAGAGGCCCCCTGCATCCTGCCGCTCACTACTCCCCACCCACTGCCAATTCCACCACAACCACCAGCTTCACATCTGGCCACTCACCACCTCCCCCCCCACCGCCACCACTGGCTTCTTTGGGGCAGGAGACCCCATAATTATTTTTGCAGGGGGCCACAAAAGAATGTGGGCCGGTCCTGATTCACCAGCATCCTGGATGCGATCACCATCAAGGTCAAAGGAAGCTTTGCTTGTGTAAAAACTGTTGGATTATGTCAAATGCAACTATAATTCATATAAGGATAGTTCCCCTACTGCACTTCCCCTAGTCCTGCTCTCACCTCCATTTTTTACTGCAACCCACACCACTTGGAAGGCATGTATTTCAGAATGAGTGCCTTTTGAACCCTAATTCTTTCTGCAGAAATTGCATAGCATATGAAGATGTTGGTTGTTATGTCTGCCCTCCCCCCCCCCCATAAATTAGACAGAAGCACCAGAAGCAATTCTTTGCTTTCATTTTCCATATTATCAGCTTCATCTCTTTCTCATCCATTCACCATTCAGAAGCAGGATGCATTGTGTTTATGAATTACTGGTTCATATATGATGGCTTGTGTTTTTAATTGAAAGAGAGTGCTGTTATTTAGCTTCTTGTTTATCCCTAAAGTAGACAGTCTTATCATTTGGTGTGTATCAGCATGACTATTTGAGTATATACAATGGTGAAGTTAAAAACACTACCTCATTTTCTGTTGATCCATTAGGTAAAATCCAGCAATTTACCAGTCCTACCACAATACCAGTTCGTTCTTAATAGAGAGGTGGAGAAAAGAGAGAGAAAGACAGAGAGAGAAAATGGGCCATTCGGGATAAAGCAAAATATTTCTGTGAATATTGTGCCAATATGAAGCACCTTTAGGCTATTATTATTATTTTTTTATTTTTTTTAAGACTCAAGCAGAGGAAAGGAACTCAATAGCTTCTAGTTCCTTTTCAAAAGAAAGTACTGCAAGTATGACTACAGGATAGTTTGGGACTAAAAAGAGAAGTTATATATTTATAATTGCTGACACTAGCTTGCTGTGACTGGATTAAGGACCATATATATTAAAAACCAGAAAAATGTTATAACTTCATCTTCTGACTGGGCTATGATTATACTATAGACAGGCTTTCTGAGGACTGCCACTCAGAAAAGAAACAGATCCAAATGGTAAGTAACTTTCAAAAATAGCTTTTCCTTTATTTATTCAAGTTAAGTAGCGATGGTGAGATTCACAAAGGAACTTAGGGAGAATTTCTATAGCTAAGCTCAAGAAATGGGAGAGGTAAATGCCAGAAACTCTATCTAGCCTACCTGGGTGTTTACATTTTCACCAGAAAACCTACTTTGGTGCCTAAAACTTCAGCTACTATTCTAATTACCCTAGCATTTAGGCACCTATTTCATGCTTAAGGTGATTTGGGAATCACAAACTGTGCCTAAGCCCCTGGAGTCTATAAGTCCCATGCTAAACTATTAGGCATGCTTATAGCAGACATAACCCTCGCTAACCGCATTGTTTCAGTACCTATCACCTGGTTCGTTCAAAAACTCGAGACAACAGCGTTGGTGCCTTTTCTGTACTCATCTACTGGTTGAAGCATGTTCCCAGAAAAGAAAAGACCTGAGGCTTGTCCCTTCTCAGTCTGAGGGGGTTCAGATACTCATCTTTCACCCTCCAGTAGGCTGCCCCAACCCTGGGGCTCTTCTTGCCTCTGTCTTCAATGCCCAGTGGTGAAGCTTCAACAGGCGCAGAGAATGTAAGACACACCTGTCTCCTGTAATGATCACCAGATTTAATAGACATGGGCATACATGAATGAGAAGAACTAAACAATGAACTTCATAGTGGAGCAGTTGGCCACCTCTGCAGACTCTTGGTCTGTCTCTCACTAGCTAGTTACTTAACTGAGGGACCGTGTCCCAAATACAAGCTCGCCCAGTCTCTTTAGTTAGGAAGAATCTTTAAATTACAACTTTTTTTTACCACACCTCCAACATTGCCTCTTGGCATTTCTCAGTTCAGAGTGAACATTCCCTGAAGGAAACATTTTAACTCCAAAGAAACACTCAGAAAGGTTTCTAATAGTGTAATTGTATGTGTGATTGCTGCTTCTCAAGGACAAGTTGCTACACTTAAGTTTCATCTTGGCCTTAAACAGAAAAAATAAGTCTATTTCTCTTTTACTTGAAAATGGCTATGTTTAATTACCTTGTGTGTATTCTACCCAGAAGTACTGGACCTTGCAAGCTGCACTTATTTGCAAAAGCCACACTTTAGGAGATTAGCCAGAGAAGCTGTACAAGCACCATAGAATTAAATTTTTGCAGAGAGCCACAGAAGTTATAGATGAAAGAAGACCTTACAGGTCATTCAGTCTATTTCCTTGCCAACATGAGATGATATATAATGTTTCCCAGTGCTCTGTATCAATACTAATAAAGTGCTACCTGACTGTTTTCCTTTCATGGGCATACACTTATTCAGTGATTAAAAAGGTGCCTTCCCATAGTAACGTTAGAGACTTGAAGTAGTAGGGTGCAGACCATCAGTTGTAAAGAGTTACATCTTTCCATACTCGTGTTTATAAGACAATTTCACTGAGTAAACCAATATCCTGAGCATAAGATCCCACATTGTATATAATGATCACAACCTGCTTCAGTCTGTCAGGGTCGATATATAGATCTATAGATAGGCGATGGGGGAGTTAATTAAAGGTACTTAGCCAGTTTCTTTGTCTGTGAATAAGAACAGAAAAAAGGTCAAGTGGAATTCTTCTAGAAGGAGCAAATGCAATGTGCCTGCACACAAAGTACTCTCACAACATGAATAACTATGAGATTAACAATTGATTTCACTTGGAGTGAGAGGTGGTTTGAACTAAAGGCACTATCATTTCCCATGACTTTCATACTTCACAACTGCTAGGAGGTATTGAGATGCAGCTTCTTTTCTTTTGTGCAAGAAAAGGCTGTTCCTGAAACTATGGTAGCAATCAGCGGTCAGCTGAATATAATAGCTGCTGACATTTCAGGTCAATATGAATGCAGTTTGGAGCCAGCCATTTTGGAAGCTGTCCAGTTTGTCACTTCGGCACTAATGAAGACAATGCTGCAACATGTTTTGTGTAGGATAAAAACTAGGATAAGAAGAAGGGAGAATTCTCCCAAATAGCTCTCTTGGAATGTAATTGTTCTATTTTTAAAAGCTCATTTGTTCTTATTGTTTTTTGTATCAAATTGGCAGCTCAGCCCTCTCTCTCCCACTGTGCTTAAAAAGATGTCATGATCCTGTAGTGCAGAATATAGTCCTGAAGTTTTAATTGAGCTAATAGATATCCACAATAAAAGATGCCACTTAAGAGTGAAGTGAACGACAGAAACAAATGACAGCCACTCACTAACTATATTTCAAACGCATTAATCAACAAAATCCAATGCCCCTTCATTCAAGACCCTGGGAAGTTAATTGGTTTTGAATGGGAAGGAAAAAAACATGTCATGGTTAGTTTAAATGAGACACTTAGCTTCACAAACCACGTTGCTTACTGGCAGCCCTCCTGCATTCACACATTCAGTATAGCTTTGCCACCTTCATGACAATACCTCTGCCCACACCTTGCAGCAGACACTTAAGCAAATCCCTAACACCACTGAGCTCCTGCAGAGTCCCTCAGCTCAGAGGGAAACTGGCTAAAGGCACATGGAAAATTACAGTAGGCAGCATGCCAAGAGCAAGAGGGAAATAGAGAAAAAGAGATGAATGCACCGACCTGTACAGAAAATCAGCTGAGTAAGAAATGTCCACTCTTCTGGGGCAAATCCTGTCCTTTCCTCCAGGGATGCAGAGGTCTTGTGTGGAATCTGTGCCATGCAAGCAGGTGGTGTGGGGCTGGGGGTGCTGCATGTGCAATCCCTGACTGGGGCCCCAGGCGGGCCAAGGTGAGTGTTTGAAGGTGGGGGGCAAAGCACGCCCAGGTTATTTGGGAAACAAACAGGTTTCCATCCAGGAGAAACATCCATACATGGCCTACTGCCTCTTGGTCCATACAAGCCCTTATTCATGAAATATGCCAGGGACAACGTGGTCTAGCAGAGAAGGCACTAAACTAGGAATCAGGAGCTGGGGCTGTATTCCCAAGTCTACCATCCCTTTACTTCTTCCTGTCTGTTCCCCTCCCATTCATTTTCTGTCTCCTGTGTCTAGAAAGAGATCTCTTCAAGACAGGGACTGTGTCTTACCAACTTCAGGGCTCAGCATAATACAGTTCTCATCTCAGTTTGGGCATCAAGGGGCAAATGCATTAAACAGCAGGCTAGCATGGGATGGCAGAAGCTCGTATTCTTGGTTTACCCTCCAGGGTGGTTTCTCCACTCAAATGAAAACATACATCTCAATTATTTCAATGCAAAATTTGCCCATCTAACCACAAGCAGAATTGCCTGGCATTTTGTTCTAAATCAGCCCAAAATATGCAATTGTAGTGAGGCCATTTCTTTTCTTAAAAGCCAGGGGATTTACAGAGCCTATATGACATTCAGAAACAGCAAAAACAAAGAGAGTTTATTTTTCTACCATGAAAAATCCTCCAAGAAGTCCTCAGTTTATTAGAAAAATGAAGTAAAATAGACTGTGGTACTAGATACTGTTAGAGGTCCATAAATATACAGGACACTGAGGTACCGAGTAGGTATTGTTGCTCTTTCTTTCCTCAGAGAGAGGTAGTCACTGGTAAGTGCTAAGTGGCATGTATGCACCTGAGACATCTGAAATACAGCAAACAGAAGTTGTTGCCTGGCTTATGCAGAATGAATTTAGTGGGTCTCTGGGGGAACCTGCCCCATTTCAAAAGTATTTGCCAGGAGTTGGCAATGGAAATGGAGACTGAGATACCTTCCAACTAAGGGTGGGAAAAATATGGTCCACAGGCTGAATCTGGCCCACCAAGGGATTTTATCTGACCCATGGCAGGTCCTTCAGACCCACCCAGGCCGTGGTGCATGTGGCTAGTCCAGCCACCCCCAGGTGTGCAGCATGGTATAAGGACTCCACTTCCTGGCAGTCCCACTGCCCAAGCACACCAGCCCATCTGCCCTGCAGCCACAGCTGGGGACAGAGACAGATGGAGTGAGCCAGACAGACTGGGGAGGTGAGGTCTCTACAGAGACTGGCCCAGGACCTGCACAGGCAAAGCATGCTCACCCAGGTAGATGGGATGGGGCTGCAGGCGGGCAAGTGGGGAGCAACATCTGGACAGGCAGCCAGAGCTGGGGACAGGATCAGGATCTTGGGACAATGACTGCACAGGGCCAGGGCCCAGCTGGGGTGTGCTGGGAGCAGATTGTGGTTCTGCTCTGGGCCCCAGCCCCACATTGTCACTGCCTCAAGATCTCAGCCTTGGCCCCAGCCCAGCCCACCCCTCCCGCTCCTGGAGGCCACTCCCTGCCTGCCCATGGCCCCATCCCATCTGCCCAGCCAAGTACATCCTACCTGCATAGGCCCTGGGCTGGTCTCCCAGGATTGCTAGGTGGTGACAGCATGGGGACAGGCCCCAGGGTAGGGCCTCTTAGGGAGTTTTACTGAGCTTTGGTGAGTGGGCTGGGAGATGTGGGGTGGGGGGTTAAAGAGGGAGGGTGTTGACCCAGCCAGCAATAGCTCACCAGTGGCCCGCCAGCCCATATAATTGCCCATCCCTTTTCTAACCCCTCGAGGCCCTCCCTCCAAAGCAAGATTAGGGAAGGTTTGTATAGAGAAATCGACACATTCTGTAGGCATGCTACATTCACAATATATTTTTGAAAGGAACTAAAACCAGTTGAAATTTTAACATATATTCAAAGCCACTGAAAATGGGAGGCAGATAAATAATCAGAACAGTCACTTCAGAGGGATGTACTCCCAAAGGAGATTATTTTCTCCCTATTACAGTTAATGAATATTGTGTCACTTTAGTAGGACAAACATAATTGTTCAAACTGCTACATTGAGACTAATTGCCCTGTCATTTACAATTAGAGGTGCTAATATGGGCATTATGATGTTACAAATGGATCCTGAACATCTTCTCAGATCACCATGATCTGCAGAGTACCTCTGGCAGATTAGATGGGTGGGGTAGAGACCAGGAAGCTGGTGGTAACTGTTGTTCTCAACAGCTGGTTTAGGGAGCATCTGTATACAATCTTGAGCTATGACTTTCATGGACAACGAGAAAATGCTTGTCCTCATTATGAAATTCCAAGAAGTGTTACTAAACTTAAAGAAGGGTTGGGGGAGGGGAGGGTATGCCAGGCCTCAGTATGCCTCAAGAAGACATGTTTTCTCCAACCTCTTACAGAAAAAAACCATTTAAATATGGACAGGACTGGCCACTTCCATGTCTCTGGGAGGGATAAATCCCATATCAGTTCTGCCAAAGTGCCCAGTTGTTTTGCTTACTGAAGTAGTGAAGGCATCTGTACTGCCCTTGGCCTTCATGGCTGGTCAACCAAAATGACAGAAATTAGGCACAGCATTGATAAGAATAATTAGTCCCTACTGTAGCATTCCCGAAAATCATTGTAGACACAGGAGGACATTTCACAGGGGATTTCACTTACAAAGAAGTAGCCTGACTGGGATATGACTACTATAACAGGTGGTGTACTATGCAGTACTGTTTCCAATGCTAGTTAGTAGAATTGCTCCTGGTTATGTATGAATGTCCTCTTGTGACGGCTGTATGTGCTGTAGGACTTGCTACCACTTCCCTGAGCTCGTCTGCCTACAGGCGGTGACAGGGTGGACCTCAGCTTTAGATCACCTAGTCTGCCAGGAAGTTGGTCTTATGTTTTCTTTCCTGCCACGACTTTGATGAAATATATTCCCAGGAGGCACTGCCCATGGTGATCCTGCCTGGTCTCGATCCTTGTTTCTTCTGTGGGGCTCCAAACCTCTCCTTTACCCCAGCCTAGCCTTTCCAGATGGTACTCACAAAATTCTCCTGCAGCTAGGTCGCAGTGCTGCCTGTTGTGGTATTATTTGGCCCTCTACCCCAGGGTGACGTTTGGTCTCAATTAGGTACACCCTTCCAGGGCTGGTCTTGGCCTGTGGTTGAATATCAAAAGAAAAGGCACAAAAAAACCCCCAAAGAAAACCCCGGCTGCTCTCAGCCTCCTTGTTGGGCTCAGTCCACGTCCCCTTTTACCCGGGATCAGGTTCTCAAAATCCCAATCACAACGATCAAGAAATTCCCTTAGTCCAGTCTTTTGTTATGCACTGGCCTGCCCTGCACCCCTATGAACATTCAGTCTCCTTGGGGTCTCCCCCACGTGCAGGACGGCTCTTCCTGTAACTGTAGTTCCCTTCAGGTGCCTCCTCTGGATCCTCTGTTGAAAACTCTGCTCTGGAGATAATCACAGGACTTGTGGACTCCCTCTCCCCGGATCTTCAGCTGCAGCTCCACTCCGGAGATTACCACCAGCCGCGTGTGTCCAAGCCTCTGCCTGCCTTGTGCTCAGGGTCACTCCCGCTACCTTCCTCTGGCACAGCCCTTGCCTGCCGGGATGCTCAGCCGCTCCTCTCTCCCTGCAGCCTGCAGGGGACTGACCCCGCTCTGCCCCTCTCCGGGGCCAGAAATACCTCTGGGCAGCCTCCCTCCTCTAATCCTAAGAAAGATGCTGCTCAGGAAGTGGGGTGGGTGTTTTCCTTCCCTTCCAGTGTCCAGCTGCAGCCCTGCCGGCCCTCCATGCTGTGAGTTTTATCTCACTCCTTCACACCTTGCAAAAAACCAAGATGTCGATACGTTTTTGGCAACTGGGTGAAGTCTAGATATTTTGCATCCTACCATCCTACGTAAACCTACACCAAGTCCTTTTAAACTCTACATCCCATCCAAGTCGTGCTTTTTGCTGAAATGGCTTCTCGTTTTTTCAAAAAGGTTAGTTTATACAAGAGCAGAAAACTAAAAATAAACCGACTCCCATGAGTCTTCAGTGGCTAGGGGAGAGAATGGTGTATCTGGCCTTGGCAGTTAGTCGGTAGAAGGCTCATACCTAATAAAATCAAGCCACACTAAAAAGAATTGAGCAGATAAGCTGAATACAATTCAGACCATAAGACTTTCCTTGAAAATTTGTGTTTTGAAAGCAGAAGGTTGAGGTGAAAAAGAAAGGACTAGAGATATGGGGCCTGGTTTTCCTCTCACATATCCCAGCTTTATATCTGTTTAAGCCTGGTGGCATTACTCCAATTTACGCTACTATGGGGCCTGACAGAATGAAAAACTTAGTATATACCTACCGCAACAACATCTCTAATGTCTCATCTCTTCCCTAATTGGCAGAGCTCATGTGATTTGTGCTGCATCCAACCTTTTCCCATTTATTTTGAAGGCTGAATATGTCACAATGTGTATGGGGCGCTCAGGATTCAAAAATAAAGGTTTATAGATACACAAGTCTTCTATTATAACTCCAGTGAGAAAATAATGCCCTCTTTGTAGTTATTTTCTCTTGACAGACAGGTTAAATTAGGTTGCTGCATAACTGGGTACATAGTACAACAGTAAACCTGTCACAGAAGCATGTTAATCACAGCACAACTGATACTTGACATCCAGTGGTGAAAGGCATTTTTACAGTGTTTCATTAAAATTGAAAAGGGGATTAAGAGGCCTATTTCTTGATTAATGTCTTTCTCTGACTGGGAGATGTAATCCTATCTATAACCCCAATTTACTGGAAACAAAATTAAATTTCTGCCAGCAGATCATTCCAAGCACATATTGCACTGAACGCAAGAGCATTCGTTTCTTTACATACTTCATCCAACTTTTAAGAGTTCTTAAAAGCGTAGCGACAACAGTAATGCTATAGATCCTAAAAAAAACAAATCTGAATGGTCCTTTGGCCTCTATAAACTTTTTCTATATACAACCACTGGGTTTGGTTTTTTTTTTAAATAACCCTTCGAGTCTAAAAGCATTCCAGAGTCCCTGTTAGTGCCTTTGCGAGGTACACAGGGTTGATTCCAAAGAGAGATAAGTAGCAGAAGTCATGCTTAGCTGAGCAGGCATTGCACCAGCCACGCATATCACATGAAGGAATTATGACAGTGAAATATTACAGCTGTTATAAGGCACCAAATTGTTACTCAAAGACTCTTACAAAATAGAAGAGAAGAGACAACCAAATCTGTGAGGAATGCATTTATAGGATTTTTGGTCACCCATTTCTTTACTCCCTCACGTACCTAGGCCTAAACAGTAGGAGGAGATTCTCTAACGAACCTGACTGTCTTACCTTTTTGACCAGCAGTATGTTTAGGACCCACAGCTTCCTCCATATTGCTACACTTTCAGTCCTGCAACCAAACCAAGGGAACAAGGAATTCAGTGCCAATGGTGTGAATAGGATGCAGGGTAGATTCTCATTTTAGTCAACAGAACTGCACTTACACCAGCTGAGCCCCTGGCCCGCACTATCGAAAGAAAGCACAGCTCCCTGCCAGATCTTACAACATTTCTATTTAGTTTCAAAACCCAACATTAATTGAATCTGGGCTGTTAGAAGGTGGACGTGTCCAAAGATACTATTAGATTCAGCCAATCCAACACCGGAGGGACACGCACTAGATCAGATTACCCAATAATTGCAAGGTGCAGCATGAAGATCTGCTAGCTATACTGGAGTCATTTTTTCCAGGCCCTGGTACACACATTCAGATAAATCCCATTTTTAAGTGGGAAAAAACAAACAAACTCCAATTAGAGCGCCCTGTGCAGCTCCCCTCCTTTTTCAAACCAAAACTATAATTGAGTGTCTATTAGAGTTGTGAGCTTATAATGACCCTGCAGTGTCACACACCTGCATCCCACCTCTGAACAGAAAGTTAAGGGCATTTCCAAAAGCAAACCCACAGAGCTGGATTATTGTTTTCTCTGCATCTCAGGACATACCACCATCAAGCCTGCCTTCTAAAAAATAAATACATAACCCAAAGTCATGAGAAGTACTCACAGCACTACCACTGCACGTACTCCAAATCCTGGTATAGTCTCAAAAGGGAAGATTCTTTTAAGTGCCTAATTGATTTAGGAGCTTAAGTTCCATTAACATTTACTGATACTTAGGCACTAATGTCACTTTTGAAAATAGGACTTGGGCTCCTAAGTCACTTAACCCTTCCGAAAAGTATAACTTATCGTTGCCCCCTCTCCCTGCCCCCTTGGTTAGAAATAGCATAGCTTTGAATTGAGAGGGTGAGCAACCTGGAGAGATGTATTCTAGCAAGATGGTAACTTAGGCATCCATTCATGAAAATGAAGAAATGGTAGCCTGGCATCCCACCTCCTACTTGTACCATGCTAATAATATCCCTGAACCACTATGTTTGACCACTCTAATCATCAGTGCCAATTACATTTCATGGGTGTACTTGGTAGCTGTGTTGGTCTGAGGCAAGAAGGCATACAAAAAACTAGAACTCTTGCTTCCAAAATTATACCTTTTATTAGACCAACCAGGAAATTGCAAAAAAAAAAATGTCCTTTTCTGCAAGTTTTCAGGGTCAAAGTCCTTTCATCAGGCTCTAGGAAAAGTATAGATGGTACAAGATGGTAAGAAGTCCCCATAGGTAAGAAATAAACTTCATTTTTGCACAGAGGGAGCTGAAGATGGAAATCTATCCCTCTGAGTATATCACAGTGTCTTGTGAGCTGTGCTGAGCAACTCTTTGATGTGTAGATCAGGTAGGATTCCTTCCCTGGAGGTGTCAGATGGCAGTCAGGGAGGCAAAAAAAATCTTTCTTGTTGTTCTGCAATGAAGTTTAAAATCCAAAATCGGCTAAAATTCAACAATTCTACAGTTTTCTTGCAATTTCCCAGTTGGTCTAACAAAAGGTATCATTTTGGAACCAAGAGTTCTAGTTTTTTATATATAATTACATTTCATGCCCCTCTCCAGGCTGAATATTTGTCAGGGTCAGAACTAGCTGTACACTCACCCTTTCCTTGATCTCCAAGTATAATTAGGCCTTATCCAATTAATTCCTTGGGATGCCAGCTCATGATGCATCCATTCTTAGAGTGGGCTTTAGGTAACTCAGTAGGATGTCAGAGATGGCCTTCAGAGCAAATGGATCTGCATTGCCCCTGAAGTATATTCAGTGCAGCAAATATCAGGATCTGCCTCCCTTTCCTGGGAGCATTTCTTTACAAATCTGCTAGCAAATTAACTTAATATATGCATTCTGGAAACAACATAATAATGTGGTCAAGATATGGCTTACATCATCACTGCAGGCAGCTCCAAATCCATTAGGGGACATTTTTCTCATACCACCCTTGCCGGAGGCTCATTTCTTTCACCTCTGTGTCTTTGATATACACAGATTCCAGGTGCAGAAAAGCAATATTATAGACAAAGTAAAAGATGAGCATACATTAAAGTTGCCTTACATGTTCCATTATCTAATATGATGGAACATGTAAGGCAACTTTCCCTTTAATGGATATATTACTTTTAGTTTGGCAACTTTAACCTTTGGGGGATGATGTTTTCATGATGTAGATGGGCAAATTATTTGTAGCATCATATCATTTATATTAGGACATATGACAATCAACAATCTTTTTACATCATTTGTAGCATCTTATCATTTGTATGATATAATATTACAATGAACAATTCTTTTTCAAAACCCATCTGAAAGCAGCTTTCTAAAGGTTTGTTTTAAAAATTGCTTCAGTAATTAAGAACCCGTTTGGATTATTTCAAAATCAGGCTTTCATAAGAGTCTGTATAAAATTTTCCAGCATGGAAGTTAAACAGCACTAAAAACGAATGAGTACTACACTTGATCTTAGCAAACCCAACTACCTCTCATCTAAAACTTTGTCCATTTCTTTTGATGAAATAATTACTCCCTCATTTGAGACTTAATTCATAAGAAAATATTTACATCACATATGGTGGGTTTTCTATTTATTTATTTATGACTAGACCATATGGCATCAAGGCTGGTAATTTAAGTGGGAAACACATAGCAAATAAATGATGCAGAAAGCACTAGCCCCACCAGAACTCAGGAAGCAGCAAGGCCCAGTTTAAAGAGATAAGCCGGAATAGAGATGGAAGAACCATTTCCAGAAAAGAGAGAGAAGTCTTTTAAACTAAGGTCACTAGGGAAGCCATCAAATAATCAGACTGGGGGTTGTTCTATTATGGAAGGGGGTTATCATTGCAAAGCACAGTCTTCCAGATCATTGTTTGGTATAGTGGACTCTTCAGATCATTATAGGGATAAGATTCATATTTGACCTCCACGTTACATATTAGATCATCGTATCCCTCTGGCTCTGCACTGCAGTGATCTATTGTAGAACAGCGAAAATGAAAGGAGTCAAAAGGGAAGCCCATGCAAGCTAACCACTGTCAAAAAGAAACTACAAAAAGAGATTGGGCATTTACTTGCAGCAGTTTTTCCTGGGTCTTGCTGTGATGCCAACATAAAAGCACAAAGCAGGATTAGGTCACTGAGTGACTTTTGGCAGCATAAAAAACCCCAGCACAGATGGGTGTCCTGAGAAAGATCATCTGGACAGCAAAATATGGCTTCATGAAGGGTGAGGGAGAGCATTGATGTCAAACCTAGATGTCAGTGCAGTTTATTTTTCAGACTCCACAGTCTTTCATCTTTGACTCACTCCCATGGGTTACTCATGTTACTGGTGCAGAGTTGGGGAAAGAATGTGAATTAAGTTTTCCCTACCTTGTCTCCATATATATTAAACTCATTTGCAATTACTAAGCTCTTGTTTCTAAGTGCACATGTGATTATCTCCCATTTATGCACCATGGGGATGTATAATTATCCAAGAGGACAGGGTTAACCTACTCAGTGTACTTGAAAGGAAGTGCTCAAGAGGAGGGGGAGGAAGGACTGGTTTCTAGAATTATGCTTCTTTAAAAGGAATAACAACATACAACTCTACATGTGTAACCTCATTTTGATTAGCCACATGGCACTAGAACACTCAATGCCTTTTTTACTTCAGTCTTCACAGGCAAGGTCAGCTCCCAGACTACTGCATCTGGCAATACAGTTTGGGGAGTAGGTGACCAGCCAACAGTGACAAAAGAACAAAGTAGGGACTATTTAGAAAAGCTGGACTTGCACAAGTCCATGGGGCCGGATGCAACGCTGAGGGAGTTGGCTGCTATGACTGCAGAGCCACTCGTCATTATCTTTAAAAACTCAGGGCAATTGGGAGAGGTCCCAGATGATTGGAAATGGGCAAATATAGTGCCCATCTTTAAGTAAGGGAAGGAGGAGCTTCCAGGGAACTACAGACCAGTCAACCTTACCTTAATCCCTGGAAAAATCATGGAGCAGGCCCTCAAGGAATCCATTTCTAAGCACTTCATAGATTTCATAGATTTCATAGACATTAGGGCTGGAAGGGACCTCGGAAGATCATCGAGTCCAGCCCCCCACCCAAAGGGCAGGAAGTCAGCTGGGGTCATAGGATCCCAGCAAGATAAGCAACCAGTTTCATCTTGAAGGTGTTCAATGAAGGCGCTTGAACAACCTCCAGTGGCAGGCTGTTCCAGACCTTGGGGGCTCGGACAGTAAAGAAATTCTTCCTTATGTCCAGCCTGAAACGATCTTGTAGTAGTTTGTGACCATTCGACCTTGTCATCCCTTGGGGCACTCTGGTGAACAAACGTTCCCCCAGATACTGGTGGTCACCCCTGATAAACTTGTAGGTGGCCATCAGATCACCCCTGAGCCTGTGCTTTTCCAGGCTAAAGAGCCCCAGGGCTCTCAGCCTGTCTTCGTAGGGTCTGCTTCCCTGACCTCTGATCATGCGCGTGGCTCTTCTCTGGACTCTCTCAAGCTTCTCCACATCCTTTTTGCAATTGTGGAGCCCAAAACTGGACGCAGTACTCCAGCTGCGGCCTCACTAAGGCCGAGTACAGGGGGAGAATGACGTCCCGGGATTTGCTTGAGAAGCATCTATGGATGCAAGCCAGCGTTTTGGTCGCTTTACTAGCCGCAGCATCGCATTGCAGGCTCATGTTCGTCTTGTGGTCAATGATGACCCCCAAGTCTCTTTCTTCCATAGTGCTAGCCAACATAGCACTGCCGAGCCTATAAGGATGCTGCGGGTTTTTTTTCCCAAGGTGGAGAACCTTGCATTTATCGGCGTTGAACACCATCAGATTCTCATCCGCCCACTTGCTGAGCCTGTCCAGGTCAGCCTGGATCATCCGCCTGTCTTCTGGTGTGGATGCTTTGCCCCAAAGTTTGGTGTCATCTGCGAACTTGGCCAGTCCGCTTCTGACTCCAGTGTCCACATCATTAATGAAGATGTTTAACAGTATGGGTCCAAGGACAGAGCCCTGGGGGACCCCACTGGTCACAGGACACCACGATGAGTGACTTCCATCAATGACTACCCTCTGGGTCCAACCCCGGAGCCAGTTTTCCAGCCAGTGGATCGTGGAGGACCCAAGGCGACAATTGGCCAGTTTCTCCAAGAGACGATCATGGGACACCAGATCGAAGGCTTTTTTGAAGTCAAGATATATGACATCAATCTCATCTCCCTTGTCCAGGTGATAGGTCACCTGGTCGTAGAAGGAAATGAGATTGGTCAAGCAAGACCTACCCGCAACAAACCCGTGCTGGCTATCCCTTAAGATGTTGGTGTCGGCCAGTCCATTAAGGATGGCCTCCTTAATAAACTTTTCTAAGATCTTCCCCGGGATAGAAGTCAGGCTGATGGGCCTATAGTTAGCCGGATCCACTTTCCTCCCTTTCTTGAAGATAGGCACCACATTGGCCTTCTTCCAGTCTTCGGGCACTACACCAGAACGCCAAGAGTTTTCAAAGATCCTCGCTAGAGGCTGGGCTATGATGCTCGCCAGCTCCTTGAGTACCCTGGGGTGAAGATTGTCAGGGCTGGCTGACTTGAAGGTGTCCAGCTTCTCAAGATGTTCCTTCACAAAGTCAGCATTAATGGAGGGCAGGGGATCACCCTCACCTGGACTTCCTGGCCCAGTAGCAGGCATGGGCATCCCATGGGGCTGATGAAAGACCTTGAAAGAGAATAAGGTGATTAGAAATACTTAGCATGGATTCACCAAGGGCAAGTCATGCCCAACCAACCTGACTGCATTCTATGACAAGATGACTGGCTTTGTGGATAAGGGAAAAGCAGTGGACATGATATACTTTGACTTCAGCAAGGCTTTTATATGGTTTCCCACAACACTCTTGCAAGCAGGCTAAGGAAGTATGGGTTGGATGAATGAACTGTAAAGTGGATAGAAAACTGACTGTATCATAGGACTCAATGGCTAGTAATCACTGGCTCGATATCTAGTTGGCAGCCGGATTCAAGCAGAGTGCCTCAGAGGTCAGTCCTAGGGTCGGTTTTAGAATCATATAAAATTAGGGTTGGAAGGGACCTCAGGAGGTCATTTGGTCCAACCCCTGCTTAAAGCAGGACCATCTTCAACTATATCATCCCAGCCAAGGCTTTGTCTAGCCTGGTCTTAAAAACCTCCAAGGATGGAGATTCTACCACCTCTCTGGGTAACCTGGTCCAATGCTTTATTACCCTCCTAGTGAAAAAGATGTTCCTAATATTTAAGCTAAACTTCCCTTGGTGCAACTTGAGACCACAGCTCCTTGACCATTGTTCCATTGTCCCTTGTTCAATATCTTCATCAATGACCTGATGTCTAGTTCAGGCTAGACAGCAGGAGGCACTACTTTACAGTCAGGGAGGCCAGGATCTGGAACCAGCTTCCAAGGGATGTGGTGCTGGCTCCTACCTTAGGGGTCTTTAAAAGGAGGCTTGATAACTACCTAGCTGGGGTCATAGGAGCTTAAACTTACCAGGGGTCATATGAGCCCAGTATTCATTCCTGCCCAGGGCAGAGGGTTGGACTTGATGATCTGCTGAGGTCCCCTCCAACCCTAAATCTATGAACCTGCAAGATGGGATGGAGTATACCCTCAGCGTGCTTGCAGATGACGCCAAGCTGGGGGGAGTAGTAGATACACTGGAGGGTAGGGCTAGAATTCAGAGATACATCAACACATTGTAGAACTGGACCAAAAAAAAAATTAATGAGGTTCAATAAGGAAAAGTGCAAAGTCCTGCACTTAGAACAGAACAAGCTCATGCATTGGTATAGGCTGGGGGCTGACTGGCTAAGCAGCAACTCTGCAGAAAAGGCCCTGGGGGTTAAAGTGGACAGTAACCTGAATATGAGCCAATAGTCTGCCCTCATTCCCAAGAATGCTAACGGCATAGTAGGCTGCATTTAGAGGAGCACTGCCAGAAGATCAAGGGAAGTGATTATTCCCCTCTATTTGGCACTGGTAAGGCCACACCTGCAATTCTGTGTCCAGTTTTGGGCCCCCCACTACAGAAAGGACGTGGACAAATTGGAGAAAATCCAGCAGAGTGCAACAAAAATTGGTTAGAGGGCTGGGGCACATGACTTCTGAGGAGAGGCTGAGGGAAATGGGCTTATGTAGTCCGGAGAAGAGAAGACTGGTGGTGGAGAAAAACAATCTGTGGTAGTGTAAAGTAGCACCACACTAAAGCAAAGAGAAAATGGATCTTGTTTAAGATCCACACATGTACATGAAACCACAAGTAGTTAATGCAGTCACTTTTGCTGCATGTAGTTGACATTTGATTATTCCAAGTGCCTCAGATAAACCCTATAAATAACCAACTACTTTCTTGAGTCTCTTAAAAGGACAATTTACTTCAATCTTTCCTGTCCTATTTAATAAGTTGCATCTCATCATTACCTCCCCTTGATATTGATATTGGTGAGCACATTTATTTTGGACCAACATAGGAACAAACAGAGGTCTGATTGGGAAGAGAAACCCACTCATAGAAGGAGAGATACCCATAAAAATAACATATTCTAACATTTAGGTATCACATAGCAGTGCAAAAATATAGACCCAGGTTTCCCAAAGTGGCCAGTGATTCCAGGGGTCCAATGAGTTGCACTTAGCAGTCCCAGTTATTAAAAAAGTTTCCATCCTCTGAAAATCCAGACTACTTAGCAAGTCTTTCCAAGATGGAAAGTTAAAGATGGACAGTTAAAAATGGTTAATATTAATTTTCTAAACTTTTTAGGGGCCCCGCAGCCAGATAGAGTGGCCTGGCGGGCTGCATCTGACCCGCGGGCCACATTTTGCCCACCCCTGTGCTAGTGGAAAGGAAAAGAAGTTAAGGAACATGCTTGAGTTGGCTGTTTATTGTAACAAAAGACTGACTTAGCACTTCATAGCCTACTGCAGTGAGCATTGTATTTGATAATGCTTTTTTCATATCCTGTCATTTGCATCAATAGGGAACAATACTTGAGCCTTTTTGACAAAACATTAACTGAGGGGAATAAAAAGCAGAATTTCTTATTTCTAAAAGCCAAATAAGAAAAGGCCCTGAAGCACTATATTTAGCAAGTTTTACTTTTCATGGCTACTAAGGTCAACAGCAGTGCAAGGTCACCGGGTCATAAAGTGTAATGGGTGTGAAGTATCTCTTAAAATACCTTCAAGAAAGAAACATATTTAAAGAAACTTGGATCGACACAGGAATTATGTAGAGAGGAAGGCTGAAAAGCTTGGAATTTTAAAAGGTCTGAAATATAAACATTTCCACCACCGCCACCTCATTTAGAAACCAAGACATAGAAGGATGGTTTCATTAACTACCAGCCACCTCTATGATGTTGGGTTGATTTAATCTCTGAATTCCATAAACCAGTATTTTTCTCATGCGAGGGAGGAAATCAGTGCAGCAATTAGTTGAACTAGGTGGGAAAAGGAGATGAATCTGTAAAATGTTGTAAAATGAAGGCTCTCTTTGGGCAAGTTCTACAAATAAATGAAACATTTGCCTCGGCACAGGTCCAACTTCACAGGAAATTTACCAAAACTCTTGCTCAATCACAAAAGGCCATGCAGTAGCCCACCCCCAGCTCACATTCCTTGTGCATCCTTCTGTAGTCCTCTCCTTTCCCTGTTATTATCCCATCTATAGCCATCTTTGAGGAGCCAGCAGAGTATATGGAGAGCTAAGGAAAATCTGTGGGGCCTCTGACTCCCTGAAGCTTTCAAAGCTTCTAGAAACCCATTTTCTCCCCCACTTGGTCATGGGTTTTTGCCTGGCTACAATTTATGGTCATCTCTGGAAGCCAACTCACTGTATGTTGCCATTAATATTTACCATATTTACTCGAATAGATTACCCTGATTAGAAGATGACTCTCCAATAATTAGATTCTATACATGGAAAAATTATAAATTTGTTATAATTTTCTAGGTATAGAATCTAATTAGTGGAGAATTGCCTTGAATTTGTCCCTCTCCCACTGCTACAGCAGGGAAAATACATCTGGAGAATCAGGTAGCCCCTTTGTCTCTGGTTCCCCCCCATCTTTTTCCCCTGGCAGCTTCTTCCACCTCTCCTTACTGTCAGACCCTGTTTTCCCTGAGTACATGGAAATGAAGAGGAAATCTGAAAACAATGACCTTTGAAATCAATCATGGCTTTAGCAATTTCTATATGGAACCCAGGGGTGTACTTGGTAGCCGTGTTGGTCTGAGACAAAAAGACACAAAAAACTAGAACTCTTGGTTCCAAAATGATACCTTTTATTAGACCAACTGGAAAATGGCAAGAAAATTCTCCTTTTCTGCAAGCTTTTCGGATCAAAGTCTTTTTACCATCTTGTACCATCTACACTTTTCCCAGAGCCTGACGAACAGACTTTGATCCTGAAAGCTTGCAGAAAAGGACAATTTTCTTGCCATTTTCCAGTTGGTCTAATAAAAGGTATCATTTTGGAACCAAGAGTTCTTGTTTTTTGTATGTCTTATATGGAACCCAAACACTTAGTTCATCCAGAATTTCATAGATTTCATAGATGTTAAGGCTGGAAGGGACCTTGAAAATCATCAAGTCCAGCCCCCTGCCACAGGGGCAGAAAGCCAGCTAGGGTCAAAGGATCCCAGCAAGATAAGCTTCCAAAAATAGTCAGCCTGGCATAATGTATGTGACAGGAGAACCTCTACAATTATACCACCATAAACATGACTGCCAGCCCTTAAAGCTTAGGGCAAAGCAAGTCAGCCACTTGTGCAGAAAGACATTGTCAGACTGATACAGATTAGATCTGGTGTGTTAGGGCAGTGGTACTCAACTTTTTTTTGGACCGAGACCCATTTGTAACCATTATTTTTTCTTTTCTTTTTTTTTTTTTTTGAAGCTGCTGCAAGTTTTAAAAACAGGCAATCCATAAATACACCTTTGAACAGCACTTTGGCACCTGCTTATATGTTGTACAAACTATGCATGATAGTAGTCCAAAACCAAGGGCTCCTAATTTACCATTGAGTTCATTGGGCTGCGTCCCACCAGAATCAACAGGGTTTCAAGCCGTGGTGATCCCACAGTTCATCGCTGCTCAGTACTTCAGATACACTGCACAAAGGATCCATGTGCTAATTAGTCCCCCACTCATGACTGGAACCAAGTGATCTTGTCATGAGTCCTGGGATCCTCCAAAAATTAATATGCAGTGGTCCAGCTTCACCTCAGGGAGGGCAGGGCTGCACTGATCATATGTGCCAGGCTGAGAGAGGGGGTAATAGGGGGATTCTGAGTGAACTGTTTGGGGCCCCATTTCATGATGTTTGCCAGGCATTTAAGACTGGTGAAGAAAGAAGGGATCACTGGAAATGGCAAAAAAAAGGCACAGCTCAGCTGTGGGAATGAAAAGGAAGTCAAAATGTATGTAATGTAGTGGGTCACCATGACTTTAAAAAGAGTCGGCATGCTTAATGGGCACTACCATATATCTTATTCAGATGTGCTGCATTCATTTATCCTTGTGGGAGGTTCCCATCAGCATGTTTGCCCAATACAAGCTATGTGTTTTATGGTCATGCTCAGTGTTGGCTACATTTAATCACCTTCATAGTTGGTTTGCATTATTGAGCCCGTGCTGCTTTTGGCAGCATTTGAATAACAGACAATGGTTTGAATGAGGTTTCTTTGTATGTGATAATAAGACATGGGGCTTTTTTCCCCATGCAAATTGAGAGGGAAAACCTTGTCTTTCATCCATTTTATCTAATACCAAGTTGAATAAAAAGCAGTGGAGAAGTTTCTGCCCCATATGAACCAAACTAGAAACTAGGGGCCCGCTCTCCTCCAGAGCACCATCCCCTCTAGCCTGCGATCTCCCTCTTGGCCCACATATTTCCCTCTCTTGGCTGTGAGTTTTAAGCTAACGAATGGTCATAAACTACTACAAGATCGTTTCAGGCTGGACATAAGGAAGAATTTCTTTACTGTCCGAGCCCCCAAGGTCTGGAACAGCCTGCCACCGGAGGTCGTTCAAGCGCCGTCATTGAACACCTTCAAGATGAAACTGGATGCTTATCTTGCTGGGATCCTATGACCCCAGCTGACGTCCTGCCCTTTGGGCGGGGGGCTGGACTCGATGATCTTCCGAGGTCCCTTCCAGCCCTAATGCCTATGAAACCTAATGTGAGTATAGTACATAAAAAATACATCAAAAGGAAACTAGACATTAGAATGTTTGGGATTTTCGGTTATTTGGGGAAAAATTGAAATGTTAAACTGTTTTCCCTATTCACGAAAGGAAAAGTTTTTGATATCTCAAACATTTTCCTTGGTTGTGAAAACAATTTTATGCCTAGTTCTACCCTTGGCCCTTGGGACAGGGAACCCTCACCCTGTTCCTGAGAGATTGGCGGACAAGCAGGGCCTGGGATGGCCCTTTAGGAGTAGAGTCATTGCAGCTCAGAGGGGAGAAAAGGCAAACAGAAAGCAGTATAGGGAGAAGAGACAGGGTTTCTACAATCACCCACAGCTCTGCGACGGGTGCACCGAAACCAAGCAGAGCGCAACAGCCCAATGAGAAAACCCTGGGTGTGTGCTGTGTGATCGGACAGACTGGCCAGAAGGAAAGGGGCTTCATCGGTATAAGAGAGTCACCAGCAGGCTAGTAGCCCTAGCTGAGGAAGGGAGAGGACCTCCCAGGCATGCTACTGTGGAGTCTAGAGTGATGATATGCAGAGCCCTGGCATGCAGGCAGAGTAGGGTTGCCAACTCTGACTGAAGCTATTCCAGGAGATTTTTTCTTCCAACATGACGTAATGCCATCAATTGTACTCTCCAACCTGTTCACAATATCAAATCTCCCGGACTGCTTTCAATAGTCACCGGGAGATCGATGACAATTCCAGTAGACTCCCAGCCAATCCAGGAGGGTTGGCAACCCTAAAGCAGAGAAGCCTCCTTTTTGCTTTAAGTTTTCAACTTGATCTTTGTTTTGTTAATACCCAGATAGGCTATGTCTTTTGTTCCACACTTGTAGAGATAGCAAATACTGAAGGACTGGATTGTGGCTGAAGGCTGGTTAGGAGGCTGCACAGAGGTGCACTTGGGGGTTTAAGCCCTGCAAGGCACCAGTGATCAGAGACGGAGCCAAAGCTAAAAGGGCTAGAGGCCTGAGTGATGGAACTTGAGTCCACAAAGGCCTGAACCCAGAAAGGGGCCAGGGGCCCAGGGGCAGGCTGGGAATCCAAGGGTTCAAGCCTGAATTCAGAGACAAAATGAAAAAGGGGGCAGGCCATGACCAAAAGGGCCAGGGCCTGAACCCCTGAGGCAGAGCAAGGTAGGCTGGGACAGAGCAAGCAGACCTAGGCTGAGGTGTCCACAGTTAGAGTAGCCAGTGGACCAAAGTCAAGAGGGCTAAAGCCTATACAGGCAGGTGCTTAGAGCAAAAGTAACACCTGAGAGACATGGGCCTGGCTACAGGGGTGGACAGAGGCCATGAACACAGCCCATAAGGTGACTGGTGCCCCAAGTCACTGATGAGGCCAAGGGGACCACCATTTCAGTGACCAAGAGGCAAGCCCAGAACTGGCTGGGCATGGGAAGAACCAGCTGGCTGAAGACCTGAAGCACACTTTGGGACCTAGGGACAGTCTCCCCATACACCACATGATACATCAAGGCATGCCAGATGAGGAGAAAAAGTGGGGGGTGCCCCAAGGAGCCAGAGTAGGGCAGGAGCCAAACAGCCACCAGGAGATGTCACAGAGATGCCTGGTCATGCCACATCCCTGTGTCAACCTATTGTGTTGTATCCAGTCCTCATACTTATAAAACTTTTCCTCTACTTATCCCAAAGTCCAATGTATTCAGCAATCCAAGGTAAAACAATTTTCAATGGAAACCACCGTGCAGCTTTCAAAATGGCTAGTGAATATAGTTACTAACTGTAGAGATATAATGACATGGCCAACCACCCAAGGCAGCTGTCCCACACGGGGACAGAGTCAGCTTCCAGTTGTCACCCCATTGTGGGTGCAATGGCTGCACAGTTTTTTTCTGCCCCTCTCCCCAGTCAGCATCTGGGGTGGCTGCCCCTGTTGTCCTGCCCTAGCTACGTCACTGATTAAACTGCCACACCTTACTTCGGAGTATTTCCAGATACTTAGCTAAGTTGGCCTGCTCTGCTTTCTGTGTGTGCATGAACAAATAGAAAATTCAACTAAATCCATGCCTCCTTCCCTCTATTTTTTTCCTGTTTCTCTGAACTTCGAGATTCAAAGGCTGTAATTAGGGCTGCTTGGAAAGTAAAATATTTAGTCCATGAGAAATTCCAACATTAACTTAATCCGGTTTTATTCTGAATCAGAATGTAAAGCCAACATTTCCTATTACATTAAAAAACTATTCTGAACCAAGAAAATATTTTGATTCCATCAAAGCATTTACCATTAAATATTTAACATAATAGTCATTGTTTTATAAAAAAGCAACGTCAAAACTTAGAAAAGAAAAAAATAATGCTTTTCAAGAAATGAAAGAAGAAAATTCTTCTGTCAATAAAAAACAAAATAAAAATCAACAGCTTCCCGCAAAACATACCAATTTTGATCAAACTATTTTCTGACAGAAAATTGTTCCGTCAAAAACTTTCTTCACCAGCCCTCTGCTGGATAAACATATAGGTTATACGAGCACAGAAGCAAATGTCAGTTTGTAATAATTTCATTAGTTAACCATCTTGCCATAAATATAGAGATCTGTGACTAAGTCCAGGAATTGTTTTTTTTAATTTAGTATATACACATTTATCATCTGATTAAAAACGTTATTTATCTTTATATAAAAACATATATCTCCTAACAAGCCCGGACATTTATAAATAACATATGATACTACAGCTGACTACTAAATGTCATGATTTAGGATGAAAGAAGAAACCTTTCTGATCATTGTCCTTTAGTGTTTCGAAGCCCATTTTTCATGTTTATTTGCTGTCATTGGCGATAAGTGATTGCCTGGCTGCATTGCATTTCCTCTGCGGTGGTAAGTTGTTTGCAAAAGGAACATAGGACAGGCTGTCACATCAAAGAGTAAGGACTGAAGCCCACCAGGAGGTGAAGCAAGGGTTTATGGTCTTTTGCCCTGAGTTTTGACAGTTAATTAGCTCTCATCCAATTTATGTTTGTGTGACAGCTACTATAGGGTCAACAGAAACAACTTCAAGGTTAGGCCAGCGCAAAGGATGCCAGGCAGGGAAACATGCAGGAGGAGCTACAGGAAACTAAATGTGGCCTGGTTTTTTACCCCTCAATCAGGATTGATGGACTCTTATTTTTGTGGCTGAATGGAGGGAATGTTCAGGACTTCTTTATAATAGGCGCGGACCGCAGGGATTTGACAAAATGGTTACTAAATTTAAAATTAAATATAACTGCATCCATTGGGACATACCATTCCCTTCATCACTTACAAGTCACTTGCTGGCACCAAAGAAGAGGAGAGGTTTACTAGCTAGAGGTGGTTTAGGGCTACTTCCAAAAAGGGGATTTTGGTACAGCACCATTGAGCATTGCAATTCTTAGCATTTAAGTGCTGGCCCCCTTGGTCCCCAGAGTGAATCCAGAATCCTGTAAGACACAAATGTCCCTGTATGGTGCTTGGGGAGGAGTTGGGCACCTCCGAATGGCATCCACACAAACCAGCACCCTGAATAAGGAGCATCCAAGGAGGAAGACAATGCAGGAAGGCCGAGGACAATGTGCATCGCATCACACCCATCTCTAGGATTTAGGAGCCTCCTTCCACTTAAAAGTTTCAGGCCTGAATCCTCTTCTGAAGAAAGCCACCTGCATGAATCATTCTTCTCATGCTGGTGAGAAGAGTCCCCTCCCCCCAGGTTCAGCACTCTTCTCTGGATGAAGTGGCTCAAGCTCAAACACCCCACCTCTCCAGACAAGTTTCTACCCACCAGGCTCCTGAGAAGAGGCATACTCCACCCCTTCTGCTGAAGCTCTGCCATTGTGCAGGGTGGGGAGAAAAAAATCAAGATTAATTGGGGTAAAGAAATGGGGCTTAACTGTGGGCCTGTGTGGTCAGGGCTCTCACCTGGCAGAGAATATTCTGATTTCCAGTCCCAGCTCCAAGGATTGTAACTGTATCTTGCATTAAACAGTCATGGGATAAAACGCAATGCATCTGAAGTAGAGACTGCAACTCTGGACCCTCTACTCCCAGATGTGTACGTGAGGCTAAGCACAAAGCTACTCAGCCTTGTCAAGACTGACATATTCCCAGGCATAAGAAGTGATGAAACGTCAGATGCCCGGGGGAAATTAACACTGAGAACTGAGGCACCCCTCTGTGGCAGCTGAACAGGGACTCACGGTTTTAGATGCAGGCACCTAAATTCTGTCTCCGTTCCATTTTAAGCACTTAAATCCTTTTTAGGAGTTGGCTGTTACGCTTTGCTAACATGCATTCTCCCAGCTCTACCTTTCAGATCACAAACAGCTCTTTGGAGGCTGTGCCAACACCCCAGATGAAACATTCAAATACAAAATTTCAAAAGTACCTTGTGAATGCTCTGTAGACTCTGATGCATCTAAGTCACTTCTGAAAGACAGACCGAAGTCCTAACTCAGTTACTCTGGAAAAACTCATCTTAGACATAAATATTGCTTGTTTGGCTTGGAATGAAGCAGTGCAAACCGCGTCTCTGAACTGCAGGACCCCCATCAGGAACAGAGCAAAGGGGCTTGAGCATTCAGAAGCTTCAGTTGTTGTTGGCATTTAATCCATTTCCTAGGGCTAGAAGAGAGTAAAAGGGACACGAGAGGTAATTTCTATTTTAAAATAACTCTGGGGAGAAACTGAACTAGGTCTTAAGTATAACTTATTTCATGGAAAAGTTGTGTAAAACATGCTTGGAATCATCCCCAAGCATATTCACACAACATCCCCTTTTTCCTCTCGTGTCCTTGTGACAAAGGATTTTACCAGGATTTGCAGATTCCCTGGAATCTCACGTGGCCGCATTGCAAGCACTTCTGCTATGACCTCAAACCCTCGACCTCCACACTTCCAGCTGCTTGCCCGCTTGTCTACACCGCCAGAGCAGGATCATGTAATTTCTGAAACAAAGGAAACTAGTTCTGTCATCACTTTTACATTTGCTGTTAAAAAGGGCACTACTGATTTATACCTAGGAACCTACCAAAAATCACAATTTCACGGATTTTATGGAAATCAAGAAATCTGGCATTGCCCACAGATGTGGCCCACTGCTATTTGTGCCCCGAGACATGCGCATTCTATGAACACTATACTGTAAACCTCATACCCTTCTCCTATAGGAGTAATTGGTTGAGAAAAGTTCTTGCCCATACAGGAAGCCACAACACCCAACTATTTATAAAACAGCAGTGGACTATACTATATCATGATTCCAGGTTTCTGCTCTTTGAGGTTTTAAGTGATAAATTATCAGGGGTCAAAATCCAAGACACATCTCTGGACAACCCACAACCCTGAAGAACTGGAAAGTATTATGCTGCTTCTAGTTCCGGTTAGCCTAGTGCAGTACTGCAAGTAGGGTTGCCTCAGCCTGCAGCAGCCTCCAGAACCAGATGCAATATAACCACAGTCATGTGGCACTGCACTTAACTTAATCAGTTGTGTTCTGGAGCACAGGTAATTAGTATAACCCCATTCATACAGAGAGACAGAGTTAATTTGCCTGGGCACAGTGCTACATGGACACAGCTATACTGTTTCTGGATCAGGAGGTAACCCACAGGCAGAGCCTCCTCTCAGCAGGCACAGCAGGAAGCTGCCTGGCACCATGGAAACATTCGTCAAGGGTCAGACAATTCAGGACCAAACTTTCAAATACAGGACAAAAGACCCATTTCTAGGACAGTCTGGGGACACCAAGACACAGACCCAAGATCCAGGACAGTCTTGGAAGATTCAGGACAGATGGTCAGAAGGACTACCAGAGGCAGTGCTAGAAAAGGAAGAGGACATAGACTCCCAGGAAGGTGGAAGATGGAAGTTTGTGACCTCTGGCAACAAGCAGAAATTTTCATCTCCACCTGCAGCCCTAGCAACAGAGGAGAAGGAGCACATTTTGTTGGTGGAAGAGCCCAGGCCAGGCATCCCCAAGGTTGGAAGGATCAAGACCACTCCCACCAAGCAGCAGCAATGGGTGGTTGTGGTCGGAAACTCCCTTCTGTGGAGGACAGAGGCATCCATCTGCCAGCCTGATCTGTTGTCTAGGGAGGTCTCCTGTTTGCCCGGAGTCCAGATCCGAGACATCATGGAAGGACTACCGAGGCTCATCTGGCACTCTGACTACTATCCTATGCTGTTCATCCATATGGACACCATTGATACTGCTAGGGTCAACCCTGAGAAGATCAAAAGAGATTATAAGGCTCTGGGTGCAAAGGTGAAGGGAACAGGGACTCATGGTGGTGTTCTCCTCAATCCTTCCAGTCAAGGAGAAGGCCTGGGCAGGAGCAAATGCATCATGCAGATCAATACATGGTTGCACAGATGGTGTTGCCAGCAGGCCTTTGGCTTCAACCATGGGATGTTATTCCAAGAAGGAATACTAAGAAGAGACGAGATCTACCTGACAAGGAGAGGGAAGAGCATCTTCTTAGACAGGCTCACTAACCTAGTGAGGAGGGCTTGAAACTAGGTTTGCCAGAGGATGGAGACCAAAGCCCTGAAGTAAAAGCACAAACAGAAGGAGAAAACAGGGGGCCTACTCATTCTTCCTGAGAAAGTAGGGCAATCGACTAATTACCTCAGGTGTCTGTACATGAATACATAAAGCCTGGGAAATAAGCACAAAGAACTGGAAGTCCTTGCACAGTCACAGACCTATGGTGCAATTGGAATAACAGAGACTTGGTGGACTAGTTGACATGACTGGAGCACTGTCGTGAATGGGTATAAACTTTTTAGGAAGGACAGGCAGGGGAAAGGGGAGGAGGAGTTGCACTGTATGTAAAAAGAGCTGTATGACTGCTCAGAGCTCCAATATGAAACTGGAGACCAGCCTATTAGGCTGCGCACCAGTGCCCCCACTGCAAGCGCTGGCCAGGAAGCGGGGTCACCAGCAAAAGTGGCTGTGCCACTTCCGGAACTGGCTGCAGGAGTTCCAGAAGTGGTGCGGCCACTTTTTGGTGAGTGAGATTGGCTGCAGGGGATTCCCCCCTCCCAGTCAACAGGATTGGCCACCAGGGGACCCCCCGCCCCGAGTTGCTGACTGGAGTCAGGGGGGGCATATGCCCCCCCGACTCAAGAGGCACCAGACACCCATGGATGTAGAAGTGGATGGCAACTTGGGGTTGGGATGGAGTGCACCCTCAGCAAGTTTGTGAATGACACCAACCTGGGAGGAAGAGTAGATACACTGGAGGGTAGGGCTGGGATTCATATGGACCTAGACAAATTGGAGGACTGGACCAAAAGAAATCTCAGGCAGTTTAATAAGGACAAGTGTGAAGTCCTGCACTTAGGACAGAACAATCCCATGCACCAATACAGGCTGGGGACTGGCTGGCTATGCAGCAGCTCTGCAGAAAAGGACCTGAGGGTCACAGTGGACAATAATATGAATGTGAGCTAACAGTGTGCCCTTGTTGCCAAGAAGGCTAATGGCATCCTGGGCTGCATTGATAGGAGCGTTGCCAGCAGACCAAAGGAAGTGATTATTTCCCTCTCTTTGACACTAATGAGGCCACAACTGCAGTATTGTGTCCAGTTTTGGGCCCCTGTAACAGGCCCCCACCTGGCTTACCTCAATGCTGCAGCTCAGGTGGCCGGGCTATGAATGGTGTAGCTGGCACTCCACAGCCGGAAGGCCCACTCCTCACTGGTGTGGGGCCCAGAGGCCGTGTGTTTAAAATTGGCCTGGAGGCCAGGGGGAGGGAAGGATGCAGCCAGGCACCAGAGACAGAGCTGGACACACTCCCTGCCCCCAGAAGCAACCTGATGCTTCCTCTGCCTGCTGGCAAGCCAAGAGAAGCAGCCCATGAATGCCTTAGCCAGGAGGAAGCTGGGGAAAGCCCAGGCACAGCTGTTAGAGCCAGCTGGGAGCCAGTTTCATGCACCAAGAGCAAGTGACCCAGACCAGGCCAGAGGAACCCATCAGCTCACAGAGGATTGAGGCCGAGGGGCAACACCAACCCTCTCAAGCTCACTCACAGATGGCCTGGTACACCAATAAGCTTGCCCACTGTCGCAGTGGAAAGACCACTCAGTGAATCAAAGGTCAGGTGGGGATGGGAGAGTGCAGCCCAGGGGGCCCTGTGGACACCCAACAAGGGGGAGCCCTGGAGGGACAGCCCACAAATCCCACACGCCCCCACAGTGCAGCCACACACCCAAAGTGTGCCAATGGGGGATAGCCATGATATTCAGCCCCAAGCAGGGTCAGCAGGGAACCCCCTGAGGCCCTGGTACACTTGGCCAACTAAGAAGGACCCACAGAAAAAGGGCCAAGTAGCCCGAAGGGGACAAAGGGTCAGGGGAACAGGCTCTCAATCCCCAGTGCTCAAGATCAAGCAGCCTGGCATAGGGAGCAATGGTGTCCTGCCCAACACTCAGATTGAGCTCTTGTACACATGATGGTGGGGCCATGTACACATGACAAGAAGTGACGAGAAATAATCATTTATCTAACATAATGGTATCACTGTGTACACGTGCACAATTTTTTTGTGCTAAAATTCATTTTGGCATGGCAACTTAGACCACCTCAGATATATTTTCGTTTGATCGGGGTAAATTGTCCCACTGGGGATAAAAAAGTAATGCACGTGTACATGTCTGGCAGACAGAGAAGGAGGTGGGGACGGTGCATGGGGTGCTGGAAGCCCAGGCAGGCTCACAGAAGCTTGGGCTTGGTGGGCTTTCAGCATCCCATGCACCATCTCCGCTACCTTCTCTAGCTGCCAGCACACCCAGACACTAGGGCTGTGCGAAGCTTTGGTTGCTGATTCAATTCAGAGGAGAATCAGCCCGGTTCAGTGGCTGCATCTCTGAATCAAATCGGGAAACCAAAAAAAAGTCCAAAATGATTCAAAGCTCTCTGAATCAATTCCAATGAAAAGATTTGGAGAGATCTGGAGATTCAGGCAGTCCCCACCTGCTGTCGCAAGGAGCTGGACCCAGACTCTGTGCCAGTAAGTATGGGGTGGGGGGCTAGAAGAAGGGGGAGGGGACCAGCGGGGAGACCCCCACCAGGCTCCATTCTCTGCCTGCTCCTCCAGCCCCCCTGAGCGCTCCCTGACCCCCACCTGCTCTCCCAGTCCTGTTACTGGTTGTCCAGCTGGCCCCAGTGTCCTGGCACTTTAAAAAATAAAAAGCCCTGCACTCACCGACTGCTGCAGTGGCCATTGGGGCCTCTGGGGACTCGTAGCAGAGCCCACCCATGCAGCACAGGGCAGTGGGGAGGGGGGTGGACTGCCTCCCTTCCTGGCATGAGCCTGGCCCTCCCCTGCAGTGGCAGCAGCCCCCAGGGCCACCCACGTGGGCTGCTGGCAGGTGGGTGCCACCCAGGGGGCATTGCCATTGCAGAAGGAAGGTCCAGGGTCCCCTGCAGCTGAGAGGCCACCAGCAGCTCATACCCTGGCCACAGGAGAGGTGGACAGGCTCCATGAGGAAAAAAAGGATCAGGCTCACTGCTTCCCACCCCCCCGAGCAGATCCTGTCTGCAGCTGGGGGACAGGAGGTGAACCGACAGCAGGCCATCGCTGTTCCATCGCAGTGATGGAAGCCCCTAAACTGAAATGGTGGGTCACAATTAAAAATCCACAAATTAAAAACCCACCATTTCAATTTAGGGGAACCAAACCCTCCTCACATGTACAAGCACCCTAGGGGCATAGTAAAGCACTGCAACAAATTACCCAGAGAGGTTGTGGGTTTTTTAAGATCTGGTTAGACAAAATTGAGGCTGGGATGATCTAGCTGGGGCTTGTGCTGCTTTGAGCAGGAGGTTGGACTAGATGTGACCTCCTGAGGTCCCTTCCAACCCTAATATTACATTATGATTCTCTCCCACAGCACCCTGGGGTACTGTGGCCCCTTGGTTGAAAATCACGGCATTAGAGTGTGAGAGTATGCTTCTATGAGTTAAACGCGTACTTAATTAGCTATCCTCCTTCTGAAAGAGGAGGCAAAGCAGCAGAGGTTTATATCTGCCATACTTTCCAGCTTTATCTAAAGTAACTTTGGGCAAGCTCGTGTTACCCAGGAACACCCACAGGTGTGCCCGTCCTCATTTGGAAGAGATAGATGAGGCAGGCGACAGTGCTGTGAGAGGGACACCAGTGATTTTGAGCACAGGTCCCTCTTTCCTCTACAGAGTCAACCCCATGCCAATGCTCTTAACTATTTACAGTTTATTGAACTGTAATATGCATAAACATAAAACTAAATATCATATACATATATTTACACAGTGAACATTAACCATTAACCAAGGTCAAACCCTAAATAACACTGTGGGAAAATCGCTCCCAACCACAACCCCCAGAGAAAACAATATATCCACGATAAACCCACAGCTTTCCCACCCCACAAAGGGGAACCTGTACTCAATTAAAGGGTTATGCAAGGTATAAGAGTGGAAATGTCATTTTACCCCTACAGAGGAACAGTTCCATCTTTCTTTAATGCAGACAGATAGGCATCAAATGGACCCCTACCCAGTTAGGGGACCTAGCATTCCAAAAAGCCAACAGTGATAAATTATCAGGGATCAAAATCTAAGACACAGCTCTGGACAATCCACAACCCTGAAGAATTGGAAAATATTATGCTGTTTCTAGTTCTGATTAGCCTAGCTACCTTACTCTGTCCTATGATAACACTATTTACCCATCACAGTAAAACAATTTCAGCAGTATCAACACAATGCAACATTTCAATTACAAAATATATGGTGCAAACATAAACAATCTTAATATAGTCCCTGACCCATGGCAAGAGATAGTCCTTCTTCCAATGGGGTTCCTTGGTGGGGGGTAGTGTCCAGGTAGCACCGGGGACCTCTCCCCTCAGGGCCTTGACTCGGTAGAGGGCTGCTCACCCAGCCCCTTCTCTGGGTTTGCCCACCCCAAACGTCTTTCCCCTGTGGGACCCAAGGGCCCAATGACTCACGCTCCCTCAGGTGGCAGTGGTCAGGGCACAGCTTGATGGGGTCTCCTCTGCTGGAGCGCCTCTCCAGGCCTCTCCTGCGCCAATGGGCTCCTCCCCACCCTGTGCCTCACTCTGGGCACCGAGGGCTCAGCTCCTCTCAGCTGCTGCACCACCGCTGCTGGCTTCTGGGTGCTGGGTCTCATACTGCAGCACTACTATTTCCCCATGCCAATGATGCCTAAGCTGCCCTGCCACGGCTCCCAAGGCTCGGGCTGTGCGCCACCCTGTGCACCGTGGGACCTGGCCGCTTGCCAGGAGATGGGGCCTGAGCCGCCTCACTGCGGCCCCCAAGGTCCTTTTCCCATGCGCTGCCCCATGCACCGTGTGGCCCGCTGGCCCTCCAGGGTTGCAGGCTTGAGCCACCGCTTGCAGCTCCCAAAGCCTGGGCTCCATGCATCAAACCACTCATCATGATGGGCCCGAGCGGTCTCACACCACTCCCAAGGCCGGGTCTCCACGCACCGTCAACAGCCTGAGTGGTCTTGCACCACTGCCAGGGCTGCTCCTCCAGTGGCAGCCTCAGGAGCCTTGGGTCTATTGCCCACTGGGGGAGAGCTCCCCAGCTTTTCTTGGCCCCGCTCTTCTTGAATCCCTCGCTGCATCTGCCCAGCGTGCTGAGCATGCTGGGCTTTTATTTACACCGGAGACCCCACCCCTGAAGTCTGCTGGACCTGCAAAATGCAGTCTTCAATCAGGTCCAGCAGCTCCTTGCATTCCCCACCCCTCTGGGCAGGGGTGGGGCAAGCCCCTCCCAGCTGTTACCTGATTGGTGGAAATGTTCTACCAGTCTGAAGTGTCCTTCTCCAAGCTGAGCTTGCCAAGCAAAAGCAGCCAGCTCACCACACTCGCTACTATCTTATCTGTGAAACAGTGAAGGAGACCTAGCTCCGCAGCACACCGAATTTGGCTCATGAGGGAAACATGGAAACATCACAAACCATTCAGGACCCATCGATTTTGGGTCTGTAGTTCAGTATACCGTCCCCTCACTGGGTATGATGAAATTTTCTCCTTCCCCCTCCAGAATCCCTTGCCCTTTCCAAAATTGTGGTGAAGAATGCAGTATTCCACATCAGGGCCAAAACTTGTTATTCCCTATAACACTGAAGACTTGGGTCATTGAGCAACCATAAAAAAAAAAGTTTTTCAGTCAGTCAGACCTGATTTAGACAGATTCAGCACGGAAATAAGATAAAAACCCTTTTAATTCAAGGTCAGCAATCTCCATTTTCTGATTTGTTGGGGGCCTTTATCGTTTCCACCCCATCTTGAATGTTTTGCACAGTAAAACTGGTGCTTAGTGGCTCTTTCCTTTAAATGATATGATTTGTGGCTGCCGCCTTGAGTTTGATGCACAGCTTGGGAGGTTTGCCAGATGCTTGGGGGGAAGCCATCACCTCTGGAAAGACAACAGCAGGTCTGAACAAGCACATCTTACCCCAGGATTTGAGAAGACTTTAAGAAATCGGGTGTGTAAATTAAAGCACTCCATGGCAGTGTTATCATGCAGAATTGGCACATACCCACAAATTCACCTTTGCGTCTCCCTGACCTGTATCACCGTGTAATAATATGCACGTTGTACATCATAGCATTTGTCAGCTAAGAGTGCACCTCAAGTGCTTTACAAACATTAAGCCTCATGTGCTGTGGAGCCAAAAACCCTTGAATCAATAGACAGCAATCCTCCTGTACTAGAATTACATTAGCATGGAGAAAACCCATTGCCGAATCTGCTCCAAGACATGATACATAACCATGCTGTTCAGCATGTAAACCCTGACAGCCACTATAGAGATGCAGAAAAATAGACATAAACCAAAACTGAACATTAACAAGGGAGAAAACCTACAAACTCCTGTCTGCTTTCAAAAATATGAGCAGCTGCTGCTAAGGGATGTCACGCTCTCTTTGCAATGGCATTTAAAACAATATTCACAGGTAGAGCAGATGAGAGAAAACAGTGCTCAGATGCCCGCATGGGAGCACAATTGTATTTCAGAGGAATGCTGTCCTTGCTAGTACTGTGAAAGGGCACATCCTGTCTACAATAGCAGCTGAACAGCTTCAGCTCCAGGTAAGAGGACACCCAGTGTCAATAATGACTCGTTTTCTTACTGAAGACAGATAACCAGAGTAGAGAGAGTCCGGTATAAAGCAATGCCATGTGGCTTGCTCTTTTAGTTCTCCAGATCTCTTTTGGGGCTGGAATTTTGTTCCTTCCATCTGTTTTATTTTTAGGGAAGAAAGAAACATACAATGAGGAGACTCAGTACCATACAAGGCACAGTAATACTCATCTCCTCCAATAGCAGTTTCATTTGCAAGGGGTGAACAGGGTTGAGGTTTAGACTGATTGTTGGACCAGCCAATCCAGCATGTGCCTTTGTCCCATTTCCCAAGGGGACATACTGGCAGCAGAGAGCATGAGTTTTCAAGAGCACAAGCAGGCAGGGCAAAGAGATCTACAGTTCACAAGTACATCAGGCCTTTAAAGGGTGCTGTTACCCTTAGGAAAGATGTAGGCAGAGCTGTGGATTTAGAAAATGCATTAAAGGAGGTATACACTTCTAAAAGAAGATCAATAATTTCATATCAAACACTTACTCCAATCTGAAACACCACTAAGAGGAACAATCTGACACATGAACCCATCTTTTGTCAAGAAAGCTGTGAATCAGGAATTTTCAGGGAGTCTCTCTCGAGCTCCCTTTCATCCACCGTTTCACACAATGCATTTCAGTTTCTTACTGCACTTGGAAAGCCTCCATTTTCAAGGGAGCAATATCTAAAATGCAGCTGTTTAATAGCTAGAGGCAAGAGACCATAACCATACACAACTATGAAAGGATGACCTCAAAATGGTAAGTAATGCATGAGATGGATTAGCACGTATTAAAAAAAAAAAGAAGTTGCCATGTAAAGCCTTTTAAGTACTTTAAAATTTGCAGCCGGTGTGTCAGAGGGGCTGCTGTGCCAGAGGAGTTTAAACAACAGTGCCAGGTTCCCCTGGTTCATTTGATCTCTGGAGCTTTGCTAGCAGAAAGTGCCCGAGAGAAGCACTGAAACAGTGCATCTTCTGGGCACACCAGCTGCACCCACTTTCTAGGCTATGTCCACCTGCTTAGAGCCCCTCAGAGGCCAAGTGCTTTTTGCTGTTGTGTTCCTGCTACCAGGGGAAGTTCACGCTTTACAAAGTCCTGCCACTTTTTTGCTACATCTCCTGAAGTGGTCTTGGATTCTGGGTTCCTGCAGGGCTAAGACAGCCCCCACAGGCTGCTCCAGAGCCCAGTATCTCTATAGCACTGAGCTCCAAGACAATAGTCCTTCCTGCCCACCCTTACACCAAGGGATAAGGAGGAGGAGGGCATCAACCATATGTAGCTCCCGCATCAAAAGGTATTTTGCTTGGTCTGTCATGGCCCATTTCCGTTTGATTGCATTGTGCTTCACTCATTTATGCTCTTGATATAAAAGACCTGCAGCAGAATATTCTCTGTGGGGATACCTTTTCTCTGGAGTGCCCACAGCCCCATTCGAGACAGCCTGAACCCCTCAGCCTTTGAGCACACCATTACGCCTCATCCAGTATCTGCACAGGGAGGGAGGAGGACTTCCACATGGCAAGAAAATGTGGGGCAAGGCAGGATTTTGCATTTGTACAGGTTCTGTCAAATGTCAATCAGTACAAGAGGTGGATAGGACACAGGGAGCAGAAATATCAATGCTGGACTATGTTCTGATGCTTTCAAAAATACTTCCAAAGACCTCCTATAGCTTGGAATTCATACATCTAAATACATAACTGTCTGTACAACATGCCTTATACATTACTGAGTGCTGTAAAGAAAGCGGGGAAAAAAACCCAACAAGCCCACCCACCATAAAAATATTCCAGAAATGTGTCAAGCCTATCCAACAGAGCCATATTTGATTTAAAACATTCCTCACCATCATCACATCACCAGTCATGCAAGCTACTTTCCGGGTGAGGCTCAAGCTACCTGCAGAGAATCCAATTCTCTTGTCCTCTTGCAAGACACTAATTGGGAGAGAGGGAACCCATCCTTTCTCTTCCCTCCCTGCATGTTGTGTTCTTCTAGCAATGCTACTCTGCATGGCACCGTCTATTAGTAAATGAAAGTAAATGAGAAATGAAGAACACTACCCCAGCCTTTGCCCTACTCTCCTCAGCTACTGACAGACTCCATAATCCACATAGTTCTGAGCTCCAAGACCCCGCTCCTCTAATCTGCATCTGCACCAAGAACTGATGCAAGTAGTGACCGTGCAAAGAAACATTTACGAAGACCTTGATCAGGGCTGAGCTTCTTATTGGGATTGTATCTCAGTTTGTTGCTGATACCTCAACATATGGCTGTCAGTCATGACTACAGCCAACACCTGCTATTATTAATTTCCAGTAGAAAATGCCCTTTTCACATCAAGTTTCTTTCCTCATGGAAAACTGCAATTTCTCAACAACAACAAAAAAATGGCCATTAGGAAAATCGAAATAATGGCAACCAGACATTAACTGACAAGTGCCTTCCAGACAAACAGTGAGGAAGAAAAATTTCATCTGATTTCCAAAAAACCGAAATTCCTTCCCAATATAAAGAAGTGTTTGACTTTCTATAGAATCCTAGAGTAATATAAGATTTGGAAGGTCATCTAATCTAGCCCTCTGCATCTGGGCCGGATTTGCTATATCTAAACTACCCCAGACATATCCTGCCTATTCTTGAAAACCTCCAATGAAGGATATTCTACAACTTCCTTATACAAAAAGTAGCCTTCCTTTTTTTCTTCTACCATTTACTCCTTATTCCTTTTCCTAGTTTGGGAGAAAAAATGTCATATTTTAAAATTATTTTACAGAAAGGGATATTCATTTCTAGTCACGCTCTAGTCTGCTGCCACTGTTTCTCCCACCTGAAAAGCCTCCAACACAATACAGAGATCAGTTTGATCCTGGTAGGTATATACCTCCAATTTGCACTCCAGTACCCCATAAAAGTCCCATCAGACAATTCAAACATTTTCCTTCTACTTTGGAGCAACTGGATTGATAGCAACAAAAACAGGAAACACTATTAGCATATGGTGTAATTCTTCTATTCATAGTTTCCAGTAGTAGCCTTGCAAATACTAAAGAAAGCAATGTCTCTGTCCTGAAGAGTTTACAGAGCAAAGGACAGGCAAAGAGAAAAATTGGAAAAACCACATAAAAACAAAGTGGCTGAAGCAATAATTGGCCAGGATAATACAAGGATCAAGTAACTCAAATCATGTTATATGTGGACAACATTCACAAGTTACATCTAAGTCTTCGCAATCTATCTGTAGTCAGTAATCATCCAATTTTCTTACAGGTGTCATGGTTTTTAGGAAGAACTTGAATGCGGAGAGAATAATTTAAAGCTCTTCATAAGCCCATCATCACAACCTGACTTTCAAAGGGACTAACGCACATGGCAGCCAAAACATGATACAGTCTCTACACTGTTAGAATCCCAGGCATTTTCTGAGCAATTGTTGCCAGATGTACAAGTCTGAAGCCCTGCCCCATCAAAAGAGTGTTAACCTCCTGCTCACATCTTTTCCTGTCACACACCCAAAGAAGTGGAAAGGTACAAAGTCTCCAACTGAAAAATTAATAAGAAATAAAAGATCTATAGCAGGGAGCTTTCTAAAGAAGACTGCATGCCAAAGATGCAACTACTGCACACACACACACACCTTTTGACTGTCTAGTAGCATTCCCCTTATTGTGCTAGTATTTAGAAAGTAAAGGGCAGCTGCAAATAGCAGACTGGTTACTATGGAGTCTCAGAGTTGGAGGATAAGCTTAAAATTCTGTGTAATCCAAGAGCTGGGAGGCATTTGCAATCACAGGTTTTTATCACTCATGCAGCAAAACATTTTGATCTCAGATTTTTTTGTTTATGCTTTCAGGCGTGCACACCAGAATCTCAGGAAAGAGTTATCTGATGCTTGAACCCCCAAATATTTTCAAGGGAAGTACCTGCCCTCTCTTCTGGGCTAGGGTACTTACATCTATATAGCCATATCCTTGATTAAACAATCTGCTAACCATGTTCTTCAACTCAGGTGAAGTATCCCTAAGTACAAATATCACGTCACCTATTTATCATGGATGGGCTGGCTGAGACCTCCACACTAATGCCACTTACAGCCATATTAGTAGTACAGCAGTAGCACCAAGGGAACCTGTCAGGATTAGGGCCCCATGCTACTGGGCACTATACAGTCCAATAACAAACACAGTTGTTGCTCTCAGAGTATGTCTACAATGCTTCTTTGGTACTTCGGAGACCACTACTGAGAAGGATGCCCGTCCACCCAGTTCTGTTTGCATGTACTACATGTGGAAATAAAGCCGCAAAGCCACTCTGAAGGTGTCCTGCCCTCCCTCTTCTCTCAACTAAGCCATAGAAAGGATTCTCAAGAGCAATGGCAGGGGAGCACACTCAGGGCAACTTAAGTGCCTCTCTTCTGTGTTTGACATATGCCAAGCTGGAGCCTTCAAATAAGGTGTGCTTCCTACCAGGTTTCTCAAATAAGTTCCTTAAGCAGCATGGACCAGGCTGTAGAAGCTTATGCACCAAAACAAGGCAGCATCAAGAAGAGGAGATATACCACCACAATCCACCCAGAATATATCAAGGGTTACAGCATAGCTGATGGGGTTGGGCTAGACTGTTTCCATCCTTCCTTCAGTCAATAAAGAAACAGCACAAGCTGGGTTTTTAAAACACATACACACACACACCCCTCCCCTCCAAGAACTGCTAAAACCACCTCATTATTCACAACTATCACAGTATCTATACCTCAGGCTTAAAATCTGCTTTGTACCTAAAGCCAATGTGAGCAGACAAAGCCACCTGCTTATAAGCAAGCAGTTCCCTTTGTACTTTAAAGAAGTTGGAAAAACCACAGAAATTACTGCTGCATATTCCCAAGCCCTTCCAAATCAGATCATGCCAGAGCAACACAGGGCATGTCCTGCAAAGAAAAAAAATGGAAAAATAGGATAAGTGCAGTTTCAGAAATAGGCAAGAGAGAAGGGATGATGAGAACCTATTAATACCCAGGGAGCAGTAACAATAAGAAAAGAGGAGGAATCCTTCAGGGTAATTACAAGGGATAAGACAATGAGTAATGTCCTCAAATCAGCCAAGGAAAAACCAAGATCAATTTGAAGGGGACGTTCTTACTATAGATTGAATTATGAAGGAATAATTTACCAGGAATGTGGAGGTACCATTACTAGAGATGCCCAAAAGAAAATGAAATATATTCTTTATGGAAATACATAAAGGAACTCTTTCTGCACCTAGCAGATTCAATGAAGCTTTATCTAAAAGCAAAAAGAAAAGAAAAATGCCTCATTCACTTTTATGTACTATCAAAACAAATAACAAAATCCCACTGAATTGATGCAATCTTTGGGCCCCAAACCCACAGCGCTGCTCACATGAGTAATGATTTGCAAGACCTGGCCTTTGCTGTGGGTATGAATGCCTAGGCTGGGCATTTTAGGTCCTGACCCTACAATCTGCTGAGAGTTTAATGATCCTCAGCTCCTCCTAGGAGCCAATTAGTACCTTGTAGATTCTAGCCCCAGAAAAGGTTCAAAAGTCCATATTCCTGTAGCCAATGGCACATGTAGCATGATGTGGCTGGCATCATATCTGGCTGCATTGAAGCCCCAAGCTCAAATGACCAAGTACCCGATTTCATCTGGGTTGACTGTAGACAGCCTTTAGCACCAGACTTAAAGCTATAAAGACACCTTAATTGCTCCTAAAACAGCAGTCAAATCCTCCAATTTCTGAGCATCCTAAGGCCATGTGAAATATGAATATGTCTCCTTAGGAGAACAAGGACAGCATCCCTTGCTAGGTCAAAGAGACCCACTTTGCAATTTTTCTGGAAAAGAAAGATCAATGCACAAGCACCATTTTTTAATACACCCAAATGAGAATCACACATTTCTATTTCCTAGAATAAAAGTCAGCTCCTGAACAGCATCAGTTAAGTATCTATTGCTGAGGACAAATCATGTTGTGGAGTGACAGCCAATTCCTCCAACAGTCGCTTGTATTTCAGATAAAATGACTGGCCCAATCCAGCAAGCCCTCTACATGCAGAACTCCCACTGACTTCATCTCAGCCTGACTTCCTCTTACTGCCAATATTTTTGTTACATGCCTCAAAATAAGCCTATCTGTAAAGGAATATTAGGAACGGTTTGTTTTGTTGGGTCAATGCTTAATTGGCCAAAAATGCAGCACAACATGCCCTTTAAAAACTTGGGCGGCAGTGACCATGAGATGACTGAGTTCAGGATCCTGAGGAAAGGAAGGATGGAGAATAGCAGAGTAAGGACTCTGGACTTCAGAAAAGCAGACTTTGACTCACTCAGGGAGCTCATGGGCAAGATCCCCTGGGAAGTGAAACTGAGGGGGAGAGGAGTCCAGGAGAGCTGGTTGTACTTTAAGGAAACCTTACTGAGAGTGCAGGAACAAACCATCCTGAGTAAACTAAACCACAAAAAGCAAGCTTCTAAGAAGTGGAAACTTGGACAAACAGCTAGAGAGGAATAAGAGTATTGCTCAGGCATGCAGGGATGAAGTCAAAAAGGCCAAAGCACAACTGGAGTTGCAGCTAGCAAGGGGTGTGAAGGGTAATAAGAAGGGTTTCTACAAGTATGTTGGTAGCAAGAAGAGGATCAGGGAAAGTGTGGGTCCCTTACTGACTGGGGGAGGCAGCCTAGTGACAGAGGATGCAGAAAAGGCTGAAGTGCTCAATGCCTTTTTCACCTCAGTCTTCACAGGCAAGGTCAGCTCCCAGACTACTGCACTGAGCAGCACAGTTAGGGGAGGAGGTGAGTAGCCAACAGAGGTGAAAGAACAGGTTAGGGACTATTTAGAAAAGCTGGACATATACAAGTCCATGAGGCTGGATGGGATGCACCTGAGGGTGCTCAGGGAGTTGGCTGATGAGATTGCAGAACCACTGGCCATCATCTTTGAAAATGCATGGTGATCAGGAAAGGTCCCAGATGATTGGAAAAGGGCAAACACAGTGCCCATTAAGAAAGGGAAAAAGAAGAATCCAGGGAGCTACAGGCCAGTCAGCCTCACCTCAGTCCCTGAAAAATCATGGAGCAGATTCTCAAGGAATCCATTTCTAAGCACTTGGAGAAGCAGGTGATTAGAAACAGTCAGCATGGATTCACCAGGGGCAAGTCACGCCTGACCAACCTAATTGCTTTCTATGCTGAGATGTATACCTCGATTTTAGCAAAGCTTAAGGAAGTATGGGCTGGATGAATGGACCGTAAGGTGGATAGAAATCTGGCTGTATTATCAGGCCTGGAGTGTAATAATCAATAGCTTGATGTCAAGTTGGCAGCTAGTATCAAGTGAAGTGCCCCAGGGGCTGGTCCTGGGGCAGCTTTGTTCAATGTCTTCATCAATGACCTGGAAGATGGCAAAGAGTGCACCCTCAGCAAGTTTTCAGATGACACCAAGCTGGGGGGAGGAGTAGATCTACTGGAGGGAAGGGCTAGGATTCAGAGTGACCTAGAAAATTTGAGGATTGGGCCAAAAGGAATCTCATGGGGTTCAACAAGGACAAGTGCAAAGTCCTGCACTTAAGACAGAACAATCCCATGCACCAGTACAATCCCATGGGGGCTGACTGGCTGGGCAGCAGCTCTGCAGAAAAGGACCTAGGGGTTACAGTGGATAATAAATTGAATATGAGCCAGCAGTTTGCCCTTGTTGCCAAGAAGGCTAACGGCATACTGGGCTGCATTGGTAGGTGTGTTGCCAGCAGGTCAGGGGAAGTGATTATTCTCCTCTATTCAGCACTGGTGCGGCCACATCAGTAGTACCATGTCCAGTTTTGGGTCCCTCATTACAGAAAGGATGTGGACAAATTGGAGACAGTCCAGCAAAGGACAACAAAAATGGTTAAGAGGCTAGGGCACATGACTTGTGAGGACAGGCTGAGGGAACTGGGCTTATTTAGTCTAGAGAAGAGAAGGATTTAATAGCAGCCTTCAACTACCTGAAGGGAGATTTGAAAGCTAGACTGTTCGCAGTTGTAGCAGATGACAGAAACAAGGAGCAATGGTCTCAAGCTGCAGCAAGGGAAGTTTAGTTTAGATATTAGGAAGGATTTTCTCACTAGGAGGGTAATAAAACACTGAAACAGGTTACCCAGAGAGGTGGTGCAATCTCCATCCTTGGAGGTTTTTAAGACCCAGTTAGACAAAGTTTTGACTGGGATGATCTAGGTGGGGATGGTCCTGCTTTGAGCAGGGGCTTGGAGTAGGTGACTTCCTGAGGTCCCTTCCACCCTCATTTTCTATGATTCTAAACTCCCAGCCCTGCTGAAGTCCATGGGAGCTTTAGCATTGATGTCAGTAGGGTCAACTCATTCCAGGTTATCAAAGCTGTGTTTCAGTATGCTCATATGAAAACAATAACTACCCTTAGCCATATCAAAGAGTTGTCCACATAATCCAACCACCCCTTGAGGTGCTGATGGAGAGATCCTTCACTCTGCCGCCAGTGCTAACTGCTTTACAAAATACAGCTTTTTTCTACTTTCAGCTTGCAAGGTTACTTCACTGCATCGTCTCAGATATAGATCTGGACACAAAAATCCATATGCCCTCACTAATGACTTAACATGCTGTTCCTGGGACTCAACGTGATTGCTCTTGCAGAATGTGGCAGCCTACCTGCTCTGTAATCTAGGCCATTGTAAACGCTTCAGCCCTCAGTTCTGAGGCTTCCCCCGATTCCTTACCTGTTTCCAAATTGAAGCCATCAATGGAATAGAATCAGCACCTGAATCTCCATCCACGACCTGCCAAGCAAGCTGCACTTGTACGAGACAACGCAGCTAGCAAAACCTAGAACCACACACAAGGGTCCAGAGACAAGACATTCTCTGTCCTAACAGTTTGGCCGTGGAATGAACTACCAGAAGTGACAAGGCTAAACTAAAGGCTACCTGCTTTTAAGACTGTGCAAACTTTTGTTTTGCTAAAGATTTCACACCCCAACTGGAAATGTGTCACGTATTAAAATAAAACACTGCAAACAGTCTTCAAAAACCTGAAAAAGTGAGAGGAGGACTCCACGAAGCCCATTATGGGGTTCACTCTGCTTATTTAATTTACCAGTACTTGGGAACCATGTACATATCATGGTGGTAGGTGATCTACAAAGCCCTAGAATAGATCACCTGACCTAAGCAGACAGTTGAGGGTGTTCAGCAGTGGTCTGCTGTGACTCCAGACAGTTCAGTGAAGCATAAGGATTCCCTTTGAACACCCCTTGATGTTTTGGCCACCTCTGCTATTAGGACATATTAGAGAATCAAAGCTCTTTTGCCAGTGCCCCCAACTGAAAAATGTAAGTGCTGCACAGGTAAGGGAATAGATGCTCCAAGTGCAGAGAGCTGGGATAAACACATATTTACTCCTACAGCTTTCTCTTTTTTTCAGAGCAGGGCAATGCCAGGGTCCATAGTGGTGGGACCCTGGGTGCCAACATTACAACTATGGCAGGATAAGAAGTTATTTTCAAGCTTTGTCTCAGTGCTGCAAACACCAGATTATTTTATTGTCTCACAACATTGTCAAAACGGAGGCTCAGCAAGCTGGGACCTGATTTACAGACCATTTTGTGTTACAAATGCAGTTGAGGTCAAGAACTACAAATAGAGCAGATAATTAGAAGGGAAGTTTGTGCTGCTGAGCAAACAGATCAGGCATGGGAACATTTTCTGCTTAGAGATGGCTGTTAAATTGCATTGACAAAGCTGAACTAGAATCACTGTTGCATTGGATATGTACCTGCCAAGAGCCTAAAAATTCTTGCTCGGGACTAACTGCTATCAGCATCACAATACTGCTCTACATCTATGTGAAAGCATCCTTATGAATTGTTTATGCAGTGCAGTTGTTGAGCAGCGTGCTTTACAGACAAGAAAGATGACAAGGGGCTAAATTCTCTATTGGTGTCAACATGCTCTGTTCCATTGACTATGGAGGAATCTCTTATTTTTACCCAAGAAGTATTTAAAGATAACATCATCAGGGGAAAGACCATGGGTAACATCCTCTATTTGGGCAAATGGACAGATTGCCACTGAAATCAATGGACTCGCCCAATATTTAGCCCCTTATCTTCCTCTATGTTCTGCAAAGCAGAGTGCCATCATGTTTCAAAAGGAGTTAGTGCAACTTTGCAAAACTGTTGCCTTGTGTGGAACAAGATTTTATTTGGATGTAGAAATAAAATTTAAATTAAAAAATATAAACCATCAACATGGCAAAGGGTAATCAAAGAGATTTTTGTGCCCAGGTTGGTAAGTTGTCATGACATGTTCACAAATATTGGTTAATTTTCGTATTTTACCTCTCTCTCCAAAGTTGGCACCAAGCTGCCATTGTTAGGGCCCAGTTTCCATACCTGAGGAGATGGTAAACAGACAGTTCTGTATCAAATATTTGAACATGCAGAGACTAGGCAGTGACATAAGCTTTAGAGGACATGAAATCCCTAGACTACATCTTAGCAGTTGTGCAATGCCATGTCACGGAGAAGAATATCTGCATAAACACAACTGGTGGTACGATTAACCCTTGAGGCAGGAAAATTAATAGCTTTGGTGAGCTTACTCCTCTATACCTATGGATTGTAGCTTTATCCACATACATCTAACCCTTTTTTAAAATAGTAATAAATTATACTCTCTCAGGGAAGTGAATTTCACAGGTTAAGATTTATATTAAAAAAACAATAAGCCAAAAAAAATTGGTGTAAAATTTGGACCTACCACCTGATGGCCCAGAGATGAAGACTAGACTGTACAGACACCAGACATATATTTAGGATGACAGCAAACCTCATTAAAAATTGTAGCTTGTATTTTTTTCTACCATACGACAATAGGGACAATTACAGAGAACAAAATGCAAGAAAAATCTCACGGTTGTATTATGAATGTCCAAAGTTATAACATAAAAAGCCTTATCTGACATTAAATGAAATTTAAACAAATATTCTTCGGTGTTACAATAGCTGGAACAAAACCTATTAGCAAATTTAAATTAATTCTGCTCCAGGCATTATGATACACTATCAGTTACTTCCTCATCCCAGGGGAAATATTTCACTATTGCTGTCAGTCAAATGCTTGAATACTTAGAATTTACCAACTGCATTACATATATTGATTTTTGATGAATGACATCTCTCTCTGGGCCATTATGGTTTTGTTTTCAAACCTTATTTAATTGTTCAACTATTTTTCAGAGGAATAGATGCAAAATGTTTATTCTCCAAAGGCTGTAAACAGAGATCTCAGGTCTTGTTTCTATGACAACCCCACTTGATACAGCAAACCTAGATTATCTCTAATGACAGACATGAAGTTTAAATTGCACATTCTGCACAAACAGTGCACTGTTGACCTTTTATTGAAAAATGGAATACAGTGTGATTAGCATAATGTGCTATATGAAAGGAAAATCATGGAATAATGCAGCATGTACCCTAATCATAACTACAATGCTAATCTTGAACAAACTCTCTGCCAAAACATGAAGCTCTAAAAATTAAGATTTACCAAGATATTTTCAAATCCTGTAAAATATGTAATATAATGACATTAAATAATTCTCAAACAACATATATTTCTGCTTCCCCCCCACAACACTCTTAGCAGTGGAATATGAATGGATTGAGGTTATATGGAAATATGACCGTTGTGCACAAGAATCGCAGCTATGAGAACTATTTCAAAGTCTCCTGAAGGCATACTTTCCTCATGTCACCCATACATTTGCAAGAAGAGCTGCCTGCATTTTTCTGTTCCTTTCTGCCAGGTACTCTCTGCGGAAATATGTTTTTTTTCAACCGAGAGTGAATTTGCATGTATGTTAGTAGCTGTTCAGTCATCTAGGACAGAGAGGTTACAGCAGGCGCCCTTGCTTTGCGAGAGCTGAACTAAAAACTGTGCTGGCTCCCTTTGAGCCAAAAGGCAGCAAGTTTGAGCAGGTTTTGACTTGCCAGATGAAATGCGTTAACACTCAGATTGAGTGTCTGCAGCAGTTTACAAAATGCGAGTACTTTAGGGGGCCTCGATGCAGCCATGGAGATTCCTATTCGAGCTAATAAACGTGTCACGTGTACCTTCAGGGGATAGCAAGCCGTTAAGTCTCTCCTTTACTTCACTCTGTAGAATACCTTTCATTTTCTTTCCTTTAACATTAATGAAATAACAGTAAATATTTCTAGCTTCTGAATGGGATTTCAGCTCTGTTGTATTCAGTGTAATCAGTGCAACTGTCTAGAGACTACTGTGCTGAACAATAACAGAGATGAGAAATACCTGCTTGGAGAGTGGGATTGACAGCTCCAGGGACTGGAAGCAGAACAAGGAGCCTTTCTTCTCTAATCACCAATCTAAATCTGGCTTAGGACAAGAGCGTGGTGTTGCTAGTGAGAGGTCAGTTCAGTTCCGAATGAGTGTCGAGGGGGGCAGGGGAAGAAAAACAAGCCGTCATCGCGTTATTGCCAGCCTCAGGATGGAAAGGCCGAAAGACGGATCTTCAACGTGCCTTACTTCCGAGACTGGCCTTGCTGTCAGTGAGTGATAGCAACAGCTCCCAGCCCAAAATGGAGCTGAAACCGATTGTCAACTGCTGCTTTAGATGGGACAAAGCGATTTGCAACATCACTGAACAGCAAGCAAAAAAAATTCCAGGAGGGAACCCAGGTTTCACGGATCCTCCATCACTCTGTTCAGAATGGTTTGAAGCCATTTATAGCGGCAGCTAAATTGCTTTCGTTCCCAACTACAGCATCACCCACAGTGACTGGCTGCCTTCTACAGATTAAACTGTGAAGTTGAGGCACCCTGGATATTTGCCCACGTGTTCCTGTGCTGTTTCTATTCTCAGCGCATGTCGAGAATTTCATGCTTCAGGCCCACTACTTCTTCACAGGCATCAGCAGTATTTTTTTTTTAAATAAATCCCAACAATGAGCTATCTTCCAGTGTAGCAGTCACAGAGGAAAGACTGGCTCAGCTAATGGCATCCTCTTTTCTCCACCCACAGAACTGCCTGGGAGTCTTTAAGAGGAGGCTAGATGAACACCTTGCCAGGGTCGTTTGACCCCAGCACTCTTTCCTGCCATGGCAGGGGGTCAGACCTGATGATCTGCTCAGGTCCCTGCCAACCCTACCAACTATGAAACTATATTTCCAAGAAACACAGCTCCCTGGCTTGAGACCCGAGAGAAGGATTTGTGTACACCGGTGGGGTTCAACCTCCCAGAGCTGCAGCAATTAATGCTGCCATCACTCCCCAGTGCCGAATTTCCAGATCCGCGGGGAGTTCTGCCGTCCAGATGACACGGCCCGACGCACCAGATCATGTCAGTGCAGTCTCTCCTCAGCCATATCTGGCATGTAGGGGCAGATAAGGAAAGCTGGTGCACAGGGTCGTACTGCAGGCAGATCCACTGCATAGGGAGAGACCTCAGGATCCAACCCCTGGACCAATGGGGGGCCACTCATTCGGCCCATGGGGCCTGAGAGGCTGAGCACCACTAACGCAGACAATGCTTCTGTCACTCTTCTATCTATCCACTGCGGTAGTTCTGCGTATTAGTGTCTGTCAATTCCCCAAATCTAATACAGCCAAAAAATGAACTTGGGTGAGGCCACTTTTGGGGTGGACTACATGGCATACACGTTGTTTGACTACCTCACTTCCTGTTAGAATGCTCTCCTCGATGTCGTGGGTTTCCACTAACAGAAGTGTTGTACCAGGGTGGTGTGAGGCCGCTCAGAGCACAATAGTGCTAGCGGATGAACTGGAAGCAGCGTAGCCAGGGGGAAGTGGGCTCTGCTTCTCAGCACCACTCTACCACACCTACACGGCTTCCCAATCAGGAGCTACGGCTCACAGGCACAGCATGTGTCAGCACCGGGAGCATGCTCAGTGCAGCCTGGCTGTTTAGCTCTAAAGAGAAAGGGGGGCCCTGACACAGGCTGACATTTCACAAAGGGCACAAAAAAATCCAACGGTACAGATTTGACTCTTAAAACCAAGTTAAATATTGATAACAAAAAATGCAGTAAGTAAACACGTTAGATAAGTCTTTGTGAGCATTTCCCCCTCCCATCAGGACTAGGTACAGACATTCAAAAAGCCCGAGGAGGAATCAATCTAAGTTACGCGGCTTCCTATAAGCAGTATAGTTTCAATCAGTAGCAAACAGTACACACATTTGCCCTGTGGTGGGGAGGGCAAATCTTAGACCAGGTTCCACCATTTTTAAACCAGTCTGTGTGCGCCAAACTGCTGGTCTGAGTGTAGACCAGTTGTGTGTGTCGAACTTCTGTTCCTTTACAGGTACAGACCAGTTTCAGATCACTTCTACTGTTAAAAGTGTAATGCTTGTACTTTTCCCAGCCTAAGGATAAATGACCAAGTGTCAGCATAGACATGAAAGAAAATACAAATGGCAAATGCAGTATCATACCCTCACTTCCCTCAGGGAACTACCAGTACCTCCCATGACATTTACCTCTCTCTAGCAGATAGGAGGTAACTGCCTCCTTTTGTCACTACTACTTTTCTTCAAATTTACCTTTTAATGCTTTGGGCTAAGACAGAGATTTAATAATTTTGTTTCTTTCTGTTATTATTTTTCCCACTTCATGTTCGTCTAAGGTCCCTGTCCAAATAAGTCTAGCCACTTGTACAAATATTTCAGAATAAGAAATCCAGAAGTCCCAAAAATTTAAGAAGATACCAACCAGTAGAGTTACTATTCACCTGAACCAGACTGTTGGATAACCCACACAGCTATCCATCCAGCATCCTACAATCCATGGCCTCAAAAGGCTTGAGAAAATTATTCCTTGTGCCCATCACAAGGGGCCAAAAGGCATGTCCACACTGCAGGGTGTAAGATACTCCCAAGCGTGCCCCACAGCCATTCCTGCTGACATGCTCCAAACTCTAGTAAAGTTTCCAATTTGGAGTCAAGTTCCCACAAGTCTCCCATGAGTTCCTTTAAGTGATCATTGAAAGGACACAACACTTGAACAGCGGGTTCAAGTAAAGGCCTTCTGGGCAGATTGAACAGTCCATCTCAAATTTAAATCACTCAAACACAAAAAAGGACCTCACTGCAATCTTACCCACTATGCTTCTTTCTGACTTCTACACCACTCACAAGATATAAACCCCACTTGAGATATAAACCCCTATGAGCCATGACCCCCACCTCTCTATCATCATGAATCTTTTACTTTTACCTTAATGGCCTCTTTCCAGCATACCCAGAATGAGGAGGAAGTTCAAATGGATAATAAAGAGAAACCCAGAAATATAATGCGCTATTCCTATCTGAGTAAACTGCATCCTTAAAGATATTAGAAACCCATGCTCACTGAACCATCTTCATGTAGCTAAGTAAACATATCTCCTTCTGAAAGCCAGACAGCAGGATCACCACTTGTCTTAAAGTGAATTTTTAGTCCTACAGTCTAGACAAGTGCCCTCTTATTCACTGTGTATTTATTCTTTGAAATGTAACTGATTTTATGAAATGCCAGATAATCAGAGGAGTTTTTCTTGTCAGGTGTGAAAGACTATCGTTCCCAGGAGATAGCAAGGGTCATCACTGCTACCTACACACGTCCAAGTTTTCTGTAAGGTCGACAAAACAATTACAGATCCAATCTGAGCGATAATTTTTCCATTAAAAATTGAGAACCCTTGGCGTAAATAAATTCAGCAGTCAGAATAGGACACATGGTAATATGAGAAAGAAGACTAGGGAAAAGCATTAAGAACAGAACCAAAATAAGTACTGATCAGATGTGGGAGCTCACAACAGCCTTGTCCTTGCCTGATGTTAGGGCCTCATCTAGAAGATTCCCAGCATCCAGTTTAAAAATAAAATGTTCTTCGCTCTTTTTCTCGTGAACCTAGCCTTGAAAACCCAATACAATGAAAATCACGAACGTCCTGTGGGTTACTGGCCCAAGCGAACTTTTTCTAAGGATAAAAAACCCCCCTCAAAATGTGGCAGGACATCATTAGAAAGTTATCACCAAAACCAAGCACTTAGGGGTGAAAATTCAGGCACCTGACAAACCTATCTTACAAGTATAAAAATAATTAATGTTTTGCTGTTTTATATCTTTATGTATACTTCATCACCAAGGCAAACTCCTTTGTCAATAGATGGCTGCCAACTCTAAGAATGTTATTTGATAACTGTGAGCTTAAGTGGTAAATTTACCCAGCAGTTGTGGTATTAAATTTACCCACTTAAATTGTGAATATGTATATGACAATGCCTAGAAAGACAGTGAATGGAGGGGTTCTTTTGGAGGGTTCCTATGTATGGAAGTCAGTTTCTGATGGTGAAAGGGCACATAAATAGGTGGAGTGTGATATGAAGAGGATGGAGTTTACCTGGGTTTGGTTGTATATAACATTGGTGTCTTCCATGTAAGGAGACTGGACTTGATGACCTAAGAGGTCTTTTCCATTCCTGTGTCCTATGTTCTTAGGCTAGGGACAGACATTACACACAAACCCGTTTAAGTAATCAGAAACTGGTTAAAACTTGTAACAGAACAGATGTTCAGTGCACATAAGCCAGTTTGAAAATGGCTGAAACCAGTCTGAGATAAACCTGGTTGAATGTATCAGCCTGTATAAGTCTGAATCAGACTTAACTGACTTAACTGATTTGGGTCAAGCTGCTTTATGCAATGTCTGTTCCAGACCACTTGCTGATTTAAGTTAAACCAGACTCTCCCAACATCCTAGCATGCTCTCTGGGCTGGGTGGGGCTCTCTGCTCCACAGCAGAGCTGGCCCCTCCCCTCTGCTCCCTGGCTGCAGCTCCAGCAGAGACTTGCAGGCACAGCACCATCTGTCTGGCTTCCTCCTGCTCTCCCTCTCCCCTTCCCTCACCACTCCCTGCTAAGCAGGGATCCACTGTCCCCTCTGCCTTACACAGACACCTCAGCATTAGCTAGAAGACCACATGCCAGCTACAATCTGTGCTGTGGCAGACAGCAATGTCAGCTTAAGGCTTTTTGGAGCTAATCAACAGCTCAGCTGGTAATGTCCCTCCTTTCCTTCTTTGTTTAAAGAGCCTGAACTAATGGGAGAGGCTATTTATTTTCTGATGGGGTGATTAATGCTGATAACAGAGCTGACAAATGCTCTGTTATCAAGGAGTGGGGAACCCCTCCCTAATCCTGCTGGGGCCTGGCCACACCCCCCACAGCTCAGCCTTGTGAAAGGAAAGGGAGGGCTGCTCTAGCACCCCCCGGCTTCTAGCCTGAGCCACTGCAGGCATGTGCCTACATGTCTGGGATGTCTGTGCAGTTACAAACAGGTTCAGCCTAGCCAGGTTAGACTAACCTGCCAAGATTGAATCAATTCAGGCTCAGGCTTTTTGAATGTCTGTCCCTAGCCTTAAAATATACCTGTTTCAACAGTAGCCTAACAGAAACTAGCCAGACATTCCAGTCAGCTTGCTTGATTACCCACATCATGGGTGAGTTGCTCCAGAGCCTGGGTTCCCAGATCTTGAGCAGCCTGTCTAAAGGTCTCGATTCCCAAGGAACAAGTAATTACTCAATTTTCATGCCCATTCAGTGCAAAAAACTCCACAACCTCAGAAAGTTCTCATGGAACTTGAATTGTGGTTTCTAGCCAATTACCAGTATCTGAAATGTAAGGTACCAGTGTACTCTTACCTATCTTGAGCTATGTAAGTAAAATAAACATATAAAATATATAATTGGCTTAATTCTCATTTTTCAAAGTCTAGTAACATTTTCTACATTTGAAGTTTCTATAGTTGATTTGATAAAGCAGTATAAATGTTAAGTATATTACTGTGGTATTTAAGCAATGTTGGCTCCAGTGACAAGCCTGGTATTATTTTTCATGGTATGAAAGCAGGCCAGTTTTTTTTTAAACAAGTCAAATATTTTGCAAGTTATTTTGAATTCTGGATGGAAAAAAGCCCACATACTTACAGAGGAGGTAGTGTGTGTGTGGGGGTGGGAACGGGGGGTGCATACACATACCTGAACACATACATATAAAAACACTCAGCACAACAGTTCCCAGGTCCATTGTGTTTGGAAAGGATGCCCCCCACCCCACCCCTAGCAAAAAAATCCTGCGAATAGTTAATGCTTGTCCTTGGCTTCCAGTTGTCCATTCTTGGAAAAGAATGTATTAGATGCTCAAGTATTTGATCATCAGCATTTCAGAAAAGTGAGAAACAGCTTTTTCTTCCATGAAGAAGATTACTAAACAAAGGGCAAGTCATCTCAAAACTGTAAAAAAAAAAAAAAAAAAAAAATGTTCAGCATGTTCATTTTCTGCTGTGTCCCATTTTTCTTTCCTTTAAGGAACAGGATTGATTGGATGCAATGGATACATTCTTTACTAGCAGATAAAGCTAACCCCATCCAAAATGGCTAAAAGCCTTTATCCATACAGGATTCCAGATGGCTAGAGAGATTCCTGATGCATTAAAAAGTGGTAGCAGAACTGGGAACGGTACTATTAATCATACAGCCCATGGAAAACAAGCTGGAGCTCTCAAACTGCCAGGCATGATAAGAATGTTAGGAGAAGGTGTCTGTAAACTTCTATTGACCCTTGACCCCAGGCAGGTCAGGAACTCTTTCATTAACTCTAATGCTTTTCATATTAGTGCAGCACATAGAGAAATCCTGCTGACTGCTGGGGGCAAAGAGTTCACAAGATGTGTTGGTCACATCAACAATATGCTGATGATTGTTTCTGACATGACCTAAAGGCTAATGAAGGGTTATTTGTAAAGGGGTTGCTTTCCAGGCTGAGAGGGGTTTGGGATCAAGGTAGAAAAACAAGTGGACTAAGTCACCTTGCCTCTGTCATGATGCTGTCATGAACAATTCCCTTAGTGGTATTCACACTGAGTGAGACTTAGCGTTCAGTGCCTGTGAGGAGTGGGTCTGCTCTTCTCCTGACCCTCAGCTCCATGGAACGTGGCCCCTATTCTAGGACACTAAGCTACCCCCGCCTCCGCATTCCAGCTCTGCTTCATCCATGAGACGGGAATTTTAGGAGTATAAATCAACCATTAACTCATCTCTGCCACCTGGGTCCTCTCCTTTGCCTCAGTCTGTCAGGCCTCAGTGAAGGAGATAAATGAGGCCCTGTATCAGAAAAGAGAGGGAACTACTGGAAAACAGAAGGAAATACAAAGGAAGGGACTATCTGGCAATTCCACGCAGTAGCCAGCTGGGTCTAATGGCTCTAAACTAGGCTCCAATTGCTCTACAGACAGATCCGTGGCAAAGAATTCATCATGGACTCATGCTTGCTTCCTAATCCCCTTGTTAAACAGTTACTAATTTTCACTTGAAAGGAGAAAAAACTCCCAATGCTTGCTCAACCTTAAGCCTATGCAGGGAAATTTCCAGCAAAATGTGCCCAAAAGGTCATTTAGTCCATTTTTCTTAAAAGAACCATTGTCTTGCACGTTGTGCCTCTCTAGCACTTTTCATGTCCTTTCCTATATTAAGGACACACCATACTCTTTCAGGATATACTGGACGCATCTACATTTGCATTTACTGTGCATTAAATTTACTGCGCAGTAAGTTACTGCTCAATAAGCAGTTTTTAGGCCAGTGTCTACATGTGCAGGCATTAAAGCACAGTAACACTGTGTGGGGTCTGACTTGGGATGTCCCAAGTCAGTCTGTACACACAGTATTACTGCACTGTAATACTGTACAGTATTACTGCACTGTAAGGTGTCTACACGTGTGTTACTGCACAGTAACTAAATGGGCATAAGTTTGATATCTGCATGATGCAGGGGTCAAATTTACATCCAAGTCAGTGTAAATCACCATATTTACTGTGCAGTACAGGCATGTGCATGCAGACACGTGCCCATAATCCGCAGTAATTTTCATTTAGTGCACAGCAAATGTGCATGTATAGATGTACCCACTGAATAGGTCTCCCTCCCCACCCCCAACTCCTTCCAGCCCAAGATGGTTCTTAGAAAGCCCAATTAGTTTTGTTGATGCTTCCTTTTTGTTCTTCTTTCAAACAGATATCAGCATGGCCATCTCCCTGCTGTCATAGAACCACATACTATTTTAGTAGACATGTATTGCCACAGTCTTGTTACTGCATGAACCATATTCATTAAGCATCTTTAAATTTTAAGGGGTGCTAATTAGTGCCATTTGAGGGGGTAATAATCGATATTGGTTTCCCACAGAAACTGCACAAAAAAAGACTAGCTCGTTTCACATAGAAAACAGCTGGCAGATGGTAATGACGTTAAAAAGACACTACCCAAGCTGATCTGTATTCAAACCCCATGACATTGGAGGTGAAAGGCCATGTAGCCAATTATTACTCCTCTGAGCATTCCAGTCCCCAAACACATGCAGTATATGCATATCCAGCCCTCCCTTTCGCTAATTGGCTTCTGCCTACCCTTCTGGAGAAACAGCACTGTATGCAAGAAAAGCATATGGTTAAGCAGGAGAAAAATGATCACAAACAGATCCTGACAGAATGCACATTCCAAGTGTCCTGTGGTAACACGTGCACCATGCAAACTAAAACTGTAACCAAAAGCAAGAGAAAACATTACAATTGGCCAAACTGATACTCTCCAGCATTGAAGGCAACGGGCAGTGGGGAGTATGGGTGGAGTCAAGAATATCAATATATCCAAGACTTGCTGTTCACTATAGTATTGCATTTTCATCAGATTTAGAGTATATACCAGTTTCAGTGAGTATATTAGGTCTACAAAGACTACAGGTGCAGCCTCACCATTTATAATGGTACAATGCTAGTGCCATTAAAGTTAATGAGTGACCAGTTTACACCAATGGCAGGACGGGCCTTTTGAGAAGATGCAGTATAAAGAAGAACCAAAAAATACACACTGCATCTATCATATCACCCCAGTAGAGCTTCCCTAGCTGGAAAGCTGTCATGACTGGCTCCCCATGTGGAATAACCCCGGTTTCTATTTTCCTGGAACCTCAGGAGGCATCAGCCTCTCCGGCACACTTCCTTGGTGAAGACTGTGTCTACTCCCTTTTCCTGGGTACCAAGAAGGACTCTAGCACAGACGCTCCAGGAGCTTAAGCCCATTCCCTCCCAGAGCTCCAGCTCGGCGTTCTCTGGGCTTGCCTCTTCAGAAGTCTGCTGCAGTGGAAGCAAGCAGACATGCAGGCTCTGTAAGAGGATCGCAGCCAGTCATGCTTTATTTTAGCAAGCACTATTTTAGCAAGCACTTTATTTTAGCATTTTTGGGGTTGCAAGGCAAACTACACAACCCCACAACTAGGCCTTTACCTGCTTCAGTTTCCTCACCAGCTTTAAATATTCTTTGGGCTTTAGTCAGAGTTATTGAAAGAGTTCAGGAACCTTCCTCTTCTCTAACACATGGAGTCAGTATCTCTGCTTCTCCCTTTCCTTACCCCCAGCCAGTGACTGCAGTGGTGGCCTTAGGGTTGTTGGGGCCCTGGGCAAAAGAGTCATTTGAGGCTTAATTTTGATGACCTATGAGCAAGTCGGACATTTTTTATTTCAGTTTCACTTTGGCCTAACCATGAAACTGCAATGAAAGTATCTTAATACAATATTGATAATACAAATATTCAGTGTAATTAATTTTTATTTTCATAAAGTGAGGGGCCCTGGGGCAGTCGCCCAGTTTGCCTCCCCTAAGGCCACTACTGGTGACTGATTCCTATTGTTCTACTGCTTCCTAATTTTTAGTACCCTTTGTCATATGACCCCGCCCTAATCAATCTCATCAAGTGATCAAATTCTTTACCAGGTGATCTGTTACTTGGTTACCTGCCCATTTGTCAGAACCCATTTTCTAGTTTTAGCTACATTCTTTAGCACTGCTAGGATCTGGCAAGCCTAATCTAATAGCAACTAGTCCTAATACTTCATTTACCCAGCCTCAACATGGTTTTGGGATACACACACACACACACACACACACACACACACACTCCACTGACCATCTAACTTCTAACACCAAGACTGTCCTGGGAAAAGAATTAGCCTCTTAAAATCAGCACAGGATAAAACAGATAAACTGTCACACATGATGTTTCACAGAAACAGTGGAAAAGTGTCTCTGATTATCCATAATGTGCTTGTTTATATTTTTAAATATACATTGCATCAAAGAGATTAAACTATTTTCAGAGAAGTAATCATCACATTTTTTTTTGCAGCTTACAAGATATTGTAATACAACTATTATTAACATAGTGCCCACAGGCTGCAGTTGGCCGTTATTTACACGGCAGAGGTATTGTAGGTCAGAAATTAGATATGGATTTTTCTATTTCCTTAAACACCAACTAAATCCACAGAACTTAAAATTTCACCTTGAAAGCTCTTAGATGAGTGTCCATAAATTGACAGAACTTTTTAGCATGGCCCTATGAAACACCATGACTGGAAACCAATAGGAGGAAAAATGTGTATATAGGAGAAATTGCTTATGATTTTTCCTTAGAAAAAAAATTTAATATTTTCAGCTTAGACTCATGAATTATATCGGCTTGGTTAAACCTCTGGCATTACTAATCAGGCAAGTAGCACAAACTGGGGAGTTCATTAGCAAGATCATAGAAGTGTCTTTCTGACAGATCATTTGGCATAGTGATAGGAAGGTCAGAAAATTACATTGCCTAAGGAATGTAAGGTAGGTCTGAAGTAGATCATGACTCAAAAGGAGATATTTCCAGAACGGGTCCAGGCTGGAATTAAGCCCAATGTTCCATATTATTCAGGGAAGAAAGATGAGTGAATATTTCCTCTCAGGCAGGAAAATTAACTTTTCTTAATCAACCTTGGCCTAGTGCCACATGAGGTGTGCAGAACAAATCTTCCTTCACTTATCATTTTGATCTCAGCCCCATCTTGGGCAACCTGCTTTTCAATGGGTAAAACTTTTCAGCTCTCTCGATCAGTCATATGATGCTCTAGGAAGCAAGCATTGCTAATTGGGTCAAATTATGTGTGAAGGGTTTACAATATGGATCACTGCCCTTAGGGGATTAAACTGAGATCACTGAAATAATTTCAGCTAAGGCTTTAAAATAATTTTGAAATCACAGTCCCAGGGGTGACCAGGCAGTTCTGTATCTACTCACCCCCGTTCTACAGTACAAACTGGTAGTAATACACTATTCTGTGCTTTTAAAAATGAAATATGTAGAAAAGGATGGGACCATTTGTATTGTCAATTTTATTGAAAAAGTTTTTCTACTTGGGAAAACTCTGGCAAGCCAAAGCAGCCAATGTCCAATGAGGTTTTACTTTTTAAGCCAATTTTCCAGCCCAGTTGATGGAAGCATGAAGTAGGTCAAGAAGACTGCCCCCAATGAGCCACTTGGTACACAACAATGATAACACACACCTTTTCTGCAGCTCACTTTTCACTTTACACAGTAAGCATCACTGCTTCCTTGTGCAAGAATGTAGGCCAGATCCTGAGCTGCCATAAACTGATATAAAGTGGTTTCAGCTAAGTCACAACAATTGATACAAGCTGCATATCTGGTGTTAGGATTTTATGTTTGTGGCTTAAGATCAGAAAACTTTCAAGAAAAAAAGAGGGGGTGGGTAAGAGGGGAAAGAAAGACTTTATAAAAATCTATTTTTGGGGTTGCAAGGCAGTACTCAAAAGACACTGGTGAGATGCTAATCCCTCTCACGCTGAAGCCAGTTGAAGGTTTTATGCACTGAATACCTCACTAGCAGTGTGCAAAACAGGCCCTATTTGATTTAGATTCAGCCTGAATCAGGGACAGTGATTTGATTCGTCAATTCGGATCACTGTTCCCGATTTGATTCAGCTGAATCCAAATCTGAAGATTCAATGCTGATTTGGAGAATCGGGGATTTGGCCATAGACACAGCTTTAAATGTTTTTTCTACAAACCGTGAGGTACCAGGCATGGCTCATGAACACTGCGATACTGGGGAGGACGGAGCATCCCACAGAAGCATGGGGGGGGGGGGGCCACGTGCTCAGCAGCAAACCCGGAAGTGAACCAGAAGCACTTCTTGTCCACGTCTAAGTCCACTGGGGAGCACAATGGGGGGCTCCCCTGCACCCCCCAGCTCAGGAATTGGTCGTGGGGGGACCCCAGGTGCCCCCCCAAACCCAGGAGGCACCAGTCGCCGAGCCAGGGTCTCCCCCCCCTGTACACTCCACGGTGAACCTGGAAGTAGTCTGGAAGTGCTTCTGGACCACTTCCAGCTCTGCTGCCGATCGCGTGGGGGAGCCCCCCACGTTCCTGTGGAACGCTCCGTCTGTCCCAGCATCGCAGCATTCACAAGCCGCTTGGTACCTTGAAGTATGTAGAAAAAACGTTTAAAGCTGTGTCTATGGCCGAATAGCTGAATCTTTCCAAACTGATTTGGAGGGTTCCGATTCGATTCGATTCAGATTATGAGATTTGGCCATCGAATCGGACCGAATCTCCGCCAAATCGAATCAGCAACTGAAACTTTACACACCCTACTCACTAGCTGCTTATTTCCTTACCAGGTTGGGTCCTATTCAGCCCCTCCCTGCTCTTCCATTTTGAGAACTGCTACGTTTGCAAAACCAATGAAGTGATTTTAAAGTCCAGTTCTGCAAGGCACTAAGTGCTTTTAATTGCACTCAGCACTCACGAGATTAAAATTCAGATGCTGTCAATATCGGACAGCACTTTTGAGGATGCTCCTTCATGATTATCCATTTTCAACCTAAATGCCAGGCAGGGAAAGGAGATCCACTCTATATGAAGAGATAGAGAGTTTTACAATTAAGGTCTATCATGCAATATCCATCTAGATGGATAAAAGCATACTGGGGAGTTGCATCAAATATTGTTTAGCCACATAAAAACTGCTTTAATATTTAAATGGATCCCACGACTGGGCTCTTTAGATTTGCTAGATTCACTAGGGCTATACAGCTATTAACTCACTACATTTCATCTTCAATTCCTCTTCACAGTAGGAGGAACATAAAAATGAGGGTCATCGCTTGGTCATTACATTACCCCTGGCAGAGAAATGTGCTTTGCACAAATAGGGAAATATTTTAGATGTAGAGTGTTGCAAAGTAGATGTGGCAAAATAAAGCCAGAGTAAAAAAAAAATAATGGTATTATAATGGTTACTTTGTAGAATAACATTAAGAGAATATGCAGTGTAGCACTGGTCTCTTTATCAAAGAAACCAGTATATTTCATTGTCATCATTTTAAAAGATCCATTAGGGAGAGTCTTGAAAACGTTTTGCTCAAGGTCACAGCAAAACCAAATGAGATGAAGCAGTAATTCAGAAACGTTAAATTGTTTACAGTTAATAAGTACAATAAATAAAGATACAAACATGGACTTTTCAGTAGATTCTTTTATGACCTCTTATTTCTAAGAAAATTGAATGTCAATCGAAGAAACTGATCATCTCTTTAAGTTTACATTTCATCTAACCCATTTTTAAATTTGGGAGATGTGGGACTTCCTGCCATGAATACGGATTAGAACTGCAGGAACAGTTCAGTGACAAACCTGCATGAGCCTGACAGGTTAGACAGGGCTGAGCTGAACACAGACAGTGCAAATGATATCAAAGTTAGCGGGTCAGAAAATTAGCACTGAAAGAGGAAGTCAAATCTCAGTACCTGGAAGTGGAGGAAAGAGGTGATCCTGAAGTACTCCATGTCAGTGCTGACAGAGAGAAGAACATGGGCAAGGGTGAGAAGGTGACTGTAGATCTCATCCGAGTAATTTTTTTAAGCCAGTGCAAATTAGCTATGAATGCAAAGAAAATGAAAATGTAATCCTGCTGTCCTAATTAATCATTCCTAGAGATAAGCAGCACAGAAAGCAAGGCCAGACCATCCCTCAGCTTTGGGGTGCTTCAAAGTCTGCATCTGGATCTAAATTTTGTGGCCATCCCTAATGATAACTTATCTTTGTAGACCGGCTTTCGTTCCAAAGATTCTCCAGGCACAAAGGCTCCAGTATGCTCTGGCTGAAGCCCAGTGAATTCAACTTGGATGCAAAAGGCTGTATATCTAAATCTATTTAATTAGCTAAAATAAAGAGACTATTTTTAGAGGGGCCCACTAAAGTGAGCTGGAAAAAAAAGGAACAATCTTTTTTGCAGAATAGGGACTTTAATTGCTATGGTCACATGACAGCATCCACAACTGCAAAGTAAAAATCAGAATTGCTTTTCTGAACATTGAGCAAGGAACTTTATTAGAATAAGGATCATCATGTTATCTACACAGCTGCCCTGTACTTATCTCTGTGTTTGGCTGCAGAGCACATATCTTCAGATGTTTCCAGGACCTCTAGACATCTGCAAAAGCAAAGAAGTCAGGGGTATGAAGCACTACTTACTTATTCACTATAATGCAGCTGGGAGTGCAATACATCGTTCTGATTGAAAGTAATCCCTATTTAAGCATGCATGGCTGAAAGCTGTAGTCATAACCCTCCCATTTTGCCTCTCCTCACTTTCCTAAGACTCATAATGAAAGTTTAAAACCTGAAACAATGTTTACAGGATACAAATTAAATTAATGTAAAAACTAATTCTCAGAAAAGAAAATGTGGATAAAATATATTCCACAAGAGCCTGTAAAGGGAATTCAGCCATATTATGTTCAGGTAACTTCTGTGTCTTGCTAAGAACAAGTTTTATTAAGGTCAGCAAGATATTACATTCTATTTACTAGCTGAGAGTGGATACCGGAAGAAGGGTTTTTGCAAGCAGTTGTACTTGCACGTGGCTGTGTTAGACTCCTGGTTAAATAAAATTGCACAAGGGTGCCTTGAAAGAAGTGACATACCTCTCTAGTTGTTTAATCTGAGATAGGGACTGAATGCCTGTCCAACAGTCATCAATTATACATTAAAAGAAATAGTGTTCCATTAACAGTTAAGTAACGACCTCTTGGTAAGTAAATTGTTATCATAACTGCAGACCGTCCACCTTTGTGCACTGACTTTGAGCAGGTGACAACGGGATCAAGAATATCTAATGCTGTCAGACGAAAAAAAAAAGAGAAGAGAGCAACCCCCAAAACCTTTTGGATACTTTGAAGGCATTTCCTTTAATATTTTGTAGGGTGTCAGCAAAATATTTCATCACAACAACTTTCTATTCCCGCTCATGTTGTAACACTACAATGAAGGCTAGATTATATGGTCTATCAGGCATAGCCAGGATTTATATGTCACACCAGCCCAGGTAATAGCTGAGACATGACATTATGCTCATCCATCCCACTTTCTTAATAATCCCATTTCTCCACTTGGGGAAATGCTTAGTCGATAAAATGTAATGATGTTAGTATGGTAAACTCATTTTAAAGTTAAGTGCTTGGGTCTGTCTCTGGACCTTTAGCAACAGGAAGACCTCGTTGTGAGAGCAAACAAAGGTCTGGTTTTCTTTTGTATCTGATTAACGAGAGGGTAAACGCTGGGTTTAAATGATTTTACTTACTAAAGTCCCAATTTCAATCCCAATGAAATCAGTGAGAATCCCTTCACTAGCGGGATTTAGATCAGGCTCCAAAGAAATGGACTTTCTTCATACAAAACTAAAAAGAGCTTCCTTTTTACAGCCTAATTTTTGTTACATATATTGGACCTTGCACATATAATACTCTCTTTTTGGACCCACCTTATTTCATTCCACTGCTCTGCTACCTTCTAATCCTTTTATCTGTACTCTTCATTATCTCACTAGTACGGAAAAACCATGAATGACAAAGTTTAGGAACATAGAAGAACTGTCAGACAGAGTCATGAAAGGACACTCCTGAACTATTAAATCCATTACTTCCAAAATAATAAAAGTCACACATCCACAGCTCTGAGTTCCCAGCCATCAATTCAAAATCATCCACATGGAAATTATTCCATTCAAAAGCATAGTTCTGACAGTCTTACACCTTTAAAAAATGGTGTTTTGAGTGACTAATTGGAGGTTGGCTGAGTAGTCCCACCCATTAGTACAGTTGGCCAACACTTCCCGTTCTATGACTCTGTTTCCAGCTGCTTATGACTTTGCCAGGTTTAAGCATTCAAGCTTAAATTTTCCATGCTGAGTGTCTGTCTCCAGTTGAATTGCTCTGGAAAATTTCAGCCAAAACATTTCATCATTTTGAAGAGTTGGGCTAGGAAGAAATCAGTTTAACTTGCCCTTTTAGGATGTTCTGAAACAGTTTCTTTGAAAAGCACTAATGTCCATGTGCTTAAATTTGAGGGCCTTAAATTTTGGCAAGGGAACATCCTTTATGTTAGGGATATGTCATTTTTTACCTCGCATAATTCACTCAGATTTGGCCAATTTATAAGCCTTTGAAAGAATAGTTTAAACATGCTCTGTGTAGACTCTTTAGAATTGAACTAACTGAAGAGCCCAGTCCGGATCATGCTCCAGTGCTTCATAGCTTCTATAATGCAACCAAACTGCTCATTTATCAATCCTACAGAGTAGCTGTCAGCCCAGGAATATGAGATAAAGTCGAACCTCCCCTCCCCTATAAGGGATGCTCTGTGCCTGGTTGGGCCAGGCTCTAGGACAGAGTAGAGCCTGTTTCTCCTCTGTTTTCAATGGCCTCCTCCCAGGGAAAGGGAGGAGAAGCAAGTCATCTGCATCTGAGTCAAATGCAGAGGCAAAAGCTGCATCAGGCATGAAGGAAAGAGTAAATTGTCCTCTGGCGCCTGAAAAGACTGCAACCAGAGATGAAGAAGAAAAAAATACGACTGCGTGGACAAGGTTCCAGTGTGGGAAACTGTCGGGCACTGTTACGTTTGGCTGGCAGAGAACTGACATCAGAGGAGTTGGAAGCAGAGGAGGTGGAGAAAGGAAAACGTATCAGACAAGGAACGGGAGCAAGGGGAACCCTGGAAATGTCTTGGCACAGAGACAGGGACAAGGGGATTGGGAAAGGAAAATCCCTCTGCTCTTAGCCAATATCTAGGAAACCTACAGCAAATTCCCATACAGTGTGGGCCCGCAGAGAGGATGACAACCTCCTGTTGCCATCAGTTATTCTGTTATCTCCAGTGGCAGAGATCTGTGTTGCGGTACTGAAGTTTCCAAGCCTGCTGAAGCCCCATGTGGGTGGCAATATGACACCGTATGATGGAACTGCTGTTTTTTCAGCTTGCTTTTATAAAGCTTGGAGAAGCCTAACTAAAAAAGTCATTAAAGGTAATTACTAAGGCATCAAAAGCAAGCACTCAAAGCTTCAGCAGTGCTCATCCGTACAGCCTTAGTTCAACACCATTGAGTGTACACATTAGGACCCAGCTATTAATTACATACATTTTTCCACAGGACCTCTGTATCACGTAGCGCACAACTTGACCAGCTTATTGAATGCGCAGCTATTCAAAGTTATGTTTCCTCCTGGCTATCCAGTTTATGTCCCTGTGCCTTATTCACTGCATACTATTCAAAGCCCACTCTGGTGCCCACCACTGCAGTACTGTATCCAAGTGCTTTGCAAACATCAGTGAATGTATGTTGCCACTGCTCCTGTGAGATGAGAGAATATTATCTCCATTTTACAGATCGGGAACTGGTGCAAAGAGGGCATCCCAATACCATAGGGGTTGCAACTGCAGCTTGTACTGAGGTATCCACTAAAGCATGGATTCCACCCATTTCCAGAATGGCCTTTTTCAGCACCACAAATTTTAGGAGATGCTTGGGACTTGATAATTCAGACACTTAGCATTACATAGTATTTCACAGGTGTGGAGTAAGCTCCCTTTAACATCAGCTGGAACTGTGGGTGCTCAGCATTTCTGCAGGTCAGATCATGAGGCACCGCACTGTCCAGCCAGAAAATAAGGAACGTGCATTTTGTGATACCCTTTGAAAAGTTTAATTTAAGTGACTTGACCACCATTACATAGAAAAATCACTGGCAAGGGCAGGGACAGATTTCAAGGACAGCATTCAATTACCATAACTTAAAGACTGAACTTTCTCTTCCTGCAGTTCCTGCCTGATTCACCTTCCAGCTTCTACAGAAAAATAAAGCAGGGATCCATATAGACAATAGCTTCTGTCAATATATAACCTAATTCTCCCCTATTGCTGCTCAATCCAAAGCAATGAATGAAGCAGGAAAATAAATAGGATTCCATGTGATTATGTAACTAAAGGCTGTATCATAATGTATCAAGGAGATTGAATTGAGGTTGCAGGAGCAACCCTAATTCCATCAATTCCTAGCTTTTGAGAGTTTGATTTTGAAACCTCAAAAAATGATCACAGGATTGTAGGACACTAGAGCTGGAAAGGACCTTATGAGATCATCATCTAGTGCAGCCCCCTGCTCAAGGCAGGGTCTTTTCTTGCAGTTTGTACGGGTCTTCGTGTACAAAGCAGAACAGATAAGTTAACCAGTGTCCTGTTCCCCTTATAAATCCCCACACCTCCATTCGCTCTGCAATGCATAGACTCCTGATAAAAAAAAGTAAGGCCTGGCTATGGTAGTCTTCATGTCATCAGAAGCAGCTAATATGCTAAACATATAAGTAAACTTCAAAGCTTAAAAATACACTGTGCTAATACAGTATGTCACAGTATTAGTAACAGGGGTAGTGTTATTTTGGTGCTAGGAGCCTGAATCATGGACCAGGAACCCATTGTGCTAAGATCTGTACAAATGTAGGACACGGATACCCAAGGCATTTCTAATCCAGCCATCTCTGTCGAACATGGGCTCCAGAATCTCAGGACAACTCTCCCCTTACCCCAAGCGCTATCCCTCCAAGTTTTAAAACAGTTTTGCAGGCCCACTGCCAAGCTTGAAATAACGGGGCTTCCTCTGAGCTCCTCCCCACTACTTCTGGAAAAATCACATTTTTTCATCTTTTTAGCCTTCTCTGTTGCCCACATTCCCAATGTTGCTTTTGACTGCGGGTTTTATTTGCTAGGGCTGGGGTACCATGCAGACAACAAGTTTGTTGCTCTTTCTATGACAGTAGTGCCTCATAGTCTTAACTGACAGAAAGACTCCCACTGTGCTTGGAAGTGTACAACATTCAGTACCAGATTTGCCCGGCTCCAAAGAATTTACAAGGTAAAATGACTTTTCCCATCTAAGACTGAGAAAAGGAACACAGAGGCAAAGTGACCTGCCCAAGATCACATAACATATCAGTGACAGCAACAGGAACAGACTCCAGCTCCCTGAATTCCCGGTCTAGGGGCCTGTCCTTCACATGGAAGTCAAGTAGTTGTCTGCAATGTTCGTTGCAAGCATGTAGTGACACACTGGATGCAACGTGTGCAATTAATGCGAGGCAATAAACTACGGCAAATATCACGCCAGAGTTTATTGCTCCCGGGTCCTGCATTTACCTATGCACCCAGAACCATAGCACATTGAGCTGGGTCAGAGCTGGCAGGGGGGCTGGGTGATCAGCCTGCCAGCCCAGGGCTGCTCCAACCTGGCTCAACGTGCTGCGGAGGGGCTGGCTGAGGCACGAAGATGCTCCAGTGCAAGGCTAGCCAACACGCAGCCCCCACTGAACACCCTCACGCCCCAGCCAGCCCCATCAGTATCTACAAACAGGTACTAACCTGCAGTGGAGTTAATTAGTTTCCTACAGCCTAATAGGGCTGCACGTGTAGATGCTGAGACGTTACTGTGGACCTAATTAGGCAGCTCCCCAGTAAATGTCTCATGTAGATATGCCCACTGACATGTAAACCTGTGAATCGAAGAAAAAAAATAGCTCATTCATTTTTTAAAGCCAGGCTGTCGTTTACATGATGATACTTAGTTCAGGAAAAGCATGTCGATATTCACTGCCAAGTGCAGCCAAAAAGGACGGGAAAAAAATGCATGGCTAGAAACCAAAGGCTTTGCTCTTCCTAGATAACACACTGTTTACCAACAGCAAACTAGATTAGAAAAAAGGGATTTATGCAAATGTTCTTAATTTAATAACTTTGATCAGATATGGCTTTGTTTCTTCCATGTAATTTGTGTTATACAAATAGAACACAAGGGCTTTTTTTCCACCGTAGGAAATGAGAATTATTAAACATTGCACTGAAAAGCAAAGGAATGTGTTTGTTGACATGAAAAATGGTCCTGCGGATACAAAAGCCTTTGTATGTTGATTGTAAAATGCCAGAGCTATTTAGAAAGTGATTGCAGAAGGAAAAAATTCTTTTCCAACAAGCCCTGGTTTTTCCTCCACCACCCATCTGATTCAAGCATACATCTTGAAAGTGTTTATGGCTGTGTTTTGAACTGTGACACTGGGTCAATACCCAAAAACATCCCCACTTCATATTGATGTGGTTACTTGCTAGGAGGCATAAAGGAAGCAAAGGATTTCCTCTTGGTTTTATTATTGAATGCTCAAAATGTTTCCTGAAGTAAACAACACTAACACCATCTGGTTCTTCTAAAACACAAATGGGTCAACAGTAGCAACCAGTGAATGGAAAATACAGGGTTAAAGCCATATAATGAAATATATTGTCATCGGAAAGAAGAAAAATATGAATACGTATGCTTTGCTGGAGTATACACTACACAGCATTAGAAGTCTTCAGACATTGTGTCTCTGCCTTTGTATATTTTGCTTCGTAGCAGGGAAGAGAAACAGAAAGAGTCTGATTTAGCTGCCAGCTAGTTAGAGGCACCTTCAAGCAGCTCCCTCATTTGCAAATTTAAAATACAGTTTATTCTACTCCTTATCTTTAACTATTCTAAGCCTATTGATTTACAGCTCAGGAGAATCTTTGCAGGCCTGAAGGAGAAAGGCAGCGAAGCATAAAAGCTGAAACATTTTCATATGGAGGTGGGTGTCTGTCTTTTATCCCAAACTCTTCAAAAACCATAGAGGAGCAGAGAATGAAAGTACAGCCAGCTCTGAGGCACGGGGCTGCAGCCAGCCAGTGCACAGGAAGTCAGTGAAGAGGAAATATTTGGCCCAGGACATGGAAGCAGATCACTTCTCTTGTAAAGCGGGTCATGGCATTGTCGGTGTCCACGGAGCGCAGATGGAAACTCCAATGTTGAAGGTCAAGTCCTAAGGAGGGCCAGTGGCATTGCATTCAGTTTACCTGACTCAAAAGGAAAAACTGACACTTGATCTGGATTTCACCTCAGCCATCCTCTCACACATACCTAAAATGGTTTGTTAATTTACTCTAACGAGCCTAGTAGCAGATCCAGGAACAGGGCAAAGAGGGTGCAACCCCCCCACCAGCACTTTGGCTGTGCCGTAAAGACGCGGTGAGCTCGAAACTGTCTGCCAGTCAGCGTGAGCCCCTGCCAGAGAGGCATATGAGCAGCGAGCTCTGAGCGGGGTCAGGCCAGAGCCTCTGCTTTGGTGTGGCTCCAGAGCCCGGGGGGTGAGCGCCACTGCTGTTCACCTTTCCCTTCCCTTGCCACCCCTACTGAATTCAGTTGCAAGGGAAAGGAAGGGACATGCGCTCACACTCCCAGCTCCTGATATTCAAAAGCAAGACCTCCAGCCAGACCCCACGCTGAGCGCTCACACGTGGCACAGCAAAGCGGCGTGCGACCACACTACTACACCCTCTCTGGATCCTCCCCCGAGTAAGCCATATCCAGCATTGCCCCCAAACAGACTTACTTCATCAATGGTGCAGTACGCAGATTTCTCCAAATCTTCCTTTGGAGGAACGAGTGTTGGACGGTCTTTATTCTTGCTCATAAATGAAGGGGAAAAAACATGACATTTGTGAGAGAGAAAAAACACCAAACCATAAAGTGGGGAGGGGGAAGTCTCTGCTCTTAGAACATCTCTTTAAATGATGGCAAGGCTTGACTTTCTCAGCACTGTTAAAGCCACAGATATCTTTGACCTTACCAACAGTTGGAGATTAAGCAGGTGGGAAAAGATGGAAAATCTTTGAGTGGAACTAGGGGAGACAAATAAAGGAATCCAGTTGAAAAAAGAAATCCAGGTGCTGAGAAGTGGTAATGAAACCCGATGGCTGACTGGAGTAATTTGCTGATCTACTCTAAACCAAGCACTGCTGCTCGGGAAAGGAGAAAAGAGAAGTCGGCCGTTAAGCAAAATTTTCTGAAAAAGAGAAGCTCATTCAGACAAAATGCTTCAACTCCATATAGAGACAAACCTGTAGACTGGGAGATTGTATCCTAGAAAACAGACACTCAGAAGAGATCCCACAAGTCATAATAAATAAGTAATTCAACGAGTTCCCATTCTGATCCTAATGTGATCTTTCGATATATAAATGTGGGTGTAGTGAGTAGAAGCAGAAAGATGATTTTAGCATTGTATGCAGCACTGATGAGACCAATAATAGAAAACTGCATACAGTTCTGCTACCTATCATTTAAAAAAAGATCCTGAAAAATTAGAGGGGTGAAGAAAAGAGCCACTAAAATGATATGAGGACAGGAGGAAAATGACTTACAATGAGAAACTTAAATAGCTCAAGCCATTTAACTTATCAAAAAGGAAGAAATTGATCTCAGCATATAAGTACAGACATCACGGAGAGAAAATACCAGGCATTAAAGGCTTTTTCTTCTAGTCGAAAAAATCATATCAAGAACCAATGGCTAGAAGCTAAACCAGACAAAAGCAAGTCAATAACAAGGCACACATTTTTAACAATGATGGTGATGGACAATTACAGCGAACTGGCAAGGGAAGTGGTAGATTCACCATCTCTTATGTGCCCCAATCAAGGAAGACAGCCATTCAAGTTGTGCTTTGGTCAAGTGAAAGTTACTGGGTTCATTACAGGGTAACCAGTTGAATTGCAAAGACAGGAAGCTGCACTTGATGACTTAGTGATTCTTTCTGGCTTTAAACTCCATGAAGCTACAAAGAATAATATAAAAATGACTGCAGTTTAAGGTGCATACTTAAAACTAGGAACATTTTAAAGGGAAAATAAATGTAATAGGATGGATTTGGACATTTTACCTACAGAGTAAGGTTTACAGAACACTGATCAGGATCAAGGTCATTGACTGAAGTTTTTTCTACAGCATTTGGTGTCCCTGTAATGTTTCAGTCTCTTCCAACCATCTGGCTAATAAATTCTATTTCCTGTTTTGTTTGGAACTGCTACTATGTTCTGAACTTCTTGCATCTGAATTTTGTTGAAAAACATTGCTTCAAGGAGCATTATTACATTTATGCATATCACAAACTCAAAGAAGTCTCACTTGCTTTTTTAAACAATATTATAGCTTTTAGGGAAATTATTTTATTTTTATCCCCTATAACCATTTGGACCAAAAAAGTTTGGCAGAATGCTGCAGGTGCTTGATAAAATGTCTCTTTTCAGCAACCTCAACACAAAACTGTTTGGTTTAATATAGTGGGCGGGGGAAGTCAAGATTGTATCGCCAAAAGATAGTTGGATGAGTTCTAAACATTTGTGCAAAAAGTGCCTGTAATGGTCACAAACCCACTGGGGTGGCGGTGACACCTCCTAGTAGGGCTGCGGCTCCTGTCTGACTCATACTTATGGCTTCTCCCTCTAGTTCACTCGCCCACCATGCCTTGATCTTACTATTAAAGAATGATTAAGGGAGGCTCCCAACAGACCTCGGAATGAGCTTTGATTCTGATATTTCCCTGCCAACTTGACGAGGCACCTGTAGGGCACCTGTAGGCTTAGGGGCAAAGTGTGGGGCTCCTTTTCCTCCCCTACACCACACCCCAAGCCTTGCGGATGTTATCCTAACGTTGTTCTCTCCTGTTGGGACTTCAGCCTCCTCGGCCTCTGCCCCTTTACTCTCACTAGGCCTTTTAGCCTAGGCCCACTGCATCGGACCTGGCTTTGAAGCACTATCATCCATCTATCCCCTTCAGTCTCCTGCCCCCTGGCCACTGTCTGCCAGGCTCCTAACCCACTATGGTTGCACTCCTCTGGCGGTGGGCCCTTGGCCCCTATGTCACCGTGCCCCTTGCAGGCACTGGGCCCCTGGAGCCAGTCTATTCTGTAGCCTTGCACTGCCCCCTCACTGGGCTCAACAATAGCTCAGGTCTTGAGCCCACCCATGACAAGGCTCAAGGCAGTCATGTGCCTCACAGGCACTATTCGGACCTCTAAAACCACCCTTACAATCCCAGCCCAAACCACCGGTATAAATAGTAACAAAACTATAAGCCCCTAGGCTACAACAGAAACACAACAACAGCTGAAACATCTCTCTCTAACCCTTTAAGAGGGCAGACTTTTTTTTATCTCCTCATGGGCATATCTTCCCACCCAGGACTATTCCCTAGCCTATATACTCAACCCTCTTGGGCTCTCAGACCCTCCAGTAGGCACCGCAACCCTCTGAGGTTAACAACCCCAAGGCCACTTGCCCATAAAAGCCCACTCTTTCTCAACGCAGAGCACTTGCCTCAATTCCCCGATTTTAAGTCATTCAATGCAAACCAGGTTCATTCAAGGACACAGCTGCCTTGCAGCCAGGAGCTCCTCCCTGCCTGGTGGCTGGGGAGAGACTACCTGACTGGTGCAGTCTCTGGGCTTATATAGGTCCAGCCTAAGCCCTCTTCCGGTCAGGTGAGCCTCCCATTAGCTCCTCTGTGCCACCTGCAAGCACTCTCTCAGGCTGTTTGGTCCCAAAGAGGAGCAGGCATATCCCAATGCCCTGCTACAATGCCCACTTTGTTTTAAAACCAGATTTTGCCCAGAAAGTGTTTTTGTAAAACATGCTTGACTGACTTTAGCTTGGCACCATTTCTGTTCTCTAGCAGTGTAGGCGTAACAACGCAAGCGTTTGTTTCAAGAAGGATGTGGACAGATTAGAAAGAGTCCATCATAGAGCAACAAAAATGATTAGGGGACTGCGAAGCAAGACGTATGAGGAACGGCTGAAAGAATTAGGGTTATTTAGTCTGGGGAAGAGAAGACTGAGCAGGAATTTGATAACAGTCTTCAAATACCTGAAGGGCAATTAAAAAGAGGATGGAGATGGGCTTTACTCTGTGACCACAGGGGACAGAACTAGGAATAATGGCCTCAAGCTGCAGCAGAGGAAATTTAGGTTGGAGATTAGGAGGAACTTTGGGTGTTTTTACATGTCTTCTGAGGATACCAGGGGGGTGCTTTAATTAAAGCTGTTCCGAGAGCTGCTCTAATCGAAGGGCCTGTAAAGTCTCATGTATCAACATCCCTGTGCTTCAAAATGGCTGTGGAGGCATTTTAAGTAGAGCTCATCAAATGAGTCCTAGTTAAAGCACCCCCACCGCCATTTTTAAATGTGGGGATGCTAATACGTGAGACATGGAGGCTGCTGGAGTGCGCTAATTAGCATGCTCCAGCGGACTGATGAATCGAGTCTGCTCCGATGCATTGTAATTACAGCATGTCAAAGCAGCCTCCCCGCATGTCTACAGGCAATCTTTCTGATTATGAGGGTGGCCAACCATGGGAACAGGCTATTTAGAAAAACTGAGGAATCTCCATCCTTGGAAGTTTTCAGGAGCAGGTTGAACAGCCGCTTGGCTGAGATGGCTTAAGGTGATGTTGCCTTGAGCAGGAGGCTGGACTAAATGACCTTCTGAAGTCCCTCCTAGCCCTGCTTTCCTATGATCCTATGGCAGAAAAGGCTTGTCACTAAAAACAAAAACAAAACAAAACCTAGAAAATTCGAGTTTTTCGTAACTCTGCCAAAGGTTGCCTGAGTGACCTTAATCAATTCACTTATCCTCTCCATGTCTCCTAAAATAGGAGTAATCTTTTAACACTCAGAGGTAGATGACTTAGGTACTTCAAGATGTATTTAGGTGTTTCAGATCAACTGATGAAAGGTCAGGCAGATTTTCAATTCCTAATTCTAGTCTTTCACCCGGAGCTTGAAAATAGAGTTAAAGTTGTGTACAGTCACTTGCTCCTTTAGAATAAGTGGGGCTGGGATTTTCAAAGGATCCTCTGGGAATTACAATCCTGTTGAAATGCACTAGGAAGTGAACACTTCTGAGAATGAAGCTTGTGTGTTCCTGGAGATGTACACTGTTTCTTGAATAGTAGTACTTAGGATCAAATTATTATATTTGTCTTTGCCTTCTTTCTACTTTAGGAAAGGTTTATTGTCTAGCTTCTGCCTCCTTCCCCACCCCCTCATCTACCCAAGTGTCTCACCATTAATGGCAGATAAATACCTAATGAGTAGATTGGACATTTATCTCTCCTTCTCCATCTGGACTTCATGGGCTTTGCTAGATCCTTATTAGATTTGGGTGCAGATTATTGACTTAGGTATATGAGGCTATTGTAACCTCATCTCAGGGTAAAAGGAAGAGGAGGAGGTGAAATATAATTCAGTTCTTGTTCTCTGTGCTAGGTTAAGTCAATAAAAAGTTTGAAAATGCAACCAAAAGAAACCAATAAAGAGAAAGTTAATAATTGTGTCCCATACCAAACACAGCACTTTTATGAGCACTGGGAAGCAAAGGACCTTAGATGGATTATAAAGGCTGAAGCTTTCCCTATATTAGCTCTAAAATGTGCTAGTAAAAAGGGTATAGTGTTAATAAAATGAAAAACTACTCAGAGGGCAAAATGACATCCATTTATGGAATAGGAATACTTTTATCACCGCTCAATAAAAGGAGATCTGTTGCTTATGATTAAGTTATTTCTGCTCATATTAAATGGCCATATTGGCACACAGAGTTCCAATAAAATTGGAGCACAGCACATACAAAGATTTGCTGAGCATTTTGAAGGCTCTCTGTGACTGAGGCACAGAAGTGTCACTACAACTTAGTCATTTGGGGCTAAATCCACAAAGGGACTTAGAGACAGTAGCATGTCTTTGTAGCATGCTCCACTCTCCCTCAGTCTTCACAGCTGAGTTTTGGCATGGAATTCAAATGCAATACCAGCTTGTGATGAAGAAGGGCAGGCGGAGGGACTGAGACATGATGAGCACTAGGAGAACTCGCAATGCTTACATAAAAAGAACTATAGGACTTCATTTAGCACAAGAAGTTGATTATATTGAAAGAAGCCATACAGGCAATCCCATGGCAGCACAGACTATACTTCAGCCAGGGCCTCAAAGGAGGATTTAGCAATAAGGAGATTCCACACCAATTTACTCCTTAGCTTCAGCTGAGATGGCCAATAAGGATGTACTTGCCTGGATGGATTTTTAGGTTGTCAGCACTTGTCCATTAGGGACTGGGCTGAGACCAATGGCTCAAATGAGCAACAGGTAATGGTATTCAGTAATCTGAGATAAAGCCTCTTATTTTTTGTAAACAGAACTACCTGGGATGGAGTTTAGAAGACATGAACAGTCTGTGTTACTACATCCACAGCCAATTCCTGGCCAGATACTTTCCACAGCATACAATACTCTTCAAGAGGAAGTGTCCAGAACCCATGACCTGGAGACATACACTTTTTCTAAAGAGCTGGAGCACCTGTAACTACCTTTATCTGCCCACGCTGTGTGATTTCTGGTGCACTGCCATGAAAATAAACAAGTTACACTGACACCCCATTCCTTCACACCCTATTTTCACGAAGAGATGGAAACATACTGATGCAGGCATAGAAATTATTCCAGCAATAAACTAGTGAGTGAAGTGCCTGAGCCAGCTCTAGGTCTGCTCCAGCTGGTAAAGAGGGAATTGAGGAGGAAGGCAACTTTGTTGGTTGTGTCTCAAATGGGTATTTGATGTTTCTTAATATTTTCCTGTGTTCTAGATATTTCCTAATATCAAGAACACACCTTCTCTTTTTCCTAACAGGCTCAAAAGACTCCCCTTGTGTCAGTCCCGCTATCCTTTCCAGAGCCAGATATCTCCTCTCACCCCACCGCTATTTCTGCCCCTATACCAAAGGGTGTATGCATCCTGAGGACACATCCTGAGGATTGAGCCCCATGTGCCAGAATTGGGCCCAGCTGCCTCTGCCCAGCTCCGTGCACCCAGATAGGGCCTTGAGTGGCCTCAGCTGGCTCCTGCATGCTGGGATCAGGCCTTGGTACCCCTGCCCAGACAATATGCCAGAATCAGGCCCTGAGATCCCATGCCAGGCCCTCCCAGCCCTGTGCACTGGGATCAGGCACCACACCCCAGGATTGGGATCTGGGGTCCCATGTTGCCCCTGCCTGGCCCTGTACATTGGAATTGGGCACTAGGGCCCAGCACTGCTCTGCTCCTGCCCCCCACCTCCCCCCCGGGATCAGGCCTCATGCTGCTCCACACACCTGATCTAGTGCACAGGGCCTGGGACTCCCCGTTGGTCCAGAAATTTGGGGGGGGGGCACGACACACAGTGCGACCACTTGCTTGCCACCAAGTTTTCAAACCCAGGCCAGGAGCTGGATATGGCCTGTGGGCCAGGGGCTGAGTACCTCTGAGCTAGTTTAAGGCTATTTTAGATAGCTCTGCATTAGAGAGTAGTGTATACACTGTTTCTTGTGCCGTCAGGGTGTTATTGTGCAGTAATTTACTGCACAGTAAACCAGCCTTGGGCAGGCATCTACACATGCAGCCATTTGGGAGCAGATTTGCTCCTTATGGCAGTAGCCTGCCTGCTCCAGGCCCCCTCCAGCCCTGCTCCACCCCCTGCAGCAGCCAGGAGGAGCTGGAGGCTCTGGCCACAGCTACTAGGGTGTCAGGGGTACTGTTTAAAAGCCAGCCCCCCATGGTAGTCTTTGGCCACCTGCATTCCTGGCCTGGAGCAGTCTGCATGCTGGCACAGCCCTCTATGACTGTCTGCAGAACCCATCAGTCTCGGCCCCGTCTGCCCGTCCCCCACGCCGCATAGCTAGGCTCACTGCTGCATCTGAGACCCTGTGTCCCCATGCTGATGACAACCAGCCCTTGGACTGCTGCCTGGACCATGGATGCTGATGCACACATGGATGCTGCCATGGATGCCATCCACAAGCTCCTGCAGCTCCAGCCCCGCTGCCTGTGGGCCTGCCCTGTCAGCCAGGACTGGTGGCTACACATCATCCAATGCACGTGGGATGACAAGCAGTGGCTGGACTCATTCTGGATGACCCAGGCCACTTTCCAGGAGCTCCTCAATCAGCTCTGCCTGCACCTGCAGCAGCAGTCTACCACCACATGGCCTCCCCTTCCCACGGAGATCTAACTGCTCAAGCTGGCTACACCCACCAGCCTGTGCTACATTGGCCACCTCTTTGGCATGGGCAGGACAACCATCGGCGAGGCCATCCTGAAGGTCTGTGGCACCCTCCAGGTCATGTTGGGGCATGCTGTGCTATGAGTCCATGACCCCATGGAGGCAGTTGTGGGGTTGCATGCCCTGGGCTTCCTCCAGTGCAACAGGACCCTGGATAGGACCCACATCCCCATCACCTGCCCGCCCCAGGGCAACCACCCATACTACAGTCAGTGGGGCTTCGCCCATTGTTGTCTGCTGGCTCCAGTGGTGCTGTTGTTGACCACTGTGGCACCTTCACCAACATCAGCACCGGCTAAACTGGAAGCACCCATGATGTCCACATCTTCTGCAATTCTGCCCTGCAACCCTGGTGAAGAGCTTCCTGCCAGGGGTGCCAAACCTCCCTCCAGCTCAGCAATGGTTCAAGCAACTCCACATGAATTCTGTGACTGCAGCAAAAGGGTTCTTTCAACATCTAGGGATCACCAAGTCCTGAAAAAAATTATTTTAATGACTAGGCTGGGAGTCCATGTTAAAGAGATGCAAAAACAAATCATACATCATGGTGTTTGCAAAGCATTTTGACATCTGTGGATCAAAAGCACAGCTGGTGCTGGTCATAGCCACCTTTGCTGAAGATAAATGCACTGGCAACCTGCCAGTGTATACACTGCTCAAGATGCTATGGTGAGGAGTGCAGGAGAAGTATTTAAAGCAACATCTGTAAAATACTGATGTAGGTATCTATTACAACAAGCCATTTTCCCTGCTCCCAACTAAAACCATGGCTAAACCCAAGGCCACTTCTCTCTCAGTCTGACTTTCCTGCAGCTGCAGTTAGAAACTCTCCTTGCCTCATTAGCCAGCCTCCTAGCTTGTCATCCGCTGGCTTTGCTGACACTTTTTCCCATCCATACTGCTTCATTGGAAGTCATCCTGCTTCAGTGAGAAAATAATGAAGAAAAATTTGCATCTGATGGAGTCTGCTAAGGCCCGAGGCTCAGGTTAGTCTCTTTTGCTGCTCAATTCCTGTAACATCTACATGGAGGTAAAACCCAGTGCTTCTGCAATTCTGAGGTGTCACGGTTCATAGTCAGTGAACACTACCTGGGAATTTGGAATTTGAAAGACTTCAGGGGGAGTGGTCTGGAATCCGCCTGCCATCACCCTGTTCTCTACTCTAATACAAATTCATGGCAATTCCTCCACTGTTGGTTTTGCAAGTACTTGGGGGCAGGAATCACATCATCTTAGCAGCTATACAGAGCAATAGTTAGGATATCGGCCTGGAGTTCAAATCCCATACTTTGGGATTGAGCTACTTAGACCCAGATCATGAAAGGGGGCTAGATCCCACAACACCAACTATTGTATTTTCTAGGCTCCTGGCCATGTAGTGGCATTCATAGCCCTACGCTAGGTACTGCATCTCCCTATACAATGTACGAAGATAGCCAGGCACCTCTGAATAGGCTGTACAGCAACCAAGACACTGAGCAAGGAGCTGGCCAAGTTGCCCAGTAGGAAATGCTGAAGACAGAGTTTTGTCTTAAATCCTATGCCTCCCTTCTGTCCTGGACGTCAGCTGCCTTTCACAGCACTATACGGAAGGGTTTCCTTCCGTTTGGTATTCTTGTCAGTCAACCCTCCCCTGAAAGTAGGCACCAAAACTTTTTCTCCCCAATCCCGAAGGGGGGTTGCAGCCTTTTAACCAAGGACCCTGCTGTTAGAGTACACCATAGAGGTTTAGGAAACTGGGGTTCAATTCTGTCCTCTGCATGACAGGTTGAAACTCCCACCTCCCAGGAGGCTTACCACCAGGTTAAAGGCTATGCAAGGTGAGACTGGCCCTCACAGCATCCTGTTTAAATATCCCATTCAAAAGTGAACTACTTCTATGCTTGCTGGCCAAAGAGAGAGCATGTCCCAACCCAGTAGTCAGGACATTCACTGGGCGGGGGGCAGAGTTCCAGACTCCGGCTCCAAGGGGCCTTTAAACATTTATCCAGTCCTTGAAGCAGACACATGAACCCAAATCCCCTCTACCCGGGTGAGTGACCTAATCATTTGGTCACAGAGTCATGCTGAAGCTTGCAAGCGCTCCTCTCTTTCTCTCCCCTGCTTAATCTTTAGGTATTGCATGCAGAGAGGAGCAGTTCCATCAGGAGGATGGGAGTATCCCTATCCCCAAATGGCCTCTAGCCAGGTGATTGAAGTGCTCACATCAAGTTAGAGATGAGAGTTTGTGTCCCCTCAGGCAGCCGAGGGAATTAGACCCAGGTGTCCTGCATTCCAACCTGCTGCAGAAACAGAGGGCTCAGCAACCCCAGCCCTATCCTTTGAAAGGAAGGAGCAGCTGCAGTTGTTTTGCACCAAGCCCAGCCCAGCAAACATGCTCTGGGAATGCCTATCACGCAGGGCCCACAGGGCAATGAAGCAGAGGAACCACCTGGCCTCTGGATCCCGACAGGGCTCAGGCACGGGATAGGTAGAGAGCCTGCAGAGAAAGGCACTCTGGGCAGGCCCAGAAGCAAAGCATTAGGTGCCTGAAAACATAGAGACAAAACGAGATGCCCATGCATTCTAGGCACTAATCCCAAATAGGCAACAGCTAAGTAGCGGCTTTAAGGATTGACGACTAATTCCCCACATAAATCTCACTTGAAGACATAACTTCTTTTGTTCTTTCTTCCGGGCTGAAGTTTCTGTCACTAGTTTTCCTGTCGATGAATTGTGGAGGTCAGCACTTCCCTATCTCACAAGAGACCACAACATTAAAAACTACGGCACCCAGATACTATGGTTTTGGCATTATTTCTAAAATCGTGCATACCCAGGCAGGACCCCAGGACTGACCAGATAGTAGCACAACGCAAGTTATTTAAACTTCTGGTTGTAACATGTTTTTTTTGTTAGCAGTCTTAGTTCAAGGGCTCCCACACTGGTAGTACAGCGAACGCATACCAGAAATGCTCTAGTAATAAGAACTTCCTGTGACATTCACAAAGCGGGATTGTAGACAGCAATTTCACTGATCACTAAAGCAGTAAGTAAGAATGCCAAGCATGCACAACCAAACACCAACTGAGGCTGATCTGTAAACCCAGTTAGCATACATGCTGATTCAAGCCTGCTCCAAAAGCATTTTACTGAAGCATGAGCTCCCATCAACACCCTGAGAGTGAATTTCTTGCTTTTATTTGTAAGAACAATCTGAAGAGACTTCTCAGTAACAAACCACTTCTCATCAGGCAGCTCTTGCTGAGATGAAGACAGTCTATAATTGCAGTTCTGAATGGTTATGGTGTATTTGGAGGGGGGGGGTGGTCAGGAACCATCTTATTTCCATTTTGCAAACTTGCTTGATAACTCCACCATAACCTCTAAATTGCCTGCATCTTGCTAAAGTGTTTACACATGTCATTTCTGTAAAACTTCCCTTCTTTTTATAAATCCACCAAAAAGCAGACAGTTCACATTGGTCCACACTTCCAGTTATAAATCATGAGCACAAGCCAGTTAGCCGGATAGTCAGGCTTAATCAGATAACACAGGCAAGGTACAAGCTTTCAGCACTGGGGCTGGGGGGGAAGGAACACCCTTTCCCTCCCCCTCTCCACCTTTCAACAAGCTTTCCCTCTTCCTGAGACAACAAACTGCTGGGCTCTTTGCAAGTACTGATCCTGACCCTTGTCCTGCTGCATAATTATAATCATTAGCACAAAGGATTATTCTTCCATCTTCAAGAGTCTGTCCATGTCTTTCACAGATGGCGGAGGCCAAGATTATAAAGCCCAATGCAGCTCCTTATTTACACTATCTAACTCCATTCACTTCACACCTGATTTACAGCAGTAATTAAGAGAGTCAGGCCATATCTACAATATTTCTCACTTCAGGAAAGTGTCTCAAAGCAGTGCTAAGTGGGTTTTTTTTCCCTTCTCTCTAACCATTTTGCATGTGTAATTGGCAGAAGCAGAAACACGATCTGCACTCCTAGAAACACTCCATGTCACGCTCATCCAGGACAGGCAAATTGGGCACCTATCCTCAGGCCCGATGCCTGCTCTGACAAGCTCTAATTAAAATGTATCACACCAGACTCGATTCATCTAATTAGCATGCTCCAGAAGCCTCAGCAGCATGCGCATTCAGCATCCCCACATTTCGAAACGGTAGTGGGGGCGCTTTAACTAAAGCTCATTCAATGAGTTAAAGCACTCCCCGGCCATTTTGAAGTGCGTGACGCTGAATAAACCAGACACTGAAGGTGTTTTAATTAGAGCTGTCTTGGAGAACCACGCTAATTAAAATGTCCCCCTGTTTTTTCCCCAAAGCATGTGTAAAGATGCCCCCAAAAAAGGACTTGTCTCTCCTTCTGTGCTTCGACAGAAAGCGAGGAACAAAAGAGTGAGAAATGAGGAGAAAAAAGGGATGGCTTTGGTAATGGCATACATCTTGTGTTTGCAGGTGAGTCCTAAACATGCCACAGAGGTGCTGACCTCATGTCCTGAAACTTAATAGGGTTTCCAAGCTCAGGTCAAATTGCCGGGGAGGGGAAAATTTAGAGAGGTTAGTGTAGATGGTCAAAGAGTATGGACTCAAGGGCAACTGTAAGGCCAACCCTAATTAGCAATGTAGATGTAGCCTGAGCGCCTTAAGCCTGTTTCAAATCACTTGGCTACTAGGCAGAGGAGGCACATGATTAAATATTCTGTTACTTCTTCAGTAGCTTCTGAGTTCAATGGGAACAACAGAGAGACTAAAATTGCCCTTTCATACTTGAATCAGTGATGCCATCCATTGAAGAGTGTTGATCTTTGGCACCAGGGATGACTCTTCCTTGATATTTCTAACTCTGATGAGCTTACACCAGGGATGATTTCAGCTTGTTATAAACTAGTCCAGGCTAGAAAGCAGTGTAGGATGTGAATGAGGAGGAAGGAAACCAACCAGGAAACTCAGGAAGAAACCGAAAGCAGTCCTAAAAGTTTATCTGGGTTCATCCAAATTCTCAGTTCGCTCTTAAGAACGCCGGTTCAAAGATTTTGCAACCTGTATAGAGTGGAAGTAACATCACAGGCCGTGTGTAGATGAAACAACAGGCATGCGTGCACAACACTTTAAAGCAGGCTAAATGATTTTGCATCACTTTAATGGTGTCGGTGTTTGCACGCATCAGCGGCATATTGAGCATTAATTCCAGCCGCTGTAAGAAATTCGGCAGTATAACGTGCCATAAATGACTTGGGGCACAGCAAACTAAAACTCCTCCGAGGAGTTTTAGTTTGCTGCCTCTACAGCCACAGAGTGAAGCAGTGGGCTCCGTGCAGCTCAGGGGCCCTGCAGGAAGCCCTGCAGGCAGCCTGGCAGCAGCCAGGGAAAGCATGCCTGATCTTTTTTTTCCCACCCCCCTGGAGTCTACCTGCCTGCCAGAGCTGCGCGGGGGCTTGGTCCTTCCCTCCCCAGCTGGGAGCCTGAGAGCAGGTGCCGCCTGGGGGGATGGGGGGCACTGCTGCCATGGAAGGAAGCACCAGCCCCCTTGCCCCCGCTGCAGCCCAGGGACTGCTGTGCCCACCAGCAACTCGCCCTCCCCTCTCCTGGAAAGGCAGGTAAGCGTGAGGTGTGTGCATGACACGGGGGTTTAAAGGGCCCTAAATTGAAGCGGTGTTTTTAAAAACCCACCATTTCAATGTAGGGCCCCTGTTTCACCTGCACATGCCCACAAACTTTATTTCCCTGTTGATAAGCAGCCAAGCAACAGTTTTTCACTTCATTTGTTTGAAGAGCTCCTGGCTGGTGTGAGTTTTGATTGACAACAGTATTCATTTTGATTATATTATTTTACTTCTTCATCAGACATGTATGAGCACATCCGTACTCTCTTGTTTACATGGAGAACATCAAAATCAGGACTGTATTCTAAATCACCTTTCTTTTTTGCTATTATTATTTTTTGTATTAAAAAGAATCAACCATATCATCTTTCAGCAAAAGATAAAAAGGCACCCATCATGCCTAAACTCAACCCAAAGGAATCCAGATCCAACTTTTAAAAGCCAAACAATAAAAATCCAATTTTCATAAAGCCGAATGTCTGGCAACTGAGGCTTAAATAAGAATTTGTCCTCAGCTAAAACATCAGTGCTCCAGTGCTATAACACTTATGTGCTCTTGAGAGATGTGCACACATACATATGTGGCTATATATATTCAGTCCCTTTTAACCTTCATTAAATTCCAGTAACAAATAAATAAGATAAATATAATTTGCATTTATAATATGAATTAGAAGAGCCTGCCAGATGGGTAGCTATCCTCCAGCAGGGCTGTTGTTTTTAAGGAGAGGAAAGTACTAGCACATCCCAGCTGTTTGGGGCTTGTGATGTTCCCACACTTAGAAAACCATAGCCCCTGGCTTTTCCCTATAATTAGTTAGTGCTAATACCCTTGGTTAGTCTATGGAAAAGTCACATTCTGAAAGATCACCCTTGCGAACAGCTGTACTCATGAGACAAAACGTCACTCCTCCAAGCTGTCAGCCAATTCATCTCCAGCAAAAGTCAACCGGGCCATAAATTGGGAGTTCTTTATCTCAGGACAGCAGGCTGAGCTTGGTTTAATTGCTGAGCTATGCTAATGAGCCTTGTTTGTGACACAAGGTGCTTCATGGTGGCTCTGTTTGAAAACATGGTATTGTAACCCCCTTGAGGGCAAATACAATCAGCTTAAAAACACTGCCGTCTGGATACAGAAAAGAAATCATGTAATGGTCCCTTCAGCATGGCACATTATCAAAGGCATCATTAACAGCTGTTTCATGTAATGGCAGCAGGCTCTCCTGGGTGTGCTCAGTTCATTTCACTCCTATTTTTTTAAGCCCTGAGTTTTGGAAACATGACCATCAAGTTGGCTACAAGAAAAACAGAAAGAAATCAAGATTTGAGTCTTTTCCAGCAGATAAAAGCTGGCTCACTTTTTAAAGGAAGAAATCAAAACAGGGAGGAAAAAAAACAGTAGCAAAGTGTCCCCTCCACTGAGTTCTTCGAACCATAATCACTCAAAACCCAGATTTTGCTTTGGTAACTTCGAATTAGGAATTCTGATACCAAAGAGTTCAGTTTATCATTCAAATTTCAGTCTAGGAAGCCATGATGCTATAGATGTTGTCTTGTCCAATTCTCAGCTGTTATTTTTTTGTGGGCTGGTTTCAAAAGAAACCTGTCTCTGTCTGTTTTAGGCAGAAAACCACAAGCCATCATTTCCATTGCAGGGAGGCCTGTTCTCAGCACCCTTCAAAATCAGAAGTGCTTAAATACAGAAGTGTTGTGATTACAGCTGAGCCTAGACTAACGGCTCCAGTCACAGATCACAATGACTCACATGCTAGGGACTGTACAAACATTTAGTAAAAAGACACCCCCCCAAATCGTATAACTAAGGTCTCTAGCCGTGCGCATGCTTCTGTGAGTAACTCTAGGCATACGAGTGGCTCCACCGAAAACAATGAAGCTGATGAATGGAATGAAATCAGTAATTACCGATGTGTTTAATTATTTGTAAGACTGGGAGCTAAGTGCTTCATTTTAAGTTTTATGTTTGAAAATATTGGTTATAATCTCTCTGCATCTGAGTTTAGTCCTGCAGGCTGATAAGTAATCTGGCCTAATTAAGCAACCGAGTGTTTTATTTTAAGCACATGGGTAGCTCTGTTGACTAATTGCTTTCCTCATTTGAGGCAGGATGGACTGAGCCTTTTTCCTCTAAGATGGATTGGATAATATCTACATCCTGCAGATACTTGAAACCTCATTAAACTCCCTGAAGACCATCTGGTGAGAGGAGGCACTGCCATGCAAAGATATCCCCTGCCATTGCCATGGCCAAGACATTGGCAGTGCCCTTGCCTATCTGCCCTTTACCTTTTGCAGACATGCTTCAAACATGTTTTTAAGGAAGGAATTAAGTACTTTTACACCAGGGAGGGGCTGGGAAGGTAGCTCCACTAGCTCATCACTCTTTTTCCTTGCTATTTTTCCCCTTCCTGCCAGTCCCCTTAATGTGGTGCTGCTCTTCAATACCTGGTCTTCTTATGAGTATATCATTCAGAGGAACCCCTGGGGATTTACTGGGGCATGGAAACTTGGAAAGGGATTCTGGTAAATGGGTCTTATTGACCCATTCTCTCACTGTATTAAAAGACAGCATGACTGGGGCTCTGGACTGGACCTGGGAAGACCCTATTGCATGGCCTTTGACTGTTCTCTCTGTGCCTCTCCCAACATGTCCATCTTGCCTACTTATTTTGAAAGCTTTTTGGGACTGAACTGGACTCTCTCTCACTGGGTATATGGACAGTTCCTGGCATGATAGGTTCCTGGACTTGGATACGCCTCTGGGCACTACTATTTTTAGTAGTGTCAGACTACTATTTTTAGTAGTCTGACACTACTAAAAATAGCTCATTTTTCACAAAGTGTTAGTTTTACACTGTTCATAACATAAAATAATAACAGCTGTTATGAAAAAATCCCATTGGACTAATTTAAAATGTGCTGTGCAATGATGTGCTGACTGCCCCACTTAGTCCTGCTATGTGGGGCAGCCAGTGCTTAAAAATTAGGGCTGTGCAAAGCTTCAGTAACCAATTCGATTCAGAGAAGATTCGGCCCAATTCAGTGGGCGAATCTCCAAATCCGAATCAAATCAGCCCCTTTTGAGGGCATGAAGCCTGCCAAGTTTCAAGGAGATAGGTGCAGGGGTTTCTGTATCTAGAAGATATGGGGTTTCTATATGGAAGATCACCCCATCCCCTCCCTCCTCTCAGTTTCTGTTTGCCAAGAGCCTTCCAAATCTCTCCAAATCTCTCTGAATTGAATTGGAGGCTTCTGATTCGATTCAGGTCTTTTAATGGGTCTCCTGATTCGATTCAGATTCAGAGATTCTGCGCCGATTCGGAGGTTCAGCCTTAGACTATAATGGGGAATCACTAAAATACCTATAACTTTGTCATTTTTTTTGCAGATTTGAATGAAAACCGCAGGGATGATAGCCCCATCTGAGGGCATGAAGCCTGCCATCATCCCTGCTGTTTTCATCCAAATCTGCAAAAAAAATAACAAAGTTATAGGTATTTTAGTGATTCCCCATTATAGTCTAAGGCTGAACCTACGAATCAGTGCCAGATCTCTAAATCCGAATTGGCTGAATCGAATCAGGACAGTGATTCGAATCACCAAATTGAATCACTGACCCTCCGAATCAGCCCAATCCAAATCCAAAGTGAATAATTGCTGTTCACACAGGCCTATTAAAAATACCCTGGACTTGTTTCAGAATCATGGGATGTTACCCCTTTAAAGGAACTGACCGGGGAGGGAGTTGGCTTCTTGCAGTGGGATGGATGGGTATTTATACTCAAATTTCTGGCTGAACCTTCCTTAAGAGTCCATATGTAGTGAGGTAGGGACTGACAATCCTGGATACTGTGCAGCAGACTAGCATCTATGAACCTGTTCTCTGTGGCTGTATAGGATGATATGGATGAGAAGTCAAAAGGAGTCCCCTTATGCTGGGATCCTTTGTGCACTGTCAGATCTGATTACAAGAACCAGGAGAGTGGATTCACATTGCTAGACCCTTCCATATGTGAGAAGAGTGAATAGCATTGGATTAAGCCTTAGACACAAGGTCCCGTCTAGCCAGCAGAGCATTATGCACCTGGTTAGGAGAGGCTGAACTGCACATGCTTCCTGGCTCTGCAGGAGAGATCCCAGCTGAGTCACCCCCCTGCAATTCATCTCTAAATGCCTGGAAATGAAGCATCATTTGAAAGAAGGGGGGGAAATAAACCCTCCTTCAAATGTGACAAGATTACCATAATCTAATACCAGTATAAAACATGACCTCTGCTAAGGAATTCAGAGGAGGACATTCCCCTTGTGACCTGTTATCCACCCAGGTGAGAGCCTGCTCTAATAACTCATTAGAATTGGGGGGAATTGTATCATTGCAAGATTTTCCTGAACTGAAAGAAAATGCACACACACATAGACACACACATATTTTCTGACTAGTGCAATTTCTGAGAGGACACCATGAGAAGAGGGTGAAGGTACCCTCTCAATGCACACACCTCATTGCTGATATGATTGTACCCATTACAACAGCCGTGCAGGGATTAGGAGACAATCCCACTGGACACAATAAAGATTGCAAGCATGCTCTCTCCATAGATCTAGCACACAGGCTTTTTTATTGTGCTGGATTCCTGTTCTTTGACTCAAAGCCACATTCTGCCCCTGCTAATAAATTATACATTATTTTGTCTCCCACGGGTTGTAAAGGGCTTTGAGCGGTTCTGATTCTGACAGAAACTTCCCCAATGAAGTCAGTATTTAACACTGACTGAATTCATGCAAGAACCCATTGAAATACTGTCTTGCTTTTGACTTAAAAATAAATGTAATGAACCGGCTGGAGGAGTGGGGAAAGGAAAGATTTGCTGAAAAGACACACGCCAAAAGCAGGAAGAAAAATCAAGCTCCTCCTGTAACAAAGGCAAGCCCAGGACCTAAACAACAAATCTAGCTCGGTAAATAAAGTCTGCAGGCATGACAGGTTTTCCCCCCACACACAGTTTTGTCCCGTAGAGACATAGAGTTGTGGTTGGGGTTTTTTCCACAATGCACATTATTCCATGTAAATGCTTGTGCATATTTACTAATAGAGGAAAAATGAGCAAACAGTGAGCTACCCCTGGGAATCTGAAACCCTGCACTGTAGCAATGAATCAGAGGGACAAAATCCATTTAGCAAAATGCTAATCTTTAAAGAATGTTTTTCACACTTGAGTTATTTTCCCGTACACCCTCGAACTCAGTTCAAATCTGGTGACGTGCAGCACTGATATGTGATCTCTTCCTCCCCCTCCTGATCTGCTCCATATATATTAACAAGTGTTGAACAAACAAAACCCCCAAGCCCACTTCTACAACCTGTCATGGGAGAGTATGTGACCAGATCCTGTTTTTGGTGACATGCCTGTGAACATCTGTTTTACACAGTATAAATTACTATCATGATTATTTATACAGACATATATTATCTATTATATGGCCGTGGGCATGTTATTTATTTAATCTTTGGAAATGGAGTTCTTAGTCATCAGCTGGCAGCAACTGTTCCTTCCTCAGCCTCAACTCTCTTGCTTAAACTGTCTCTCCATCTCAAGCCTGCAACACTAAAGCCAATGAGAACTTTTCCATCGACTTTAGCAGGATGAGGATGGGCTTTGATGTACAAAAGATGTGGCTTTATAAGGTTGAGTACCCCAAATTCTGAATGCTCATAATAGTACCGTCTTCCTATTCATCCAAAAAAACAGATTGCCTGCTTCCCTAATGAAAGCCAAATTCCTCGCAGTCAACATTCCCCTTTCAAGCAGATCAAAACTGGACCGGCATTTAAGATTGGAGTATATGACTTTTCAAGGTCTACAAACCAGGGGACTAATGCAGTGAGTCACAGTGTCAGCTACCTGATGTGATTTCAAATGAATTTATGCCTCAAGTGGAAGGATGCTCTTGTAATAAAGGCATGAGACAAGGCCTCCGCTCTGGTTTCCATTCCTGGCTCTGTCGCACGCTTTTGATGCGACTGTGGGCAAATCATGGACCATTCTGCGCCTTACGGTCCCCATCTGTAAAAACAAAGATAATATTCCTCTTTCTCCCCGAGCTGTTGCAAGGTGCTCATGTAACAGGGGGATGAATGTCAGACCAAAGCCTAGAAAATAAACACCCTAGGCTTGAGAGGGACTGGCTGCATCGGCTTTAAAAGCCTGTGGGGAATAGCTGGCTTTAAGAGTGATTTTAGTTCAGACTATAAACATGTATCCCTTGTTTCACTGAGCAATGCCATTCAACCAAACAGCCTCTGAATACCTGACAGAAGTGGAAAAGAAAAAGCTGTCCTCACTGCAGCTGGAGCAGCTGTGGTAGGGGAAAGTTTAGGGCTACCCCATAATGTGGAGTTCAAGCCCAGGCAGGGTCCGAAGAAAGTCAGAAAACTACTTCCCCCTTCCCACCATGCGCTCTGTGGTCGCTGGGAGCAGAGATGCCCCATGTTTATTAGTCCATCAGGCAGCAAGAAGGGATGGGAAATGGGTGGCATCTTGGCTCCACAGCTCAAAGCATGTTGGCCAGCACAGCTGAGCTGAGCCAGGGAGGCCAGCAGCAAGCTGCTGCCGGTGGGGAGCAGGGGAGGCACTGGAGAGCAGAGGGGTGTCTCTGAGGTGCAGCAAGGCAATGCATCTCAAACACCAGCCCTCACCTCATTCCTGAACAGATGAAAGGAGCCACTTACAATCATTTCACTTGGATCTGACTTATTTCCCTAAATGGCAGAACTCCTGCAAGCATGAACTGGCCAAGACGGCATGTTTCAAAAGCTACAGATTTACCCACTTTGTTGTGTCAGGAGGAAAACAATGTGCAATACCAGGGGCTCCAGAAGGGTGAACTGATTTGCCAAGAGAGATTTTCTGGCAGATGCTTTCAGGCTCCAGCTCCCTATTTGGCTGTGCAGCCAGGGATTCATCCTGTGAATTGTGTGCACATGCCAATGTGCTGAAAGTGTTGGCATGGATTCCACTGGATTTGGCCAGAGGCTGAGCAGTGAGATCGAGTGAAACATGACTCCAGTGTTTTGGGTGGGTTGTTTTTTAAAAACCAAAAAAGCCTGCATTTTAACCTATAGTAATGGCTACCAAACGTACCAACTTATCTTTGTATTGCACTACTAACAAATAAACTTCTTAGTTGCTGAATACTCTGACCACAGTCCAGCAAACTTAATCCACTGTTTAACTATAAGCTTGTAAGTGATCCCATTGCCTTCAGTGGGCCTTCATATGGCTTGAAGCAAAACAGAGCTGTTGAGCAGGCCACAAGCAGCCCCCCAGGGGTTAATGCACTGCACTTTAGGCTCGCTATGAGCCGTTTCCCCCATCACTCTGGCGGCTGCTGCTGATGCTGTCAGAGCCTCCAGGCTCCCTCTCCCTCCACCAGCTTGCACTTCCCTGCCCCTGGGTGGGACGGCACATCTGAGGGAGCTCAGGGCTCTGGGATCCACGTAGCGCTGCACAGGGGATGCCTATGCAGCAGCAGGAGTTTGAAGTGGCTAATGCGGCATGGGATGGAGCATAGGGAAAGGCCACACGACAGGAGGGAAAGGACAACGTGGGGATGGCAGGGAGCCCACCTGGAGGGCCTGTTGGCCATCATCCACTAAGTAGCTGGACAGCTCTGGAGGAAAACAGGCACTTAAGGCCTTGCTAGGTTTGAGCCAGATTGCTCAGCACCTGTCAATCCCTAAAAGGAGCACCCTCCAAGCTAGGGGCCTGATCCAAAGCTCATTGTCACTTGGAGCCTTCCCACTGATTTCCCTGGGTTTTCAATTTGGCTCCACCAGATTTGAGCTCCAAGGGGTTTCCCAAAATGGCCTGCGTTTTCCAGAGACGAGCCAATCCAGTACTGCCTCCTTGCACAAAGACATTTTTTTTTTCCTTAAAATCGGTGGGAGAAGCTTTGGCTCAAAGGGGGGCTGAACTGGGACTCAGATGAATGTGGCAAAGGAAAATGCGCAACTCAGCAGATGCCATAAGCATCTCCAAAGATTGGGGGGGGGGGGGGGGGGGGGGGGTTTACCAGATAGCCTCAGGATCCTCCCCAATACATTGACTATTGCCCTCAGACCATGGTTCTTCCTACAGCCAATCCTCAAGACCCAACTTCCATCAGACTGGCAGGTTCTCTCTCTCTCTTCCCTTCCCTCTTGCTTTTCCTGAAATGGAAACCGTAGAATTAGGAAAGTTCACAGATAGTCCAACCTTGACCACTGTCTCTCTGTCATTTTCAGTAAAGAATATTAACATTTGTCATGTATATTGAGAAAGAAAAGAATGGGTTCCCATCCTCTGCTTCTACTCAAACCTCCCGTGTGGGCGACTGCCATGACCTTGAGTCATCCCCATCATTTAACTAGCTCAGGCTTACAGACTGTAATAGCTTCAGTGCAAATTCAAGGTGAGGAAGGCTCTCAGGGCCTTCCTCACCTTGGCACCAAGCAACCTGGGCTCAATCCCCTGCTCTGCTATAGTTTTCCTGTCAGTCCCAAGACAAGTCAGTTAGTTTTTTGTGCCTATCTGTAAATTGGGGATGATCATATTGTACAGGGGTGCGGTAAGGATCGATGCATCAAAGAGGTGTTAGTGACTGTGAATAACATTGTCTCTCACTTTTCTGTTCAGTCTGTTGGCACACCCGACCTGACAGGCAGTTAAAAATGATACATAAAAGATAAGAAAGCTCTCCTTTAAACACAGATTCCCTTGGTTATGAAGGCAGTTCGTGAACTTGAAATCCTGTCAGCTTTGATGGAATGAATTAAAACTAGCGTCAGGTATTACACACGCCCCTGGCAATGTGTGCCACTTTTACCCATTTTCCTCTCCTTAAAAATTGTTCTCTCTCCTGTCCCTGCAAAAGTCCCATGCAAGTGAAAAAGCAAATTATCAGTTGATTGTCTACATGAGAAAACACTAGGAAAAGAACAAAAAAAAAATCTTTCTAATTGCTTTCATTTATGGTAATCATAAGAGTCACTTGTAAGAATAGTAGGAGCAAAATTCAGATCAAAACATGATTTTTTTTTTAAGCTGACAGTCCCTTTAAATAATTGTCAACCTTAACAGGAGTTTTCCAGAGTTGACAGCTGTAAGTGTGGCCCATGGAGCATAAAGCAGAAAATATCTGGTCTTGTTTAAGCAATCAGCTCGTCCTTATTCTGGGGCTGTTGGGGGCTTACCTGGCCTACGCCAGCTTTCAGGTTACCCATGGACACTTAGTTAGATCCATGGCATGACACTGTACTGAGCAGCCAGGAAACCCAGACACAGGGGATACAAGATGGGTGTGCATGGATCTTTGAGCAACCAGTAATCAGATCTTTTGTGTTTTCATGTGTGCTTCTAGAGGCAGAGTTTGGCTACATCTGCACAGTTCAGTAAGAGGTGCGACTGGCATACCCAAGATAGCGAGAGCCAGCTTGGCTCAGACACAGATATCCGTGAAGCTACAGCAGCATGGACATCAGCCACCCAAGTTTCAGGTGGATGTGGACAGTGTGCACTGAACCCATGCTGCCCATGTTATTGGTAACCAAGCTAGGTAGCTTACAACGGGTTTGGCTACCCATACCCATGTTGCAGTCACACCTCCACATGTCAAGTAGATATACATGAAGGCCTCTTAAGGAAAAGGCTATAGACTTGCCTACACGCTGTTTTTTCATCCATTTACCTAAATCAGGGGGAAGGAGGGAACTTGAGTTCCTGCACAGCACATCCACACAAGGGGAGTTGCATTAGGTTAACTAAATTAGGTGTTTTTAATGGATTTAGCTGAAATGAAACAAACACTGTGTCAAACCAGCCCAGAGCGCTGTACTGCATTAGCAATGATGCACAAGTTTAATAAGATCAATTTAAAATCGACTGAAGTTGACCCATGCAAATTTTACTAATGAAGGCAAGCTTTAGAGAACTTCGGTAAAATAGTTTTTAATTATCCATCCTCCTTTGCAACACCCATTTTGAAGCTGGGAATATTTTTTTTCTCTGGTCTCATGTAGCAAATGTCATCTCCTCTGGTTTTCCACAGGGTAAAAGCCAACCTGGATTTTTGTATTTTAAGTTTCTCTTTTACATAAGCAGCTTTAAGACTGTCATGAGGCTGAGATTAGCTTGATTGTTTAATTTAGGCTTGCTTTTCAAGCAGCCTACACAGCAAATATTATGGTTGTGCTTTAAAAACAGGACTCTCAATTGTATAGTAGATGTTGGGAGGGAGGAAATCTGGATTTATTTGGCTATATTTATAGTGTAGCCTTATCCCATGCTCCTGTAGAGCTTTGTGCCCAGTCCTCACCATCCACATGCAGATCCTGATGCCCCTGCTTATTTCTGCTCTGAACCCAGTCTTGGTTGCATAGCTGGGGGTAAGTTAAAAGCCAGAGCTGTACTTCAGCTGAAGCTGGAGCCTCCCTACTGGGCAGTAAGATTTAAGTCTCCCAGAGGCACAGATAATTTCCCTATAGTTCACTGGGAATGAATCCTAAACCATCATAGCACAAAGGACATTGGGATGCACCCCCCAGGCACACATGAGCAAATGCAGACTCAGTGAGAACCCAGTAACATGGGCAGGGCTTTGCTGTGAAAATGCTCAAACTCAGCTCGGGTAACTCAAGTGCTCAGACTCAATCAGGCTAACTGTGAAGGGTTGTCATTCTGTAAGTGGCAGTTACAGGCAAATCAAAAACTATACTGGATAATAGATTATATCTATAAACCATAGACAGGTATTATATACCGCCACACACTGCATTTATTCAATGCATCACCTTCCAGCAGATGCTGGATGCAGATGCTCCCTCACCAGGTAAAACAGAAATGCCAAGAAACCTCAGTGCCAAGAAGGTACTGTATTATTGCACCCATTTTACAAATGAGGAAATTTTGTGTAGTCACTTTGGTCTGTGAAGAGTGTGTAAGTGCTATCATTAGTTCAAATAAATGGAGATGTCTCATTTACTATCATCTCAAAGATGCACCTGACTACACAAAGGTGTCAGGCAGTGGACAATCAGGTCTGAGGTGGCTACAGCTAGCATTTTTAGATGTGCCCTACAGCATTACTCTATTTGTGGGTCCACAATTTAAGACACCCCTGAGGCACCTCAAAACAGAATCAGTGGGCCCATGAAAATGTTGACCGAATTGCTCACCCACAGAAACATAGGAATTTTGTGGCCCAGCTGCAAAGAAGTCACATTTCTTGATTCCTTCTTCTGGATCTTATGTGCAAAGCCATTTTCTCCTCGTTTCTAAATGTAGGTCAATTTCTGAGCTTAAACTGCTTGACAGTGTCCCTGGAGTATCTGTAATGCTTTCCCTTGAACTTTATTTCTTTATAATAAGATAAAAATGGCTCTGATCAGATCTGAGCTTCGGCATTCTAGCAGGCAGCGAAAGAAAACAGTAGCAGTACATTTCCCGAGGAAACCTTTTAACATTGCACACTGCTTTGCATAGACATCACAATTAGAAGTATAAAAAGATAGCTTACTTAAGGAACAGTTTGTGACAGTCTTACTTGCAATGAATTGCACCTTACACGGTCCTTCGAGCATGCCTTACAAAGAGCTTGGTTACCTTTTAGCTATGTGATTCCAGGTGAGCAAACTGAAGCAGAAACAATGGGCAGTTTCAGAAAATATATGGGTGAGTAATCTGATAAGATACTACCCTTGAAAAACTCCCACCCTCATGCTTGTGAAATTAGATGGGTGATATGGCCAAAAGCTAAAAAGTAGTAGATCCGTGGTACAGCCGAATATTAATAGCAGCAACAAATTCCATCTAAATTTCACCTAAAGACTTCATAAGCACAGCAGACAGAGAGTTCCCTTCATTGGGTTGGATTTCAGGACAGTTAATTCTTATTTGTTTCCTCCCAAAGTCATTTTGACTTCAGGACATTTTTAGATTTCAAATGACAAAATCATGCGCTAACAAAATCAGGCTGAACAATTTTACACCCAAGAATTCCTGCATCATGAGATTCAGCGACACTTTGCAGACATTCAATGCCTAACTGAGCACATCTACACAAGACATTTACTGCACGGTAGACTAATTAGCAGCACAATAAACGTTGCACCCCTATTAGGCTGAAGTAAACAAATTTACTTTGTAGATACAAGTACTATCCTGCTGCAGAGTTTTTTACTCCACAGCAGTGCACGTGTAGACACTGCCCGGGCTGGCTGGGGCATGAGGATACTTTAGCTAGCCCGGCACTGAAGAACCCTTAAGCCCCAGCCAGCCCCTTCACAGCTGACCCCCCTGAGTTTTTCAAAGACATTATCTTATCATATCACTCATCCATGTATTTTCTGAAACTCTGCCCATTGTTTCTGCTTCAGTTTGCTACTTGTTCACCTGGAATCACATAGATAAAAGGGAACCCAGCTGGGGCTGCTCCTACCCAGCTCAATATGCTGCAGTCCTGGGTGCACGTGAAGACACAGTGCCTGGGAGCAATAAACTCTGGAGCAATAAACTTTGGAGTTTATTCATGAGCATTAATTGAACGTCTAGACATGCCACTGACAGCTAGTTTAATCTGCTAACCAGCTCTATTCTACAATGGACTTTCACCTTCCTTTTCATCCTTATTATTCATTAGTCTTTGGCATCTTCATTGTTTCACCAGGATTCATCTCCACCTATATGAAGTATCTGCCTTAATCTCTGGATATGCTATAACTATTTAAATTAGATTATTATTATTCTGTGCTGGTGAGTTCATCAGACTGTATTAAAAAAGATCACATGCTCACCTGCATTGTGATGTTTGAATGGGAAACCGCAGAAATATGTATAGAGTTGCTCACAACTCAAAATACGCCTTTTGCAGGAAATGACAACATTTCAAAAAATTCCCCCGTCGCCCAAAATAAAAATGTATAATTTCCCATAAATGGCCAAGTGTTTCTTTTAGACTTTATTGTCTCAACAACTACATGATATAAATGTCAAAGCAATATTAATTGAAATGAAGCACTTAGGCCTTATGAAAACAAAGCATTTCAGTGAAATTTCAATGTTTCTTGTAAAACATTTTGATTTTGTCAAATCAGTATTTCCAAGTAGAAAAGTATGCAGTTGAAACATTTTCAATCAGTCCTAAGACTTTCTAACATTTCCACCCTGCACTGGTTAGAAACTTCAAAAATAAAGAGACTTTCTGGGCATTTTTTTCCATCCTTTATGAATTTTCTTGTTATAAATATTTTCTCTTCTATGTTAGAAGATCTGTTAAGAAATATATTCTTCCTTACAGACAAGTAATCAGTAATAACTTACTAAAAGGGGATTTTTTAAAGAGTTAATATGTTCAAGTTTTTTCTACGTCCATTTTTTCACTTATCTCCTCTTTGATCAGAATGAAAATAAGTAAATTCATTTTTGTTCATTTATAGGCAGTTTCACACTCAGGTTCTTAGAACGGTAACATTTGGGTTTCCAACCGCAGGGGCTGATCAATAGTTCAAACACTATTTTGAAGGAGTTCTCTTTTTAAAATTGGGAATGCATTTCTATTAGCCATTTGAAAGTGATAAAACATAGTTACAAATACAGTTAGTGCCCAAAACTTGCAGCGCAAAGAGATCCTTTCAGAAATGTGTGTGTGAACAATCACCTTTCCTTTCCACAAGCATTCTTCTAAACCAAAAAATTACTAACTCAGATTTTCACAGACAAGATTAATTTTATCAGAAGCAATTAAAAAAGGTCAGGACCTAACAGCAGAGTAAATTAAGAGAGGTCTATTCCTGGAGGGGTTTTTGCTGTACTCATCAACATTTAAACAAGACCTAAACTGCATTATAGATGGGAGCAGGCAGCCAGCACATCCTTTAAAAAGAAGGCATGGATCTAGAGCTAGAGATTAGCCTGATCCCATAAGACTTTGAGATGACAGACTATAATACCGACACCACACTCAGTCCCTAATTCTGTGCTTCATTATTTGTTTTCAGTGGATTCTCCCCATTCATGGACTGTAACTCAGAGCACACTATACTGTGTCCACTTTCTCTGAAGACTCACGAACATCTCAGAAGGAGCATAGACTTCCTTCCTTTATTACTAGACAAAATAACACCTCCACACTGTTTACTGGCACTAATAGGAACAGCTGGTCATGCCTGCAGTGCAGTGAGCATGTGCATTTTTCCCTTTGCCTGAGTAATAATGTAAAAACAACAACTTTGGGTTTTTAGCTTGCTCTTATTGCAATAGGATTCACTTTTTTATTGCCATTCTGTCAACAGGACTATTATTATGCCTTTGGTTATTATGCAAAAGCAACTTCTTGAAACAAAGTTGAACTTTCCTACCCTGCTAGCACTGAATATATCTTTGGTGGTGTTGGTTTTTCTCATTAAATTTATGGGAACTTTTATAACCCAGCATTCTGCAACAGTCATCAACATCTGTGGTTTTGCTCTGCTGCTGCTTGAATTAAATAAAATCTCTCTCCTTCCATCCTCATTAGTTACAGTGAAGTCAAGAATGCCTAATTTCCCTGGTAAATTCTTGGTTTTCTCCATCAATTGCCTAAGAAGTCCCCAAATTTTGCCCTGCATAAGTCAGACTATGACATCTTTCACGTCTTTTACTCTTCAAACAGACATTTAATCAACCGTTAATGTAGATTTATAGTAAATTATGGAAGACTGGAGAAGTTCCACAAGACTGGAGGAAAGCTAATATTATGCTAATCTTTAAAAGGGATAAATGGGATGATCCAGGTAATTATAAACCTGTCAGTCTGAAATTGATCCCAAAGCAAAAAAAAAAAAATAGAACGACTGATATAGGACTTGATTAATAAGGAAACAAAGAAGAGAAATATAATTAATGTCAATCAGCTTGGGTTTATGGAAAAGATCTTGTCAAGCTAACTTGACATCTTTTTATGAGGTTACCAGCTTGGTTGATATATATAATAATATTGATATAATAGACTTTTCTGAAGCATTTGACTTGATACCACATGACATTTTGATTAAGAATCGAGAACGATACGAAATTAACATGGCAAATGTTACACAGATTAAAAATTTGCTAACTGACAGGTCTTGAAATGTAATTGCAAACGGGGAATCATCATCAAGTGTGTGTGTTCCCAGTGGATTTATGGAGAGATCCGTTCTGGACCCAGTGCTTTGTAACTGTTTTATCACTGACCCAAAGACAACATAACATAGGCATCCGTTATTTTTTCTTTGCAATCAGGGCCTACCCAAGTACAAAGACCACTCGCAGCCTGAGGAGCAGGCCTTTACCTCCGGGTAGGGTTGGGACCACCCTTCCAGGTACTTCCTCAGAGATACAACCACCTCCATTTCTGCTTTGATAACTCTTTAGTGCTTCAGACACTCCTCCCCACTTTCAAACAAAAGGAAGAAATATCTTTCCACACCAACCTGAGAACAGCTATGGTCCCCAGGGGACCTGAAATAGGCAGCCACAGAGGCCTAATGATGCCCCACAACCTATACTGTGGCACAGAAATGACCCAACCCTAACAATCTTTAGTGGAGACTCAGAATCCTTCCATGATACGGCAATTTTCATAGTGTTAACTGCTTCACCTTGCTCAAAATTCATAAACTCTATGAACAGATTCCCCACATCATCACAGGCATCATCTTAGATCATTATTTAGAGGTAAACTCCCAGTACAATGCACTGGCAACAGTACTACTACTACAAAAGCACTCTTGTAGAAATAATAGAAGCTCCCTATGCATCTCTATTTGCTAGTGGTACACTACTACCGAAATACTGAGTCCACGTTGGGTGTCCACAATCTGAGAAGGATGTTATTAAATTAAAGAGAGTTCAGGAAAGAGCCACAAGAATGAGTAAATTAGTAAAAAAAAAAAAAAAATTTACAGTGAAAAAATCCAGGAGCTACCTTTAGCCTGGTTTAACGCAACAGAAGTTCAAACGATGGCTTGCTCTCACTTTATAAGTACCTACAGGAAGAATTACACTTTGATAATGGGGCTCCTTAATCAAACTGCAATAAAATCCAACCACTGAATGTTGAAGCCAGAGAAATTCAGGCTAGAAATAGGGCACATTTTTTAAACTATTAGAGTAATTAATCATTAGAACAACTTCAAGAGCTGAGCTAGATTCTCCATCATTGGTAATTTTTTAAATTAAGACTGGCTATGGCCCGCGTTACACAGAATGTCACCCTACAGGTCTTTCTGACTTTAAAAAAACTATGAATCTTTTCTGTTTCTCTCATCAAGAAGTCTAAAGATTTGACTCTCACCTGTTCCTGTCCCTTTCACATTTCTTTGGGGGGAAAAAAGACTGGTCTCAGATACATCCGGCAGTTCTAATCTATGGGTCTGTAAAGCACCGCGCCTATAAAAACATTCTATATAATTTATTAAATATCTGCTCTCCCAACATTTTCCATTATGTGCTGAACCCATGGGAGAGCCACATGAACACAAATCAGCATCCTGAGCTGTATCATGCCAAAGAGGAGAATTTTGCCCGTTTAAATTACATCTACTTTATTAACCACACAATATTTTGCACATTCTTATTACTACAATTCAGAAAGGTTTTAGGCAATAATGAGATTTTGCTAAATATATTCCAATAAAGCCCAATCTAGGTTTTACTAACAACATTAACCAGGGAAGGCTGGTTAATAGCTGAAAGTTGCAATCATGCATATAATCTTAACAGTCACTTCTGCACTGCAGTTATACTGTTAAGAACAATAATAATGAGAGAGAGAATTTGTGTGGCTTTTTTCTTTGAGAGGCAATGTTCAAAAGTGCCTAATGGATTTAGGACCCCTATTCTTACAGAAACATCAAATGGCTTTGTATTCCTAAAGCCCTCAGGCACTGCTGAAAATCCTCCCAAAATATCAATAAGCACTGAACCCTCATAGAGACATATTTAATTAGTCAGAGAGACTGGGAGACAGTATTGGCCTTGCAGATGAGAAATACAATTAAGATTTAGGCTCTGGCAGAGGGCTGCTGAACTACGGCAGCAGAGTTCCCTGGTGTGGACACAGCTCTATCAGCAGAAGGAGTTACACAAGCGCCCTCGAGCAGCAAAAACATTGTCAAGAGAAGCCTTCTTCTACCAGCAGAGCTATGGAAACACTGGGGTCTTTGCCAACAGAGCTTCTGCTCTTTAAGGGAGTGGGATCTTTTAACATCCTGGCCTCCAGAACCTGGTCAAACAAACTAATGCCAGAGAAGGTGTTGCCATTAAGATCCAATGACCTTATTCACAGGAGGGGAGATGCAAGATCCAGCAGTCTGGTCTGCCTTGGCTTTCCTAGAGAAAGTATTTAATGCCCCGGAAGATTTTTATTGGGACCTCTCAGGTTGAGGGTGTTTAACCCCTAACAAAGGTTCCCTTTATCCAAAATGTTAATCAGGTATTAACAATTTACATTAGCTTAAACATCTACAAACAAAGAAAATAAAGGCAAAACACATGGGTCTGATTAAAAGTGCCTTCTCTCTCAGTTGCTTAACTAGAATTCACTTGATTCTTGTAAAATGAGTTTTCCAGGACAGACCAGACTTGAATTTCTAAAGAAACCCTTCAGGCTTCCTTTTTACGCCATTAAGCAGTAAGAGAGGGAAGCACAAATCTATTTTTTATATTCCCTAGCCAAGTTACCTTGCCCTCAAATCTCCTAAGTGTCCAATGGTTTGGGGGATGGTACATTCTGTTTCTAGTTTGGAAGGGGGCGGTTGTTGATGATCTCTATGAACCTTGACTAAAGATTTAACTAAATCCCTGTTTATGGATTTTCTAAACAAGTTGTGAAAAAATGACTGATTATTCAGCCATGTGAAACTCTTGAAACTTCAAGTCATGTGTACATTTAGATTGCTTTTCTAAATAATGTCTGTGTTAAACACATAGCATATATTGGTCTCCTGCTTGGTAAAGCTATACCAAAAATTCTTCAGAAATAAATGTCTAGATAAAAACCTAACACCAGGTTCGCTCTGCCTTGGAATTCGGCACACATCCCCACCGGACCAAAGCAGTCATGCAAACCACAAAAAATCTGCAGCTCTTTTTGCAACTATATGCATCAATCTTCATTCAGTGAGGCTCAGACTCTAATACATAAGCCAAAAGCAAGCATCAGACCTTTGAAGGTATTCATTTTAATGGAGGAGAGAATGAGAAGAATATGGACTGCCCCACCCAAACTTTGTTTGAAATATTATTTTCCAATGAAGGCAAACAAAGACTCTTTAAAAATTGAACACTTGTGTCTTGTCAGATTCCCATAATAAACATATTAGCCTGATTTGCCATCTCCATGCACCTTGTATAGGATAGCAAAACTCCCTTTAACTTCAGTGGAGTCAGGGTTTCGTTCTGTCATTTTAATACTCTCATGGACGAGGTCCTCAGCTGGTGTCAGTTTTCACCAGTCATGTTTTGTTCAACAGAAGTGTACCAGCTTCCTGTAGCTGTGTATCGGGCCTTTAGGGCTGTGCGAAATTTCGACAGCCGTTTCGTTTTGGAGGTGATTCAGCCCATGTCGGTGCCCGAAACACCAAATCCAAAATGAAACAGAAGGCTCCAAGACATCTCCGAAATGAAAAGAAACCATCCAAAACATTTTGGAATATTTCGGAGGCGCTCCCGCAGCCCTCCTTTTAAAGTGCCGGAAGGCTAGGGCTGGGTAGGGGATGGGGCCAGGTAGGGAAGCCATGGGGGCTTCTCCCATGGCTTCCCTCACCAGGGCAGAGGCAGGCACAGCTGGAAGAGCCGTGAGAGAAGCCCCCATGTCTGCCCTGCCTGGCCCCATCCCCCGCCCAGCCCCAGTTTCCTGGCACTTAAAAAAAAAAAAAAAGCCCCGCATTTACCAGCTGCAACGATGGTAATCAGGGCCTCTGGGGGCTTGTGGCAGAGTGCCCCTCCCCGGCAACTTGGAGCAGTGGGGGGCAGCAGGGATCCCCCCTCAACTTGGCACCCACATGGCAGCTGCCCCATGGCGCAGGTGCAGCATAGCTTGGCTGGGCGCTGCACACTGTCTGGGAGCTGGGGCCAAGTGGTGCCAGGCTCTGGGTGACTGCTGGAGCCACCCCAGCTCCCAGAAAGCATGCAGAGCCGCGACTGGACAGCTGCCACATGGGTGCCAGGCAGGGGGGGCAATCCCTGCTGCCCCCCACTGCCACAGGCTGCACAGGGGGGCCCTGCCACGAGCCCCCAGAGGCCTGATCCCACTGCCAGAGCTGGAGAGTGCGAGGCTTTTTATTATTTTCTTTTCAAAGTGCCAGGAGGCTGAAGCCAGGCAGGGGATGGGGCCGGGCAGGACAGCCACTGGGGCTTCTCCTGTGGCTACCCCCACCCAGGGAGAGGCAGGCACAGCTGGAGGAGCCACGGGAGAACCTGCAGCTGCCTGGCTGTGCCTGCCTCTCCCCGGCCGATCCAAATCTCTGAAACAGCATCAAAACTCCAAAACAGATTCGGCCAAATTGAAATGGAAAAGTGATCCAAAACACCGAAACAAATCACCATCCTCCAAAATGGCCGAATCCAAAATCAAAATGAAACAGCCATTTAGCACAGCCCTACTGGCCTTGCAGCATCATAGCATTATGGTCAATTCAACCCAAATTTGGCACCGTATAGCCCTGGACCAAGAGCCGACCCGAGCAGGGTGTAGGGCCCAGGGCAAATCAGCCCATGAGGGGCCCTACCCCAACTCCGATCCCATGTGCCCCAGACCCAAAGAAGCTGCTGCCACTACCAGCAGCAGTGGCGTCGGTGGTGGGGGGAGAGATTAGCGAGTGGCTGGATGTGGAGCCGCTGCTCTGCCCAGTTCCGCAGGGCCCCACAAAGCCCAGGGCCCAGGGCGGCCACCCCGATTCACCCTCCCCCCCAGGGATGGCCCTGCCTGGACCCACCTTGCATGCCAATTTGTAAGATAAAATCATTTTGGCTGAGCCTTATACAAGTATGACATTTATAAGAGAAAGGTATTGCATTATTATAGGCCGGGAAGACTTAATCACCTTTGTAAACCAAACTAAATTTTAAAAAGAAATCAGAAAACAAAAGATTCTTCTTATATCATTCAGTTATCTTAAAAATGTGTACAGAAATACACAACCATAACTAGGGCCATCCCTGAGGGGGGATCAAATCAGGGCGACTGCTCCAGGCCCCATACTTTGGGGGGCCCTGCGAAGCTGGGCAGAGTGGTGCAGCAACTCCATGCTGCTGCCAGCTTCACATCCAGCAGCTCAGTGCCCCCACCCCCACTGCCGCTGCCAAATCAGCCGCTGGCTTCCTTGCGTCCAGGGGCAGAGCCCCGAACAGGCTGATTTGCCCTGGGCCCCACACCCTGCTCGGGCTGCCTCTGATCATAACAATATAGTTTTAAACTAGCTATAACACAGACTTGTAAAACACACAATTATTTTATGATATTTCAAGAAAAGGGGTCCGTGCAAAGAATTCTATTTTAAAATTTCATGCTGAACTGATTTCCCATAAAAGGAAAACCACATTCTACATTTCAGATCTGACCCGCTTGTAGAATTTGTCATGTTCTGCTCCTCTAACATATTTGTAAAATGGCATAAGCACAAACTGCTCTTAAATAAAAGAGCCATTTCAGTTTTCATATAGGCTGTTTGATTTTCATTTAAACAGAATATATGCGTTTCAGTGCTACTTTTACATTCATCCCCCAAGCTATCAATGTGAGTTATAATATCCTCAGGAAAACATGTTTCTGCAGATAAGCCATTAGGTTCTCGGGTTGCAGCTATTTTCTGATGTAGCTCATATGGTTAAGCCAACATTTCTGTTACATTTGAAAAACTATTCTACCGCTTCGTATTTAATACATTTAAAATGATAATGGAAAAGATATTATACGTGTGTGTGTGTGTGCGCGCGCGTGTGTGTGCGCGTGCGCACATGCGTGTGCATATGTACGCATGTGCTGTTATAACAGATGGTAGCAGCCACTACTATTAGGGTGGTTAACACTGTCCATTTTAAAGGATTCTTATGATTTTTTTTGACGTACTAGTATCTCCCATGTTTGAAGCAGGCCTTTAAATTCCACCAAAGAGAATGTCCTGTGTGTAGATAAGTGCTTTACTTTACCCTAGGAAAAGCCATTCAGGTTTGGCTAAAAGAGAAACTTTCCAAAAACACCAGTTCTAGCTCATCTGCACTGACATCAAATCTTTGGCATCATACTATATAACACCTGAACATGGATTCTAAACAAAGGCCCTGCCCCTGACAAAGAATCAGCTGCACATAGTGGGAAATGCAGGAACAAACAGTATCTTCAGAAGAAACTGAGAAACTCACCCATCCTCCTCTTTTTGGCCTTAGTAGGCCAACTCTACCATGGGAAGAAAGAACAGAGAAACAGCCTCCTATGGGAAAAAAGGACAGAGAAAGAAAGGATCATCCTGGATCTCCTTTATAGCCTCAGTACTAGTAGTTCAAGTCACACTCATTGATATGATTATCATTTTCTATTGCTGCTAAATAATGGTGTTCAATCCATACTTAAAGCTGTCCTGAAGTGTGAAAGGCTCATATTGAACTCTGCCGTATTAATTGGCCCACCCCCAATTCTATAGGCACAGCTACGTTGCTTCCAAGAGCACATAGATGAAGCAGCTGGGCACAGGAAATTTGCAGTCTAGATGTGGCCTAAGTGAACCTCTGGTTCAGTGTGTGGCCCAAGTCAAACTTCTTCACCTTAGTCTTCATAACTGGAAAATGGGGAAAATAATACTCTCATCTCCCAGGCTAGGGACAGACATTCAAAGAGCCTGAGCCTGAATTGATTAAATCTTTGCAAGTTAGTCTAACCTGGCTAGGCTAAATCACTTTGCAATTGCACAGACATCCCAGACATGCAGGCACATGCCTGTAGTGGCTCAGGCTAGAAGCTGGGGGGCGCTACAGCAGCCCTCCCTTCCCTTCCACAACACTGAGCTGAGGGAGGCATGGCCAGGCCCCAGCAGGATGCTCTGATTAGCCCAGCAACGAATTGATAACAGTGTTTATCACCCTATTAAGAAAACAATAGAGGGACATTGCCAGCTACCTGTTGATTCCGCCTGTTGATTCTACCTGTTGACTCAGCACGACTGTAGTCAGTATGTGATCTGCTAGCTAATGCACAGACACCTCCTCAGCAAGGCAGAGGGGAGGGGGGAATTCCTGGTTAGCAGGGAGCGGTGAGGGGGACAGGGGGAGCAGCCTGCAGTTGTGCCAAAGCTGCAGCCAGGGAGCAGAGGGGAAGGGCCAGCCTTGCTGTGAAGCAGAGAGCCCCGCCCAGCCCAGAAAGCATGCTGGGATGCTGGGGGACTCTGGTTTATCTTACACCAGCAAGGTCTGGGACAGACGCATAAACCAGTTTGACCCAAATCAGTTAAGTCTGATACTACATTCAACCAGGTTTATCTCAAATCAGTTTCAACCATTTTTAAACTGGTTTATGTGCACTGAACATCTGTTCTGTTACAGGTTTAAACCAGTTTCTGATCACTTAAACCAGTTTGTGTGTAATGTCTGTCCCTCGCCCCAATGGCTATAAATTCATTTACATTTGTGACAGTTGTGTAGGTTGTAGCTGTGTTGGTCCAAGGACACAGGCAAACAAGGTTCTTTGGGTGAATCTGATATCTTTTATTAGACCAACTTAAATAGTTGGGAAACATCTTTTAGGAAGTGAAATACGGTAAGGTTCAATATGAGCCTTCCACACTTCGGGACAGCTTTAAGTATGGATCGAACAACTTTATTTAGCAGCAATAGAAAATGGTAAGCATATCAATGAGTGTGAATTGAGCTAAAAAATATGAGATTCACCCAAAGAACCTTGTCTGCCTCTTTATATTTGTGAGGCACTTGGATACTATAGTAATGAGCAACCTAAAAGAGGATGGTGTCCAGTATGTAAGGGAGATGTAATCAACAATGCTCTGGAAAAAACAGCATGTGCTCATTAAATTAAAGTCTGTATCATAACACATGTGCAGAAAGTGGCTCAATTATACTTAGAGAACCTAAATTCTCTAATTTCCTAACTTTTAAGTGCTCATCTTGGCAACCTAAATACCAGTTCATGTGGAAATTCTCAATTGATCGTGTCACTTCTCCAAACAATTATATATACTGAGAAGCATCATTTTTTCTCAGATCTCTTCTGTTTCTGTCTGTTTACCAGGTAGCAGAGCAATGCTTTGCAGAGCCCTGGCTGATAATATGGAAATATAGAGTAGCCCATGCTGCTCTCTATCAAGTGCTGAATAAAGTTAAGGCAGCTAAAAATACACTAAATTCATAGTTTCATAGTTGATGGGGTTGGCAGAGACCTGAGTAGATCATCAAGTCCAACCCCCTGCCATGGGCAGGAAAGGATGCTGGGGTCAAATGACCCTGGCTAGGTGGTTATCCAGCCTCCTTCTGAAGACCCCCAGGGTAGGAGCGAGCACCACTTCCCTTGGAAGCTGGGTCCAGATCCTGCCCGCCCTGACTGTGAAGTAGCGCTTCCTGATGTATAGCCTGAATCTACTCTCAGTCAACTTGTGGCCGTTATTCCTAGTTACTCCTGGTAGTGCTCGGAAGAACAGGGACTCTCCTGTTCCCCGCTGGTCCCCCTTGGTAAGTTTATAGATGTCCACCAGATCCCCTCTCAGCCTTCTCTTGTGGAGGCTGAACAGGTTCAGGTCCCACAGCCTCTCCTCCTGGGTCCTGCCCTGCTGCCCCCTGATCATGCGAGTGGCCCTCCTCTGGACCCTCTCCATGCTAGCCACATCCCTCCTGGGGTGCGGCACCCAGAACTGGATGCAGTACTTCAGCTGCGGCCTGACCAGTGTCATATAGAGGGGGAGGATCAGCTCCTTGGACCTGCTCGTGATGCATCTATGTATGCATGACAAGGTGCGCTTAGCCTTACTGACCGCGTCCCCATGTTGGCGGCCCATGTTCATCTTGGAATCAGTGATGACTCCAAGATCCTTTTCTGCCTCTGTGCTGACGAGGAGGGAGTTCCCCAGCCTGTAGGTGTGCTGCTGGTTCTTCCTCTCCAGGTGCAGCACCTTGCACTTGTCAGTATTGAATCCCATCCTATTCTCATCCACCCACCCCATCCAGATCTAGTTGTAGCCTGTCCCTCCCTTCTACCGTGCCCACCTCTCCCCACATCTTAGTGTCATCCGCAAATTTGAACAAGGTGCTTTTCACCCCCTCATCCAGGTCATTGATGAAGATGTTAAACAGTGTGGGCCCGAGCACTGGGGGACCCCACTGCCCACATCCCTCCAGGTCGAAAAAGACCTGTCCACTGCCACTCTCTGTGTGCGGCCCTCCAGCCAATTTGTTAGCCATCTGACTGTGTAGGCTCGACACCACAGTCACCTAATTTTTTAATGAGAATGGGTGACAGACAGTGTCGAAGGCCTTCCTAAAGTCCAGAAGGACTACGTCCACTGCGACACCTACATTGTTTGTCTGTGTTAGCATTTCCACAGAATTGTCATGCATTTCCTAACAGGAGGATCCAAACAATATTTACAGAGATGCTGTGTAGTCTATGCCATGAAAAACATTGAGAACCCCTTAAATGTTTCATCACCTTGGCTGTACAGAAATGATATTAGTGATCACATTTGAATCTGGAAAAGTCTAAAATGATGGTCATGTCAATGCCTCATTCACAATAGACAAGGGATTGGCAATGTCTTTGGGTTGGGTGCCAAAAACACCCACAACCTCGACTTTAAGATGTTTTTGTCTCAGGGGTGGACAGCAGGGGAGCTGTGAGGGGCCCAATCCTTGTTGTGGCATCGCAGCTGCTTCCCCGCCATCCACCTCAAGGCACATGTGCACCTGCCGGCAGCGACAAGCCGGGATGGGGCTCCACAGACCCTAGTACAGCTGCTTGCAGCCTTCCTTCCAGGCTCTGTGCAGGCCCCTGCTGCCCACCAGTGGGGAGGCTGCAAGCAGCTGCACCAGGGTCCACAGAGCCCAGGCCCGGCTTGCTGCCAGCTGTGGGTGCAAGCATGTCTCATGGCAGACAGCGGAAAAGTGCCCAGGGCTGCACGGCCACAACAAGAATTGGGACCCTCATGACTCCCCTCCTGTCTGCCCCAGTGTGCACATACCAAGCAAAATGCCTTTGCATGCCATGCTCTAGCACACGTGCTAGAGGTTGCCTACCCCTGCAATAAAGAGATTTTATCTGCCTTGAAAAGTCATCAGTTGTGTGCAACTCCCACAAAGAAACAAAAGCAAACCCCTAGTGAAATTCAGGCCAACTTTGGGCATATATTTGCAGCTGGCTTTTAATTAGTAATACAGACCTTTATAAGTATCTCTCTTTCTGAAGTAAAAGTAAAGTTCAATATATACCTTATCAATGCACTCACTATGAGAACCACAGCATGCCAAGCATCGAGTGCTTCCAAGTACTGAATAAAGTTAAACACTCCAAGCACTGATGCCTGGCCCTCATCAGTCTTCTGCTTATAGCTTATCTAGCAAACCTAACCCCTCTTTTTTAGACCTAACAGCTGTTTCCAATCTTTTAAAACAGAGGATAACACTGTACTATAAACTTCTGAATTTCAAAACAAAGCATCATCTGTTAAAACCTAAGGGTCACTAAATACTACCCCAGAAGTCATACCAACACAGTCTCTTTCTTATGTCATTGGACACCTAATGTATTTTTCATTGCTGTCAGAAATAAGCCTCTTCTTGATCCTCTGGTAGAGGTGGCAGGGGGGCACAGGGTGGAATTCATCAGAAAGTATTGGTGAAGCTAATATTTTAAAAGCCCCTTTCAAGAGCTCTCCCATCTCCTGGGTGTGCTTGTCAGCATCTCCCACATTAAATAAAAATGGCTTCATTGTCCATGGAGATTTTTAAAGAAAAAAGCTTGAACATATCAAAGCTACCGGGACTGCAAGCATACATCAACACGCCAAATCCTCTCGAGCCAGAAGAGAACAAACAACCCCCTAGAGAAAAATCTCCCCCTCAATGTCTCTCTATAATGGTGCTCCAACTTGACAGCTTTCTTGGTTGTGCTCAAAAAAAATCCTTCAATCATTTTAATTAAGACAATCATTAGATCACTTTCCCCGTTAGACAGTAAGAAATATTTTCTCTGACCATAATGACTTCATTGACCAGTTGCCCATGCACATGAGACTGCAACAGTAGTGATAACTGCCATGTCTTGACTGTGCGAGGTGGAAAATGCTCAGGGAGCAACACTCTCATTCTTTACCCACCATATATTCAAAGCGCTGGTCTAATGCATTATAAAACAGGATTTGATGCTGGGACATGTCCAGCGGCTCCAACCTACAAGGAACCACCACATGGAAGGTCCTGGAGTATGCTCTGGTTACAGTATCAAGCCCTAGGTTAGGGAAAGGGAAGGACTGCACTTCTCAAATCCTTGTGTTAATGGGATAATGACATGGATGGATTGTGAAAAGGAAGTAGATCGAGGACCTCCAGATCCAAAAGCAAGTGCTTGAGCTAACGGACTAGGTCTTTTAGCTGCCACCGCCCCCTCCCCCCTGCCACTTCTCCCTCATGTTCCTAAAATACTAAAACCTGTAGAAGGCTGACAAACAAGCAAACTGCAGATATGGGCTTGTCCTGCCACTTAAAAATGGGGGGGGTAAAGATGAACATGAAAAAAAAGAAGTTTGAATGCCCCGATAGCCAGAACTTTTATTGGTTTTGCATTATAAAAGAGCATGGAACAGTCCCATTCTTTATTTTCTTCCAGGACTCGTACTTATTTCTGTTTCAAGCATGAAATTGTCCCACCAAACAATTCCAGGTCCCCTAACAGCCTGACTGGTTACACTATTAACAGAAGTGCTTCCTCCATCACATCCCTCCTTCAAAGTTAATAGGAAGAATCTAAGGGGTTTTACTGGTTGTACAGATACCGTACATCTGAGAGCCTAGCACTAGCAAGGAACACATTCATTTGACATATGGAACATGAAAGCTTAATTTAAAGCAATTATAGGGAATATTTCTCTCAACATATTTCATGTACATGTACTGTCAACACACATTAGCTGTCAGAGTGCCAGAGGACACGAGGTCAGTGCTACTGCAGTGATAACAATAGGTCTCCATCTTTTATAGCAGTTCCATAGCAGAAATACTTTTCACATTCCTCTGCTCTTCGTAATGCTCCCCACACGTGGTAGGAAGGCACAGAATGACCTAACCAGCCTTTTCCCTTTCTGACTTTGATACTTGCACCCAAGCATTACAGCACAAATGGCATAAGACCATTTGCTTTTTGAGACTGGCTGCTATCAACAGCTAAGTAAAAAGAGAATGAGCAGGGAAAGCTAGGACTTAACAAAGGTGCTGCCCTCCTGAAGACCTGATTTAGCTGATGGCTTTGCCATTTCCACTGACATCAGTAGAAGCTGCAGGTGTTTGGCACCTCTGAAAATCAGGCCATTAATTTGTGCTCAGAGAGGCAGGCAGCACCTGTATGGCTCATTGAATATACCCTTAAGGCTTCTCTTGCTCTAGCATAAAATGTAGCAGCTTGAAACAGAACTAGACACAAGGCATGATCCTGCACTATTGAAAGCAGGTCAAAATGTCCATTGAGTTCAGCGTGCAGAACCTTCCCCTGTGGTGATAACAGCTCCGCTGCTGTAACACCCCAAAAGAGTAACTATTAAAGCTGTTAATAGCTCCAGCAACTACAATCATATGAATAGGCCCTTTGCAAACAATACACCCACTTAAAAGCCCACTTCAGGCTGCCACCAAATTGCCAGAGTGTAATGAAAATCGGGCCCTCAAGAGTTATTTTGATATTGCAGTTTATTAAATTTCAAAATTTAAGTTGCAAACAAGCCACATTAGAATCCTTGTTTAATTGCCAGGGAACTGTCTGTCAGATACAAGCAAGGTCCTGGTGACAACTGGCAAGATTTATTTCATTAAAGGTAGCTGAACCTGCTCAGTTTAGCCCTACCATTCTGACCTTGGGCTTGAAATTAGTGATATGTTTTAACTGCAGTTGTATTTCTAAACCCTCTTATTCAAAATTAACATTATTTGTTTGACAACCCATTTGAGAGTCTGATTTCTATAAGCCAAATTCATCCATACCACAACAGAACACAGCCCTTTCTCAGGATCTGATCAAAAGCCTTATAAAGTTTGGTATTATTATATAATATTATAAAGTGTCGTAAAGTGGTATTTTATTATTGATCAATAGTATTTATTTGTACCGTGATAATGCTCAGAAGCCCAGTGACGCACCAAAAACGGTCTCTGCCCCCAAGGACTTCACATTTGCAGTGGGCAAAGCATGCACTGACATAGAGAGATCTCTGTCAGACTGTTACTTCCCATCAGTCAGAGACTTTTTCTGGCACCAATGAAGTTGCATACCTGCACCAACTTCCTGCAGACAGATGTTAAGGAGGAAATGCAAGCACCCAAGTGATTAGATGACACCTTCCAGAGCTGCACTCTTCCCATTAAGGCATCTTAGTTTCATAGTAGGTAGGGTCAGAAGGGACCTGAGCAGTCATCAAGTCCAACCCCCTGCCATGGCAAGAAAAAGTACTGGGGTCAAACGACCCCAGCAAGGTGTTCATCTAACCTCCTCTTAAAGACCCCCAGGGTAGGAGCCAGCACCACTTACCTTGGAAGTTGGTTCCAGGTCCTAGCCGCCCTGACTGTGAAGTAGTACTTCCTGATGTCTAGTCTGAATCTACCCTCTGCCAGCTTGTGACTGTTATTTCTAGTCACTCCTAGTAGTGCTCGGGGGAACAGGGACTCCCCCAGTGCCTGCTGGTCCCCTCTGACTAGTTTGTAACAGGCCACTAGATCCCCCCTCAGCCTTCTCTTGTGGAAGCTGAACAGGTTCGGGTCCCATAGCCTCTCCTCATAGGGCCTGCCCTGCTGACCCCTGACCATGCAGGTCCCTCTCAATGCTGTCCCCATCCCTCCTGAAGTGCGGTGCCCAGAACTGGACGCAGTACTCCAGCTGTGGCCTGACCAGTGCCGCATAGAGGGGGAGGATCACCTGCTTGGACCTGCTTGAGATGCATCTGTGGATGCACGACAAGGTGCGGTTGACCTTGCTGACCGCATCCCCACGCTGTAGGCCTATGTTCATTTTGGCATCAATAATGACTCCAAGATCCTTTTCTGCCTCTGCAATGACAAGAAGGGAGTTCCCCAGCCTGTAGGCGTGCTGCTGGTTCTTCCTCCCCAGGTGCAGCACCTTGCACTTGTCAGTGTTGAAACCCATCTTGTTCTCATCCACCCACCCCTGTAACCTGTCTAGGTCCAATTGCAGCCTATTCCTCCCTTCTAGCGTGCCCACATCCCCCCACATCTTAGTGTCGTCAGCAAATTTGAATAGGGTGCTTTTTACCCCCTCGTCCAAGTCACTGATGAAGATGTTGAACAGCGCAGGTCCAAGGACCGAGCCCTGGGGGACCCCACTGCCCACATCCCTCCAGGTCAAAAATGACCCATCCACCACTGCTCTCTGGGTGTGGCCCTCCAGCCAGTTAGCGACCCATTTTTGATACAAGGGAAGTTGCCAATGATTTCTGCAGCTGCAAAAATCTCTCCCAATAGATTTTCTACCTCAGGCCACAGGATGAGGCACCTAGGCCCAGATCCTCAAAGGTATTTAGGCACTTAATCTTCAGAACAGGTGTGAGTATATATATACAGAAAGAGAGAGAGAGAGATAAATATGTGTCTTCATGCTCCTTTAAAAAAAATCATCATTTCAGATTTACACCTAACAATATTTTTCAGCACAATAGATCTTTTTTTTTAAATCCTCAGTTAGCCTCAAGTAGGGTTAGAAACCAAGTAGCAGTGTTGCAAGTGATGCTTCTCTCCTGCAAGACAGCTATAAACAGCAGGCGGCCAGGAAAAGGCCAACTGTAATTAAAAGCTTTATTTTTAAAGCTATTTCATAGGACTTTTTTTCATGGCCGGCTGGGCTCCCAGTTCTTCTCAACTATGCTGGGCAACCTGAGTTGTGGAGTTTCTCAGTTATATATATATATTGCTATCCCTCACTCTTCCTTTTAGTTTATATTGCATGTACATGTGACAACATTTGTGGGTCGTAGGAACAGTCAAGTCAGACTCAAGCTATGCTCAGGTTCTGTTGTGCACCTTCCAGAGCAGCTTATCTGAGCCCCACCAACTAGTGAAGTTCCTAGTTACCCTACACAAACTCTCTCATATTTGTGGCCTTTTGGGGTAAAATTGGTTTGGGGTAGAATCAAACACAGCAGTTTTCTAAAATCAGAAAGCTCTACTCATCCAGAAAGTACCCGACTCTGGGGAGGCATCTGTTGTCCAGTCACTGCCCCTAATACCGCTTGGAATAGCACGGTTATGTGCGAGAGTCCAGGTGAGGATGTTTTTCGGGTGCATAACCACAGGTGGATCCAGGGGGTGCAGTGGTCCAGTTGCACCCTCCTTTGATTCCTGGTATACCTAGAATTTAAAACCAGCTGCCAGGCAGCAGCATTTCTAGTCTGGCAGCAGTGAGAGACTCAATTGACTTCATGGCTCGTTCTAATCTACTCAATTCTTTAAAGAGTGAATTCCACAGGTGTGAACAACCTCTCTCCTTTTTCACTGTTTTCATGTTCTGCTAATCAAGCTGTCATTTCTCACCAATTCTGCTGCCTATTAGCTGCTCCTGGTACCCAGCTACTATTTAAGAGCATTGTAGACCCTCCTTAACTCTAGCTAAACCCATTCACTCAGGTGAAAATTAGCTCAGGTGTGGAAATAACTTCCAGTGAAGCGTTCACTGGACCCACTGCCAAGATGCTGATGGAGACATTTAACTCTCATGAGGACAGGGCCAATGAAACAGTATGTTTTGATCCTGTTTTGTTGTGTTTTTCCTTTCTCTGCATAGTGGAAAATAAAAGCACGTTCCAAAGAAAAAAGCCTCATTTCTGCTTCCATTTTAAAAGCAATGATATTGCCCTTGGCCCCTGTCCTATTAGCAAAGCAACTCTTTACTTCTGTTTTAATTGGGGAAAACTCTATGTTGAGAGTTGTGGGATGACGCACAGGCAAGGTTCTTCCAATAGATGTGATCTCTTTTATTCCGCCAGCTGAGTAGTTGGGAAAAAATTCTTACCCGGCTTTTGGGTGCAATCACCCTTCTTCCAGCATAGGGAGTCCCTTGCTGCTCAGAGACTCCAAGGACTAAGAGAAGCTAAAAGTGTGGAGGGATGTCAGTGAGAATGTAAACAGGTAGCAATTAGAAAAATACAAGATAAAGGGGAAAAAAAACCCAAAGATGAGTAAGGGAGACACTGCAGCACTTTCCACATCCCACTTTTTAGAGCCCCCCCATCCACCCCGGACTCCACGGGCTATAAAAGTGTTTGCACCGAATCTAAAAACAAAGAGAGACACGACCTATTTAGAAGCAACAGCTGCCTACAGAGCGACCCTGGCCCCTCAGCTGCCCGCTAGACCCGCATCCTCTGCGGCCAGCCCCAGAGACAGGGACTAAACACACCGCGGCGAGAGCCAGGCTCCACCTGCGCTCCGGACCCTGCCTACGATGGAACGCCGCCGCGCGCCGCAGCCAATGAGGGAGCGCGGCTAGGGGGGCCGCCTTGGCCGCTGGCCAATTACAGCGCGGCCCTTGGGCCGAGCCGCGCCCTCGCCCCCGAACGCGCCTACTAGAGCGGCGCGCGGGCGCAGCGCGCACAGACGTGCGGGGCGCTGCAGGCTGCCGATGGAGCCGGAGCAGCGCCCCCCGGCCGTGGAGTTCGTGCCGGGCGGCCGCTGCGGCGCCCGGGGCCCCGGCAACGCCTTCAACTCCTGGAACGACTACCTGGGGCTGGCCACGCTCATCACCAAGGCGGTGGGCGACGACAAGGGCTTCCGCGCCGCGCCCGCACCAGGAGGGCCGGCCGCGGAGGACGAGGACGAGGAGGACGACGAGGAGGAGGACGAGGAGGAGGCGCCCTACTTCGAGGGCGCGCTGGACCTGCACGCGCTGGAGCTGTGCGGCCACCGCGGGCTGCTGGAGGAGCGCTTCGCCGCCTGCCGCCCCTGCCCCGGCCGCGCCGGCCCCGCCGCCGTGCTCCTCGACTGCGCGGCCGGCCGGCGGGCCCGGGCCCGGGCGCGCTCGCCGCCGGGCTGGGGCTGGGGCTGGGCGGCGCCGCCCGCGCGGCTGCTGAAGCCCGAGCTGCAGGTGTGCGTCTTCTGCCGGAACAACAAGGAGGCGGTGGCGCTGTACACCACGCACATCCTCAAGGGCCCCGACGGCCGCGTGCTGTGCCCGGTGCTGCGCCGCTACACGTGCCCGCTGTGCGGGGCCAGCGGGGACAATGCGCACACCATCAAGTACTGCCCGCTCTCCAAGGCGCAGGGCAAGGCGCCGCTCAAACACGCCAGGACCGTCTTGGGCAAGAAGCTGCGCTAGGCGGGCCGGCCCGGCCCCGGCACTGCCCGCCGGCACCGGGGTTTTAACGCGGAGCCCCGCAGCCGGACTCGGAGCGGCGCCCCAGGCTGATGCGGTGCAAGGACTCCGGATGGACGCGGGGTCTGGCCCGAGGGAGGCGCAGGATGAGCTGATGCTATAGAGGGTGGGTGGGGTGGGGTGGGATGGGGGGGAAATCTATATATCTAATTTTAAACAGAGAAGAGATGAGTTTAAAGAAATGTGCCGAGGACTGGATTTGAGAAGAGGGTTTTTTTGGGGTGGGGGGGGGTTGTTTTTTTGTGTGGCTTTTTTGTTTTTTTAATCTCAAACGTTTCGCGGTGGCGCCCACCCTCCTTCCCTCCCTCCCTGGTCTTACGGCTTCCCGGAGCCGAGGGAGAGTGCTCTGCCATGGGCTGGAGGGGGGTGGCACTACCCGGCCCGGTGGTTGTAAGTAGGTAGGTAGGTCGGTCCAGCGGATGCAGTGAGGGCTGCTGTGCGGTGGGGGGTGGGGGATGAGGCCGGCAGTGTCATGATGGGGGGGGTGGGTGGGAGGGTGAGGAGCTACCGTGGTCGCTCGCCAGTTGTTGTTTGTGTTTGTTTTTTAAATGAAATCTGGGTTTCATTGTACTGTGTTATTGGAGGGAAGGGGTCTAAAATCAATGCTCCCCCCTTTCATCCATCCCCTGTTTTCCCCGGTTGGTCATATCGCCTGTACTGGCCACAGCTGGCAATAGAGCTGTTTGGATTTGGGGGTTTTTGTTTTTGTTTTTATACAATGAAAGTAAAGGCATCACAGACTTCACCTCTGCTGCCTCTGTCTTGTTTTCCCCACACCCGCACCTGGACCTTGCATCTGTAGGCGAACTGCTCCCTCCCAGAGATGGGTCTGGGAGCTGTAATGGCCATACCTGCAGTTGCCCTGTGCTTCATGAGGAGTGGTCTTTATTATTTTTTTTTATTATGTTTTTTAATACATGTTGTTCAACTGGAGAATTTCTGTGAAAGCCACAAAGTGGTGAATTCCTCTCGGTGAATAAGGTGCCAAGCCCCTGGCTGTCCTTCCCCCTGACAGATTGTTGTGGCTCCCACGAGCTCAGCTGCTTGCTGCTCATCCTTTTTTTTTCTCCGTAAGTAAACAGAAAGCTGCTGTTTTGAATCCTCCTGGAGGAAAGAGAGACTTGTAAGACCTCATTTAATGGAAAGAAGAAGGGGAAATGCGCCCTCTGCTGCCCCATCTCAGTAGAGGCTGCTTGGGAAGTGAAACAGGCTGCATCTATCTGGTGACTTCTTTTACTCCACAGAGAACCTCACTAATCGTCTGGCTTGCTGCTTGTAGTTCGGGTCAGATTGCTGCCATCTAGGAACATCCATCTCCTGAATGTAAACTTTCTTGCTCACTCAAGTGAACCAAGAGGTATTGCAAGAGGGGAGATAAGGAGGAGTGGGGAACACCTTAGTAGTATAAAAGAGGCATCTCTTGGCTAGTGTGTGCCAGGCACAAACATCCTCATTCCTCTTGTGCAAGAAGGGAGTAGTATTACTTACTTTGTGCAACATAGCACTACAGCTTAGAGCTGCCAGCTTCCAACTCGAAAGTATTAAAGAGCAGAAAAGCCCGCACTAAATCCAACAAACCTTGTACGTGCCTTATTGCTTGAAGCCAAATTTTACAGCTGTCAGACTGCATGTTACATAATGTAGTACATTCTTGCACAAGGGATAAGGATATTGAATTAGGGTGGTGTCACACTTGACTTAGTGCAATGAACACAATAGCAGACACACATTCAAGCAGTTTTGCACCTGACAAGTGCCCTCCTGGAGTTCCCTCTCAGGCAAGGGTTCTCTCCTAACTGGGACTAAAGGTAACAGGTCACTGTGCTCGGGTGATCTGCAGTTGCTGCAAGTGAAGCACCCCTTTGCTACAATAACTGACTTTCTGTTCTGAAACCTTGCAGAACATGAGCAATTTTCCAAGCTAACAGATGAACACAGGGCTCAAACAACTCTCCTGTAGTTGCGATATCAGTGTCCAAAACCACAGTCGTTAAAGAGGGCCCTACGGTGCAAGGTCCACTAAAAACCAGTCCCAGCCCCTAAGAGCTTGCTGACACTTGGCATCATGGTTGGCAGTGTTCTCAGCACATCAGTAGCCAAAAGGATGTATTCTACAAACATCACAGGAAAGGATGGACTGACAAGACAAAGAAGGGGCTCGTACTAAACCTTGGAGGGAGTATAGATCCTAATTTTTAAATCTAAGTGACCAGGGAAGACTGATATTGCTGGAGGTAGCAGTTGACCTGAATGAAAATTGATTGGTATTAAAAGCGAAGACAAGTAGCTTAGGCTTGTGACAGAAGAGGAAGCTGGTGAAGAGCTCAGATGATGAAGTGATCTAGTCAAAGCAATCGGTTAGAAGAACTCTTTGTAGCAGCAGGCTGAATAATATTAGCAGGGCAAGATGAGACCAAAGGAAAACGTGGCCACCCTGCAAGATGATGAGAACCTGGACAAGAGTGAACATAACTGAAACGTAACCTGGATATGAAGAGCTAGCATAAGGTCAGAGTCTTAAGATGTTTTCCAGACTATGAGGCTGAGTGGTGATGTTTAAAAAGGAGACAGTGGAACTTGAGGGAAATTAAGATGATTTTAACCATAAGTGAGTTGACTGCTAGATATTTCCAAAGAAATCTTAGATTACTTGAGACTTCAGTTTGGACACAATAATATTAAAAGCATCAACATAGAAATGGTTTGCAGAAGGTATAGAACAGTGACTGTCAAAACCAGGGTCTCATTGCACTCTGGGATGCCTGGAGGTCCTCTCAAGGATGTCGTCCAAAGTCCAGCAGTATAGGGCATGCAAGCATGATAACCCAGAGTTCAAATAGGAATCCATAGTGCTAAAAACCTTCTAACCTGTTGTGGTCTTTCTGAGTTCTTTGCAACAAAAGAATTGCTGTTATTTTTTGGTAGTCAAAAAAGGAGTTAAAACTAAGAGCTGGCATCTTCTGAGTGCCTTGAGTCTAAGACAATTGAGGACCACTGGTGTAGGAGAATAGGAAAGAGCAGAGGACCTTGCTCCGTGAGAAAACCAGGAAGAACAAGGAGACCAGTCATAGTCCAAGAGGAGGATAGGATTATGAGATGATTATGGCCAGTAGCAGTGAGAAGAGGCTTCTTCAAAGAGGATGAGGATGCATCTCTGGTTCTGAGGGCAGATGTTTGAGTGTGATTTCAGTTAAGTTAATGATAGTCTGGAGTTTCTGTCCTTCAACTCCCCCTTCCTGTGACTGCAAGTAGAGTTTGATGAACTTGGCATGAGGGGGGGCAGAGAGATGGGGACCCCACCTAGAGTGCCAGGTAAGGTCCAGAGGGTGTGTATGTTTTCATTTTATGTTTCAGACTAAACTGTATTTATATTTGAGGGGGAAGGAGCTGGAGAAAAGGAAGGGAGGTAGGATGGGGCTGGGAAAGGGCAGAATTTTATGCAGCTGCAGGGCAGGAAAGAGGAGGTGAATTGCATCTGCACTCTTGCACTACATTCCAAGAAGTGACAGTCCAAAAATTGTGAGGCAAGAAGTTCTTAAGATGGTATCTTTTATTGGGCCAATTATGTAGTTGAGATAGACAAGATCTTGAATTAGAGAGAGAGTTCTTAAACTAAAAGACCTGACCATGAAACAGACTCAAAGGTACTGCCAAATATGTGATGCCAGCCATCTAACCTAAGAGTGAGACCTAACAAAGAGCGTCTTGCATTTAAAAGCTTGTCTAACTATGCCAACTACAAAGCTGGTCCAATAAAAATATCATCCTAAGAAATCCTTGCCTCTCTCCCTCAAAAGAATTTCATGAGAGGATGCTTAAGTGAGTCAAAGGACAGCTACTAGGCTTAATCTGGAGAAACAAGGTGGCTCAGCTAGGATGATGGCAGAGCTGAAAGACAAGAAAACGAATTTGTAAATGAGTGAAGAATTGCCTTTTTTGTCTATAACGTTCGGAAGGCACTGTTGGACTTCAATGCAAGTGCCTCTTCAAATCCAACTTTACTTGTTATCTCCCTTCTTCATAATGGATGCTGGTTGATGAACACTTCCACTACAGACTTTCTCGACCTACCATATTCACTGCACTTCTACGTGGGATTTTGCAGTTTTTTTAACGCACACTTTCCACCCACCTTCCCTGTGCCACTTACATTGGTTTAATGGAGCTAACATTCAAGTATATGTGCAACTTCAGCTGTATTTCTTGCTCCTGTAAGCAGAGGGAGGTACCCGTTAAAGATTGAAGTGCTGATCTATGAGAAAAATGCTTTTGGAATATAAGGACTACTGTAGCAGCACCCAGCTTACCCGCAGTAAGTGTACTGAAACACTAGCAGGATTAGCTACTAAGACTTTTAAATTGGAATTGGTGTGAGGTTTTAGCTCAGTGACTCCGCGCACAGAGGTTTTGCTTGTATCCGCTATGTTCAATGCTAGAATCCAAGTTCTTCCCTCGACAACATTTGCCAAGAGGAACGTAACAGGTTACCAATCTTGGTTTTTAATTTCAGGAGGAGGGAGAAACCAGACCATGCACGTGTGCTCTTGGTTCCATGTTTTAGATGTACAGAGGTCAACCTGTAGCAGAAGTGACTGTCCTTCCAGGTCATGCCCTGGTATCAGTAGGACAAGCAACAATGTTAGCTTCTCTGGGATCTTTCCTGCACTGAAATGACCTGGTTTGTTACAGCACCACTTCCTTCCTTCCACTTCAAAACTGTGTGCTTACAACTTCCTTTAATTGTATCTTGATACTTACTCCTACGCTGCAAGGCCTACCTGCTTAAAGTAGCCACCAATTATACTAGTACTATGCTTGCAGCAGTAATTAAAGGACTGACAGGTAAATTTGGTGCTTTCTAATCAAGCCAAATGCTGAACAATATCAGCAAGAGATACAGAAAGGGTGAAGGTTTGTGATTTATTAGACCTTATCTTTTATGAAACATCCATCTGACTTTTATTCTGCTAAGTTTCCCTTAGAAAAACAGCAGTAGTGAATCTGTTACTGAGCACTTATATTTTAATTTTTGTATGTTGTTTTACAAAGATGTATTCCTCCACTCCCATGTGGGCTACTTGAACAGCATATTCCATCTACCAGCAAATCTGGGTAATAATTTTGTGTTAATAAACTCTTCCCTGGAAAGCAGCAGATATGTGATACTTTCTCTCACCTGCACCTTTTTAAGAGTTCGACCATAATGATCAAAAACGCTGCATCTATTTCACTGTAGTTGTGTGACACTACAAATGAGCTGTTGGTATTAAATCCCTTTACTCATGCAAAGAGCAGAGAATTAGTAAAAACAGAGCAGGCATGTTCAGGTGCCTTGAAAGTAATGAAAAAGGAGCAGAGGGAATTTTCTGAGCACATTTCAACATCCCTTCTCCCCATGTTGATCAACACCTGTTTTCCTTCCCAAGTTAATTGCACCTCTGACAACTTACTAGATAAATCTGAGTCCTTTCAGCTGTTTCCTTTCTCGTGGTGGAGTTCAAGACCCTCTCCCTCAGTGCAGCGACTGCAATTCACTGGGACCATTTCAAACATGTTCAGAACCTCCATTTTGTTCTCTCAAAGCCATGCCAGGGTTGACCAGCAACCTGCCAGCATTCACAGTGCAAGGATATTTCCACAAGAGACAAAAGCATTTCAGATAAACAGCTTACAAACATGCCTCGTTTGCAAACCCCAGCAGCTCTAAAATGTCAGGATTCACAGCTTTGTCATCTTAAGGCCAAGTCAAGCCAAGCCTAAGGGCTTAGTGTTTAGAAAGAAGGGAAAGCTAAACCTTCAAAAAGACTTTATGCTTTCATCATTTCAGCATTGGGGATTTGCCTCCTAGACACTCAGTCTTTACCTCCCACAGGCAGCCCATGCTTACCCTTCTAGCTAGCCTGTAACACTAAAAAAGTATTACAGTTTAAGTATACCTTAAACTTACAATGAGATGTAAAGACATTTTTTAATTATTAAAGTGCAATCATCAATCTGATTTTATACAGTCCCTACAGATGGGCTAGCTGGTCCCAAATTCTGCTCCAGTTTCATTGATTTTTTTTTTCAATGAGGATGTTAAGTAAATGTAAAAATGAAATCATAACAGCAGCTCTTACATAAAAAGAAATAATTCTGGAACCATCACTATTCTCCCAGAAAATGCATATGTTACCCTCAACGGAAGATGTCAGGAGGAAAGATGGGAGATTTTATATTCAAACTAAAACTGGTTAGAAGTGCCCCCTGGAAAAGCACTTTAAGGGGATATTTCTATTAAAATGATCAACCAGAACAGTAGTATTTTGAAGTCCCATCTTTAGGGCTCAGAGTCAATGAAGTTAACTAAGGGAATTGATACAGTTTACAGTTCTCAGCATAAATGGTGCCAGTGTTTACACCACCCTATTCACATTCTCGAAGTTTCAAATACGTTAAAAAAAAAACTAAGGTGTAGATACCAGAATGGAGTTATGCAACAAGGAAGATGTGGTACAGTAACCACATATCACATTTACATCAAATAAATACGGCTACAGTCAGAAAAAAGTAGAAATTTTCACTTTTCAGACTGGCAGCAGTCTTCCCCATCAACTCTAAATATCTGAACACACACAGAACCATCCTGTTAGCATCTGTGTAGTTAGAGTGCAGGGTTATTAAGGCTTAGGTCCTACCCTCTGCTTTCATATCTCCCAAGATGGTAAATGTCTGCAAAAAATCCAGTTTTCTCCTGCTTAGAAATGATTCTGGTGGTCAAACAAGGAGTGGAGTTGATGGGCCTCACAGAAACTCCACATCCAGCCTTCAAAAGAAGATCACTATGGAAGTGTAAGCTTTCCTGAAAGGTGAGGGTTTGGGAAGCTTGGACATTAGGGCTCTCCAAAATTTCACCAGCAGTTTCATTTTGACGCTGTTTCAATTCATTTTGAGCTCAAAACAAAATGAGGCAAGTCAAAACGTTTTGAAGCTCAAGCTGGGCTTGCCTGCAGGGAAACAGAAACTAAAGTAAGGAGAGGGAGGGGGAAGAGTGCTCTCATTATTGACAGTGTAGCTGGCCAGTGACTGCCATCCTTTCCCAAGGTCCCCTCCAGCCCCAGTGCTCTGGGAGAGGGATGGAAACCTGCATAAAAGGCAGCATTGTTTGAACCGCCCTGCTTTCTGCCTTGGTGTCTGTTGAGTGAGGGCTCACCTTAACACACATGCAGTGTCACCCACCCATGTCATGAGTTTTGCCTGTTAGCAGCCAGAGGTGCAGGACCCCAGAAGCCCCTACACTTATCCCCTGGACAGCTGGCAAACTTTGTGGTCTCAGCAGGGGCTAGCAGGCCTGCGGCTTTCACCCTGCTGCGCCTTAACACACACAGTGTCACCCACGCCATGAGTTTTGCTTGTCCGCAGCTTAAGGTGCAGTTCCCCCCAAACCCCTGCAACTATCTCCTTGAAACTTGGCAGGCTTCGTGGCCTCAGCAGGGGCTAGCATCCCTGCAGTTTTGACCCCACTGTGGCTTAACACATATATGACATGCGTTTTTTGCTTTCAAGACTTCGAGGTGCAGTGTCCCTGAAACCCCTGCACCTATCTCCTTAAAACGTGGCAGGCTTCATGCCCTCAGAAAGGGCTACCATTCCTGCACGTTTCATCCAAATCAGGCCAGAAATGACAAAGTTATAGGCTGTTTCAAGCTTCCCCATTGTAGCCCATGGGCAAAATGAAACAGCAAACCTGTTTCAACTAAACGAAACGGAACACCAGTTTCGAAGTGAAACGAAATTTGAAACGAAATGCTGTTCTGTCGAAACACAAGTCGAAACAGAGCGGTGCCGTTTCACACAGCCCTATTGGACATGCTTGGGAAAGGACAAAAGCATCAATGTACAAATGCAAGTTCACTTTTGCCTCAACTACATCACTCTTTCAGTCAAAAAAACATCTGAATGGCAAGCTACGTTCTTCAACAGTGACAGAAAAGAATATGCATGGGGGAAGCAGAAGCTAGTTAAGCAGCTGATTTTCTTGAATACATAGCAAAAAGTTTAATTAAAGACAAAACACAGCAAGAGCTAATTTCATAAGTTGTTTATTTATCATTGAAGAAGAAACACACAGCAGTAAGTTCTGTGCTGGCTTCAAAAATCCCCGCTACTTAATCAATGACATTGTTACTGCACCCCAAAATTGAAGTCAACGCAGCCATTACCACAAAGCACTTGTTGAGAGAAAAAGCATTTACCCTGAAGACAAAGAATTGGGGAGGGGAGAAGGGGGGGGGACTGGAGAATCTGAACAATTCCTCCAAAAATCACACATTTTAAATATGACAATATTTATAGATGCTTGAAAGTCATGAATTATCCAGTATGGAAAGCAGTTATGCTATTGGCAACAGAAAATATATAGCCGTATGTTTACCAAAATGCTTGAATTCCAAAAGCCTTATGTTTTGTTGTTTTACACTGCAGCAGTATTCAGTATTAGAACAAAGACTGCAAAATGGCTTTAGAGGCATACGTATTCAAGTAAAATCTACAGAAAATAACCCAGTGTAGCTAATGGTCATAATGTTTATTGTAATTCATTCAAATTTAAACAACTTACTGAATTTAGATAATGATAAAATACCTCTCACAAAAACTTCCTGCCTTCAAAAATACCTAAATAGGGGGACAGGTTTTTAACCAATTTGGCCAATTATGGAAATGGATCCAGCTCTGCCTTTTCAATAATGCCACCATGATGTGAACAGAGATTTGTTTTCAAATGCATGTTCTGTGAGAATCATACCTCATTTCCAATAAAGAAAAAATATTCATTTAAAAATTAAAAGGCCTGGGTTTTTTTGGTCTGAGATACAGGTATTACCCAAGTTAACCACAGGGTTCACATTTTTATTTAGTAACAATCTGTGAAATCAGCAACATTTGAAATTTCAGAACCTGGCATCCAATTCCCAACCTTCTGCTGTGAGTTTTGTGCATGATCAATCTAAATACAAGTAAGTAATACAGGCTCATGCTTTCAGGTTACCTCAAAATATTGGTTAAAGAACTCCAATTCAGAATGTTTATAAGCACAAATATAATCTGTGGATTTCACCAAATCAATGCTAAAATGCCTGTTTAAACTGCATTTTGTTTTTGACTTAACGCCGTACAGTGGTCCATCCATCTTCATCTGTCTCATTTTTAATGCGACGAAGGGATTCTTTCTCTTTTTCTGTTTTCCAGGCAGCCTTCTCTTTCTCTCCATCTCTTTCTCCCTCCTTGGAAACAGAGGGAGGGACAGGGCCAGGGGCAGAGTCAGGGGCAGGGGCAGAAGAAGGAGAAACAGCACGGGCAGGGGCAGGAGGAGCATGAGATGGAGTAGGAGCAGGCGACAAAGCAGAAGCAGGAGCAGGTCGCCGCACAGCTTCACGTTCTTCGCCACGCTCTTCTCTCCTGTCATCACCACGCCGCCATGAGTTGGCTAAAAATATGCAAGGACATGCATTAAAATTGAGTCACTCACCAAGCCTAGCACTGATAATTTAATTCAGTGACGTCTATCTTCCCCTCTTGCACAATTTTCTAAGTGCTTTCAGTCCCAGATCATAAACTAGGTCTGAATTTATATCACTGTAATGGAAACCAACCAATGGTGACCTCACCACTTTTCAGTTGCTCAGAATAGAACCCAATCTCTTGAATCAACACTACCATAAATTCACTGATAATGTACATGAAACAAGCACGAAATTAAAACAAAAATTCAGGCAGCCAATTCCACCAGAATATAAGAAAACAGCTTATAATATCTGTCTGGAAAGAGGTAAAGTTTCATAACAGGACAAATCCTTAAAACTGAAAAATCAAAATGTTAAGGCAACGTGGAGAGGATTTTAAGCATATACTGGTTCAAAATACTACCAGCTATTTTTATCAACTTTCAGGCAATTCCAAAAGTAACAGAAGTGTCACTAGGTTGTAATACTTCATCTTGCTCAGAACAGTGCTACAAAACACTGTTGTGTTAAACATTACTTACTTCAGCAGAAAGGATAAAATTAAATACAACCTCAGTTTGGTATTTGAAAGCATCTATACATTAAAAAAAATAAAACTAAAGAGTCAGATCCTCTTCCTCTCACATACTCAGAAGTGTTATGCTGCTCCTTCTGAGTCATTCTATCAGGTAGGATCACATCCCAACACATTCGAGTCCCCAACTAAATCCACTTGGGTGTAAGTGCATGGTTGAAGCCTGTCAGAATGTCAGCCAACTACCGTAGTAGGTGGAATAGATTTTCTGGTACTGCTACAGACTCCTTTACGCCATGGTACCTTTATGTCACTCTAATATTATAAAGAAATGTTAAACTTGAAATAAAATATACTGCAGTCACTTAAAAGCCACCTTACATGGTTGAAGCAGCATAAAGAAGCCTTAATACAAACGAGCACTCTTACTGTCGAGATTTAAACTGGTAAAGGAAAACACTCTTACGTTCTTCCCGTTCTACTCTGAGTGGAGGTCCTCTTCTGTCCCTGTCATCAATACGCCGATCTCTAAGATCACGACCACCTCTGTCCCACTCATCTCGTCGAGATGAGTCTCGCCAGCTGGAAGTTTCCTCAGCTGGTCCTCGCCTCCAAACAGCTTCTTCCCTTTTGCCATTTAAAAGGAAATGAAAAACTAGGTTTAACTCTTTACATCCTGGCTTCTGCTGCAATGGACAATGACAGTTGGAAGACAAACATTTTCAGTGCAATAGCATCCCAGACATATAAGGCACTTAAGTTTATCAGAGGACTTAAAGACCTCTCCATTACAATGCAAGATCAACTCTTTTGGTAATAAAGGCTTCCAACAATGTTTACATATAGCAACCATTCTGTAATTGCTTCCTACAACTCAGATTTCCTTCATAATATGATTTCATAAAAGCCACACTCTCCTCCTTTAAGAAATCTACACACCACTACGTTTTAAAAATGCTGGTGGTTTTAACAATACTCAGATTTTTGTAAAAAACAGAAAATCAAACCTAGGGCGTCGGAAACGATCATCCCGATCAAAGTCACGATCTTTGTCAAAATCACGGTCCCTTTCATTTTCATCACGATCTTTATCTCTATCCCATTCTCGGTCTGCTGAGGGTCTGGAGTCTCTTGGGGGTCCCCAACTGTCTTCACGAGCCTTTTCTCGTTCTCTCCACCCACCTATACATAACAAAAGGAGTCAGAGAGTCAAGAAAACTGTTCGTTTGCCTTGAAGTGGTGGTTTTCAACCTTTTCCATTTGCAGACCTCTAAAAAAAAAAATGTCAAATGGAGGTGTAGACCCTTTTGGAAATTTTGAATGGAGGTGCAGACCCCTGTGAATTTTAAGTGTGGGTATTCACATACTTTCGACTGATCATGGTCATCTTTCACGGACCCCTTAGTTGGCAGACCCCCTAGGGTCCACAGACAAGAGGTTGAAAACCACCACCGTAAAGAAAGTGTAGCCTTCCTCTTGAGTCTTTGCCCATGCACAACTCATTCAAGGTGGACAAGGACATGTGTGCAGAATTCAAGAAGGAACCACACAGGGACAGAAAAGGCAAAAGACCTTTTGTTTGTAATCCTGATTACATGCCTAAAAGGAAAAGATCCATATTCTCCATTGAAGATCAAAAAAGGGTTGAACATAATCTGTATTTTCTACTCAAATTACACATCCAAACTTCTCCAAGAGCTTACTGATGCATGTGCAAAAACAAGCAAAAGAATTTAGTTAGCCTAACCTTAACCAATGAGTCCTCAGTGGCAACCTACAAGGAAGAAGAGTTTAGACTAACTGAACTTTATTAGGAATCATGGTTCTTTGGACTTGCTCTTACTGTTGTTAAATTTGAATTATTCCAATTAACATCTACTAAATGCTATTTGCATGTATAAGTGTACATGTGCAGGAGGCATTTTTCCCCACTTATATGGATTAAGAACCAAAATGGGAAGAGGGAGGGGGAAAAGGATCCTCCCATATTTTAGCCCAACAATCTAATGGCTAAGACGCTTGCCCAGGGAGACCAAGGTTCTAGGATCCCCTTGCCAGGAAGGGGTTAGAGCCTACATCTCCCGCTTCCCAGCAAAGTGCCCTAACTCCAGGGCCTGGGAGAAGGAGTTCTGGCTCTGCCTCAAATTAAGTTTCTGCATTTGGTGTTCAATAGACATTGGATAAAGTGGGAGGCAGGCCTGGGTGCAGAAGCCAGGGACCCTTCGCTTCCAGGACAACTTCTATTTCACTGAGCTAGTCAGGTTTTTCCCCTCTGTATCAGCTTCAACAAGACTAATGGAGGGCACTGCAGCATGACTGGCAAAAATAGGACCCAAAATCTGCTTAAACGGCAAAAACATGTTAGCTGTCTACACTTAGATATTGTACTTGGATGCCTTCAAATAAAAATAAAAATGTGGGCCTACATCATCCTATGTGCAGTTCTCACAACAAATGAATACACGCTAATATTTTCTACATAATGTGGATTTAAAAAAAAAAAAAATCAGCAAAAGAAAAGTTTCATTGAGAAGAGAAACGAATGCAAATTGATCAAACTGACAGTCACTTACACCAATACAGACCTAGACCCTGTCTCCAGGATCAAATTCTTAGTATACAGCATCTTATTATAGTTAATGAATCTAGCTTTGGGAGCGGGTTTCATTACAAAGGAGTCTCATTTAGTTACCAAATTATTCCTACCTGGTTTACCAAATGGTCTCCAAGGACCAGGTCTTGAGTCATCGCCACGTCTGGGACCTCTGTCATCATCCCCTCCACGCCATGGACCCCTGTCGTCATCACGTCTCGAGAGTCGGTCCTCATCTGAACTACGCCAGGGCCCTCTGTCTTCATCTCGTCTCAATATTCTGTCCTCGTCCAGCCCACGCCTGGGACCTCGGTCCTCGTCCAGCCCACGCCTGGGACCTCGGTCCTCGTCCAGCCCACGCCTGGGACCTCGGTCCTCATCTGCAGCCCTCCAACTGCCCCTGTCCTCATCCAGGCCACGCCTAGGGCCCCTGTCTTCATCCAGGCCACGCCTAGGGCCCCTGTCTTCATCCAGGCCACGCCTAGGGCCCCTGTCCTCATCCAGGCCACGCCTAGGGCCCCTGTCCTCATCCAGGCCACGCCTAGGGCCCCTGTCCTCATCCAGGCCACGCCTAGGGCCCCTGTCCTCATCCAGGCCACGCCTAGGGCCCCTGTCCTCATCTGCAGCCCTCCAACTGCCCCTGTCCTCATCCAGGCCACGCCTAGGGCCCCTGTCCTCATCCAGGCCACGCCTAGGGCCCCTGTCCTCATCTGCAGCCCTCCAATTGCCCCGGTCTTCATCCAGGCCGCGCCTGGGACCCCTATCCTCATCCAGGCCGCGCCTGGGACCCCTATCCTCATCCAGGCCGCGCCTGGGGCCCCTATCCTCATCCAGGCCGCGCCTGGGGCCCCTATCCTCATCCAGGCCGCGCCTGGGGCCCCTATCCTCATCCAGGCCGCGCCTGGGGCCCCTATCCTCATCCAGGCTGCGCCTGGGGCCCCTATCCTCATCCAGGCCGCGCCTGGGGCCCCTATCCTCATCCAGGCCGCGCCTGGGGCCCCTATCCTCATCCAGGCCGCGCCTGGGGCCCCTATCCTCATCTGTAGCCCGCCAGCTCCCCCTGTCCTCATCCAAGCCCCGCCTGGGGCCCCTGTCCTCATCCAAGCCCCGCCTGGGGCCCCTGTCCTCATCTACTTCACGCCTGGGGCCCCTGTCCTCATCCAAGCCCCGCCTGGGGCCCCTGTCCTCATCCAAGCCCCGCCTGGGGCCCCTGTCCTCATCCACTTCACGCCTGGGTCCTCTGTCCTCATCCACTTCACGCCTGGGGCCCCTGTCCTCATCCACTTCACGCCTGGGGCCCCTGTCCTCATCCACTTCACGCCTGGGGCCCCTGTCCTCATCCACTTCACGCCTGGGGCCCCTGTCCTCATCCACTTCACGCCTGGGGCCCATCTCATCAGTTGTTTCTGAGGGAGGATGTTCATTTTCATCAGCACCCCCACGTCTAATTGGTTCATCTCCGCGTCGGAAGGGCCTTTCATCATCTCGTGCTTCTCCCCGACGCCAGTCCCTATTAACCACACAGAAAGAGTGAGTTTACATGGAGGAAAAAATGTATGCGTTAGAGTGAGAAGAACGGTGTTTGTACCCGAAAGCTTGCAAAGAAGAATTGTTCAAACTACTTTAGTTGGGCTAATAAAAGATACCAGATTCACCCAAAGAACCTTGTCTGCCTACGTCCTTAAACCAACACACCTACAACCAGCACACCTTTGTTCAAGTAATGGTATTTTCAGCAAATTGCTTTTAGACTGGGGCTGTAAAGGTATTTGCCAACCCAATGCCATCACTATTTTCAAGTTCACGCAGCCTTATAACTATGGTAAGGAGGCAGAAGGCATCACCTGTCCTACAGGCCTGGCCCCAGGAGCAGGTCTCAAGCAGCTCCCCTGCTGGTGAACTGCAGCACTACAAAGATAAGAACAGCTCTGACTTGAATTACTGCCTGCTTCCAGGCAGGTTTGTGAGAGTCTAATAAGAGCAGGAAAGGAACTGGTATCTAAGTGTATTCCTCTTAAAGCATGGCTCCTGCTACCACCACACATGGCAATCCAGAAAAGCTGCAGACTAACATCTAGTTCAAGGGTGGGCAAAATGTGGCCCAGGGGCCGGATGTGGCCTGCCAGGCCATTCTATCCAGCCTGTGGGGCCCCTAAAAAATTTAGAAAATTAACATTTATCTGCCCTGGGCTGCCTGTCATGTGGCCCTCAATGGGTTGCCGAAACTCAGTAAGCGGCCCTCTGCCCAAAATAATTGCCTGCCCCTGATCTAGTTAATCACAGTTTACCTGCACACCTGCAGAACAATGGCTTGGGGTCACACCAGCTGCTGCTACACCAGCTTGGAGTGGGCAGAGCACAGAACACTCCAGTTTGTTCCTCCCCAAACTTCCTCTGCTAGGTGGCTACAGACAATAGCAGTTGCAAGGTTTTAGTATACCCTCAAGAGCGTCTTGGTGCAAAGGGAGCAAGGAAATGGTAATATTCATCCTATGTGTATCAGCTCAAATATGATTGGCCCTCAACACTCAAAGACTGGACAGTACTGACTGAGAACAAAAGTCTTTTTGTGTCATCATGCATCAAGGCATATCGCTGACTGCAGAACCTCTCCACGTGACCTGCATACACGTGGCCCATGTATTGTAATTCTGTGCTCACACCAGTACGTAGCTCGTTTTATTTACACCTGCAGGTAACAACCCACAGATTTGACAACAAATAATTTTCCTAAATAGGAAGAAAACTAATTTTCCAAAAGCAGTTTCTTCACCAGTGGTCAGGAACAAATGATAAGTTGCCATAAAGATGCAAATGGTGCATATGGTTTTTTGTAGCCCTGGGACAAGGAGATACCCCCTGGGTTTCAGTTTCTCATGGATTGTGATAGTTTATAAAAACAGACCATAATCCCCGGTTGGACATCCAAACTCTCTCTAAAGTCAGTGAGACTTCAGGTGCATAAAAAAATCCAGAATTATGTCCATCATCTCTATTAAAATTAGATTACTAATTTCTCTGTTGGGTCAAGTTAAAAGAATTAGTCGAGATAATATTCAATAGCCTCGTAAGTTTTCAAAGGCTATTTTGATATATGATTTGATTCATTGTGACAGCATGAAAAAAGAAAGCAGAAGTTTGAATTGTTAGACACATAGTACCTCCTATTATTTCTCCCTTTAAGCAGCCTCATTGAAAATTTCAGCTACCAGTGAACATGTTCAAACATCCTAAATATTTGGATGTGAAAAAATAAGCAGCTTCAAAACATCCTTCCATTAAACTCTCCCCTCGCAGTTCTTCTTTTCATTTTTGTTCCAAGTGGCCTTTTTTTTGCATCTTTGTTTCAGTTTGGAGCATACATCTTCAGCCCTCCTTTCACCCACCCTGAACTTAAATCACTTGCAAAGCTTTGAATTCTGCTCCTACAGGGGTTTTGTTGGGGTTTTCCTGACGTCTTTCAATTTCTTACAGACAAATTCTTCAGCAAAGTCTTTATCTAGTCACTATCATCCCCTCATTTTTAGTTCTGCAGCAGATCATGCAAGAGACAGACTACAGATTTTTAGCAAACGGAAAATCTTTTTAGCAGCTGACAATATATTAGATGCTTGTTGGTATCAACTAGATACAATTAAAATGGTTTAACTAAGCCTTGAAATGTATGCAATTTCAGTTACCAGATAAAAGAACACATGAGAAATCATACACCTGAGTTGTCTGTTACCTTATGTATCTCATCATGTTCTGCCCCCCTCCCAAATTTATGCTTCTCACACCTTTTCTCTAATTTTAGAATCCTCACAAAGGATTTTAAAGAATCCCTGGAGGCACCTTCCAAAGGTGCAAATGCTAGATAGATATATATTTGTGGCGAAGGCAACTTTGAAAACAGCAATGGTAAGAGTGCCGACAAGCTGGGCCCAAAACACATTGTGCTCAATTTCTCTATAAACACCTTTCTGGTGGTCCTCTTCTCCAGCAGCTTTCACCATCTCTGTCTGCCCAGCGAGATGACTCCTATATGTACCAAAATAAATGAGAAGAGAAAATTAGGGTGGGAAGGGACCTCAGGAGATCACCTAGTCCAACCCCCCACTCAAAGCAGGACCAACCCCAACTAGATCATCCCAGCCAAGGGTTTGTCTAGCCAAGTCTTAAAAACCCCCAAGGCTGGAGACTCCACAACCTCTCTAGGTAACCTGTTCCAGTGCTTTTCTACCCTGCTAGTGAGTTTTTCCTAATATCAAACCTCAACTTCCCTGCTGCAACTTAGTAGCATCCTCTTTGGTAACTCTAAAATACAGAGTTGTGCACACAATTTCTACACACAGCTTATTCACTTAACCCCATGCCATGGCATCAAGTATTCAAGTGTTGCACTCTACAGGACAGCAGACTAATATGAAGTTCACTGAGCTAAATAGCAGCCCTACCTGATAGTTATCTTGCTTGTTGTGGGAAAGCTTAAGAAACAACAAAAAACGGGGCCCCAACGTGCAAGGCACTGTACAATGTTTTTGAACACTGGGAGGTTAACAGATTAAACTGTTTATTAGATCTAGTGAGTACAGGATCAAATCTGTACCATAAAAAACTGGCAGCTAGATTTTAATCCTAATGTACCAATACTTAAGACAAAGACATTTTACATTACTACCATGCATGGCAGCAGGCATCCAATGATATGGATCTTAGCCTGGTCAAAGTACTATTTATTCATTTCATGACTTGACCTTCTAATAAACAAAACCTTGCAGGACAAACGTTTCGAAGTACTCTAGATACAAAACTTTTTTTTAAACAGGGAGATGACTAGGGTGACCGTATGTCCTGGACTGGCCAGGACAGTCCCAGGTTTCGGAGGCCGGTCCCAGTTGGCTGGTGAAAATTAAAACGAGCGTCCTGGGCATGAGCTGTGAAATAGGAAGCCCTAGCAGACACCAAAACTGCCCTAATAAGTTAGGTTGATTAATGGAAGACCATTACAAAGTGGACTGTTAACACCTGTGACAAAGAACAAAGGGTCATTAACAGGGCCGTTGACACCTTAGCTTAATACCAGTGGTGTCCTGCCTGCAGCAGGGGGGGAGGGAAGCAATGTCCCATATTTCATTGTCCCATATGGTCAGCCTATAGATGACCTTAACTTACCTCTATGTATTCCATTACCATCTTAATGCTAACAGTTTATAGTCCTACCCCACTATTTCACACCTACTTCCTTCTGTCCAAAATGAAATCTTGGCCTCTCCCCCAGATCTCACAGATGTCTTGCTTTGACCTCCAGTTCAACATGGCCCCAAATGAACTCTCAAACCCTGGATCCACAAGTTTGCTCAGGCCCATAATTTCAACATAATCCTCAATTTGGACGACCATCTATTCCTCACAATCGGGCTATGTCTAAATCTTGCAGATTCTTTCTATGTAACACCTTAAGATCTGGTCTTCTCTACCACAACACAATGTTTCACTGTTTCCTTACACTCTTCTCAGTCTGAGCTCTTATCCAATACCTTCATTATAGAGTTTGAGGCAGGAGACATCCCTCTCACTTTGTGTCTGTCCAGACCTAACATAACACATGCCCATGACTACAACTTTTAGAGACTGCAATATTGTGAAGAGCCTCTAAAGTATTTCTGCGTATCAAGCACCCCACTTTACACAAATGTGTATTTGTACAATTATATTAGATGCAGGTGTCAACTTGCGCTTTAGCCTATTTTTAAAGAGATGAACACTCCTCCCTCTATCAAATAAAAGCATATAATTTATAACTATGCTTGAAAAAAGCATTTCAATTGTTAATGAATAGAAGTTCTGTATGAGCTGCAGAAGACAATACAAGAGCTGTCCAACTGGCAGCCCTGGAGAGTTAACATGTGGCCCCGAACTCCCTGTTCAGGCACATCTCCCTCTGTTGCTCTCCTGCTGCGGCTGCCACTGAGTCTTTTGGCTCACCCTCCTTCCTCCTACTTCTGCTCCCACCCTAGGATTATATTTTTGCTTTCCTTTAAGAGCTCTTGTGCTTCACAATTTCATCTTATGTCATTATGGTTTTATGTCAGACAGGCGCCTCACAAAATACATGCTGACCAAACGAAAATCTCTATCCCTTCTACCCTTTCAGTCTTCAAAAATCTCGGTACTCTGGCATAACAGTAGTTTCCTGAGGCCTGCACAGAGTGAACTGAAAATAGCTGATATCCAACCATTAACAAAATATTTTAATTTCTCCCTTTCGGCGAAATATCTCTGCACTGCTTTCATTAACACAACTGAGCTATATTTTCCACTTCTTACAAACCTTTAGCAGAGGAAAAAGTAACCAATCTGTAAACAAACCAGAACCATTACCTTTCTTGAAAATGGATCATCAAGACCCCTTCTCTCCTCCTCTCTGCGACGCTCTCTCTCTTCAATCTCCAGTTCTCTTTGACGTTTTTTCCTCTCCACTTCTTCTAGTTTTCTGACCCGTTCCTGGTATTCACGCTGTTCTTGCTCACGTTTCTCACGTTCAACACGTTCCTTCTCTTCACGCTCTGCAACAAGAATGTGTAAAACATTATTTTTCTTTCAAGAAAGTTTAAATACACAATAAAGCAAGTCCTCTCTAATTGTTTAGAATAGAAGGAAAAGAGGATTCAATCTCCTCTTCACACTCAAAAACCGAGGTAAGCATTTTAGAGTTTATGAACAATGGCATTCCTCTTTTGTAACCAAGTAACTCTCAAGTAAAAGAAAAACATAATGTCTTATGTACAAAATGACTGCCCGAACTCAAATTTAAAACTCAAAACCAAAGGCTCTCTAAATCTCATTTTTTCATGCTCTTTCACTATGTGCCCTTCATCCACATTTGCCTCAGCTCACCCACTCGCCCTTCACACACCTGTCTCTGTTTTTCATTGCGTGTGCACACAGAAAGACTGCCAGAAGGTTGGTTGGTTGGCTGGCTGCACAGTTCAGTTCACAAGATGCAATGGCTGATAAGGAATAGTGAACCTTCTTAATCAGAGAGAAACTGTCTCCAACTTGATGGAATAGGGCAACCTAAAACTGACCTTGTAAGTTTTGGCGGTGGTTCAAGGAGAGATACAATTCTAGTCTGGTCATTCAATCCAAGTGTCTTAATTTTACCTTTAAGCATCTGCTCCTCTCGCAGTCTCTCCTCTTCCTCCTCTTTTTCTCTGTAATAGGCAATCCGCCGCTCCTCTTTGCGCTGTTTTTTGCGTTCCTCCAAACGAGAATGCCTTTCTTCTGCTAACCTGTCTTGGAACTGTTTCAATTTTTCCTAAAACAAATGAAGAGCAGGAGTAAAACCAACGGTCCTTAACTTTTAGTAGCTTCAGAGTTGCTGAGGTTACGGACTTCATCAGATGCCAGAATCACAAGCGTGTTGTAACTTCTTAACTTCACACTGATGATAAACAATGACTGTGTCACCATGTTTTGCAACAGCCATCTTTTTTCCTATCTACTGGCCATTTTACAAGCCAGTAATTCATTTCTGCAAATTAGAAATGAAGCAATGTAACTCCTACCTATGAGAAGAATCAGTTAGTGGTTTGATTCCTGCTTATCTTGAAGGAATTACATTTACTGCCACAAAAGAATCACATAAAGCCAGTTCTTCAGAGTACAGAGATTTTCAGTATTACTCCAAGAAGTTCTGTGATTCTGAATTATAGCCTGTGTATTATTTGTGGCCCCGAAGAACTAACTAGTCATATGGTTCTGGCTCCCTCATCTCCAGCTCCACACTGCATTAAGAGCTAAAATACAGCTTTTAATGCTTACTTCTCCTGCTAAACAACTGTATCACCATGTCAGTGATGGTGCTTAGGACGGGATATGGGTTAATCTTCCAGATCGTTTTGTGGACATCTCTCCTCCCAGCCCTATTCTTAACATAACCTGCAATGAAAGATGGTGAAATGCAGACAAAGGCTTTGGGATATGATAACTCCCTTGAATTATAAAACTGTTGTTTTAATGTTACATTGTGGCAGCCATCTTTTCCTTTTAAAGGTTTAACTTTCTGAATTTGGATTATCCCCTGAAACTTCATGATGAAGCTCTTCTGGACAGTCAGAAAGAGAGCCAAGCACCAATTTTGTCTATTAGTTGCATAAACTAAAACTCCTCCCCCCCCCCGCCCCAGCTGCATACACTAACTCATTCATCCTTTTCAAGAGGAACAGTAAGGATACAAATCAAGTCTAGTACTTCATGGAAGCATTTTTACAACAAGCACAGAGGATCTTGTTCACCTCATAAATTGATCGCCGTGCTGTCTTGAGCCTATCTACAAATAAGTCTCTATCTTCCAGCATCCTTGATAGTCTGTTCTTATGCTCAAGGGCTTTCTCACGTTCCAGCTGCAGAGTGGTGATCTATAAAAATACAAGTAGTAAAAGAAGATAAAAAGCTTTATTACATTTTTTTCAATACTCATAGACCATCACTGAAGACAGCATATCAGATAGCTGCCTACTCTCTCCACCCTGGCTGAAGCAAAAGGGTACTGTTGTCCACCAGTAAGAAACTGAAAACCTCCACATCAAACATGCCGACAAATACAGCTCTTATACAAATTACTAAATGATCCTGCCATTTGAAACGAAAACTTACCCTTTCTTCTTCCTGCTGCTCCCACAGCTCCATATCATGAACCCTTTGTTCTTCATAGGCACTCTTTATTAGAGGAATTTCTTCTAAGCGTTTTGCTCTTTCAAAATAGTCAATCTAAATAGAGAAATATATAAATATGTATGTAATTTTAACCTATCTTATGTAAAAAAGCACCAAACCTGGAATGCTAAAAACATTTGTACTTCACAGATTTGCTTCTCCAGGGGTGCGCAGAGTAACAGGATCCACTCCCCCCACCCACCCCCATCCCGGACAAGCCTTTCATGGCTCTGTTCCGAGCCCTGCCTGAGCAGCGCATACCCCAGCTCCACTCCCATGCTGTGCTGCACACGTGCACACGGCATTTATCAGCAATATTATCAGCCACATCAGCCAAAAAAAGCCAACTGCCAATTATGTCAATATTCCTTCCATTGGTGCTGATACGATACAGACCGAAGTATCAGTGCACATCTAGTGCACATTTGTATACAGACAGAAAATCAATGTAAGCCTGCCTTTATCAGCTTATAATTTGCCCCAGTGAATGCACAGGGGCAAGGAAAACAGGTAATTGTATTAAAACCAATACAACTGAGTACACAAACAAATATAATAGAGTTTGCAACAGGTAATAATAACTGTATACATTTCTGTGGAGACAAGCCATTCCTCTTATCACTCTGTACCAGTGGTTCTCAAATTGGGTGCCATGATTCCAGCCCTGCGCATTTCTTTTCAGGAGGCACATCAGACATAACCTGAGAAGCAGCTGCAGCAGAAAGGAGTACATTATGCAGACAGGCATGTTTCTGCTGAAGCTCTTCTTGATTCAGCTCTGACGTGCCTCCTGAAAAAGGAGGCATGTGGGGCAGTTTCACCCCAAGGTGGCATCAGCCTGGAGACAGATGCCACTTCCACTAGGCAGAACTGTTCCACACGCCTCCGTTTCCAGGAGACATTGTGCAGGGTTGCACACTGCTGCCAGAGCCGTTTCCAGACCTGGCTCTGTAGAAGCTGTGCTGTGCTCTGGTGTGAATATAATTATTTAATCAACTGCCTCCAATTATTTTTAAATAATTGAATTCCAGTATGCATACTACAGTATTACGATATGCACACTATATTTATTTTTAACATTTTTGGAGGGGTGCCTTGAGTCTAAAAAGACTGAGAACCATTGCTCTATACCTTCTTCTCCTGATTCTTCAGACGTTCTTGGAGTTCTTTCTTTTCCTTCTCCAGCTGTTCAACCTGTTTAGCCATAATGAAGTCAGGGTCCAATTCTTCAAGATCCTACAAAGCAGATAAAGATAATTAACAGAACAGAAAGCAAATGTTTGTTTCCTGGCATGAATGCAGCTTCCTCTATTTACTTTAACTTTTCTGCAGTTTCTCACTTAGTCTTCAAACTGGCTGACAGTGGAAACATTTTACACTTATGTGAGTGTCTATTGTACAACCTGTATATTACTTTTAAAGGCATCTAATGGACACTAATCTGAATTTTAAGACAGAGTCCAGACATCACACAAAGGATCTGGATGTCTATGTCGCATCTTATTTGCTATGTAAACAGCTAGACAGAGGAAGTCATCAGACTCCTCTCAAAAAATTCCCTTCATTCCTACTAGAACACAGCTTTTAGTCAAGCTCAGTGTTCAGTTTTACTCCAGAGGCTGAGCAAAATCAGATATTTAAAATCGCCCAAATGCATAGTCTCATTTTTAAATCAGAAAATTATTTTCTTGCATATAGCAAAGAGAGAACAAAGCAGATGGAGAACATGAAAGTTAGTTGTACAAGCACCTGGAAAAATTTGATACTCCAATGAATTGCTTACTTCAATATCAATATCTTTGAATGCCTTGGCTCCCAGTTCAGTCTTCTTGATCTGTTCCAACCTTTCGCGAACAGTTTTCTTTTTGATTTGTTCATGCTCCTGCAGAATACGCTCCTTTTCTCTCTCCTTTGCCTCCTGGCGCAGCCTTTCTTCCTCAGCTTTACGAACTTTTTGTAGTTCAGCTTCACGTTGCTCCAACTCTTCTTTTTCACGCTGAATGTTTAGACTTTCAAGACGTTCCTTTCTCTCTTCTATAGTTTGACGACGAGCAAGGATACGTTGATGTTCTTTCCTTGAATTTTTTAAGTAAGCATTAACAGCCATCTGATGTTGCTCCTCCTTCTCTTGCTAAATGAAAATGAATGGGTAAGTTAAGAACAAGAGACAGCATCTCTTTAAAAGGGATCAATCATGAAAAAGTTAAACACTGAAACCAAGACTTCAAGATTAGACTCTAAGGTCCTTTAAAGAAAATTGTCCACAGCCCATTAGCCAAATATCATAGCAAAATTATGTTATTTTAAAAACATTACAAATGTTAGATAGAAATGTTTTACACTAAATGCTGAAGAGTATGCTCAGCCAACATGAGTTCTGGGTAACTTCACAATGTGTATTTTACGTAGTGAATTGGAATGTGATGTTGCTACTACTCCTATTTAAACTATTTGTACAATAACACTTAACGTTTCAACCAGGATCTACCAGGTGCCTGTAACAAGACAGGACTAATAATCTAATTTGTATTTTTTTCAAATGACGGTTTTGCCTATGGGAAAAATACTTGATGAGAAACTGGCATCTTTTCCTAAGATTGCTAAAAATGAAATATATTAAACACCACTATCATTATTTTAACCTTCACTGTGCATGAATGGGCCTATGTGGCAAGTCATAATATAAGAATTTGGAAGTTACAGATGGCATAATTAGATATCCATTGGAATAGCTAGGGAGAGCCCTATTGACTTAACTAAGCTTTGGAACCAATCCTAAGAAAGCTATGAAACGGTTACTATGGCAACCACTACTAGTACTTAAATATGCAAGCAGCCACCTTTAAAGTTTTGCAGTTACATGCAGATGAAACTGCATAGATAAAAGGACTATACTGAACACAAAATCTGAAGAAGGCACATTGCTAGGACAGTATGTATTAATACTTTACATTCCAAGAGCCATCCCTTCTCAAAACATTACTGCAAAGCAAAAATACACTTGCCATTTATTTCTTTCTGACCAGTAAACACTAACTCAAAAGTAAGTATATTGGCAATATCAGGTTTTGACTTGCCACTTTTTTGCTTGAAAACCTTTAGAGAACCTGGAAATAGGTGATATCACAGGTAGAAGCTGAAGTTCAACTAACAGCCACCATCCTCAAGGAGGGGAGGAAGGAAGTCAATTTTTAGGCTACAAAAGCTTTAGCTCATGGTTTCTAGACTCTGCTGTGAGACTGCATTCCACATCTGTCACAATGACAATTCCAAAGAGCAATCTGATACAATACGGGCAAAAATTCAGAAAAATTATCTTTTTCTTCACCAAAAAAGCTGATAAATCTCTTCCTAGCAATCTTAATTCTGTCCCTCATGCACACGATGACACCGTCTTTAATAATGTGACCGCACAAGAACTGACTGGCTGCATTTGGGGATTTTTGGCTTCTCATGCTGCAAGATGGAGAGGGCATTGTTGGAAGTCAGTCTGACACCTTCCTTATATTTTAAAATACCGCGTTCTTAAGTTTCTTATGTTTTCAATCAATTCAAAAGTATTCAAATATCACTCATTATAACTATTAAAAACAAATGCCACAATGCTAAGGAATGTAAGAGTAGCTGCTAAGGAACAGGAGGAAAAAAAAAGATAGAGCAACACAGTACTAAAAGAAAAAAGAACACAGTCAAATTTTTGACTGTTCAAAACCTAGCAGAGCTTCTTTAACATAACTACTTACAGACAGCCTAATGTATCATAGGAAAGCTAATGCTGAGGAAGTATTCACAGCTTCAAAACAATTATATTAGGCTAACCCAGAAAATCTAGTGCAATTACAAGGATGGAGACAGCATTCTTTCGCTGTCTCAGTTGCATAAGATACATTTAGCCTTTCCCACGAATAATCACATTACAGGTTTCCTTTGCTTTATGCTGTACATGTGTTCCTAGAAAACAGTGCATAACTCGAATTTGCATACAGGGAACCCACTTTACAATGTAACAAACAGAGATATGTTTCAAGATCTTGACTGTACTGACCCCCCAGACCCATGCCTACACCACTTACAGGACAATTTTGGTACTCACCAACAGCAGACAATGCACACAAGTCCAGGGCACTGACATAATGGAGATGGCAACAACAGAAATACGTGTCAGACAACGAGTGAGGAGCACAGATCCACACAGGAGACTATATTTTGGTGCGCATCACTCCTACAATGCACTGTACAGCTGTACACTGTACATCACTCCCACAACGCAGCTCACTGCAGGCTTCCACCACACCGATTGCATGAGAGTGAATTTATCTTGCATATAACAAATTTTTGGCATAAAAAGGGTCATCACGTAATAGCGAATTCACATATGCAGAACTCTCATAAAGCGAGGGAAACCTATACTTCTACATTAAATTTGTACATACTGAACTTGATCAGCTGATTTGTCTGAAGGGGACTGGCAACAATAACTACATATAGTCATGTTGCTAATTAACCTCCAACAGTTTTTTTAGCACATCAGAAATAACACCGCTCATCACTATTCTGAGAGCAGGTCAATGAAATGTGCATTTGATTTGGCAAGAAACAGCTGTACAGCGGTTGTACAAGGATATCAGGTATACATTACACTATTTTGTACATGAATTAACAATATTTGTTGAAGTTTTCCAAGTTTAAAAATACTTACCAACAAGTGAGGGGGTTTAATAACTTCAAGAGCCTTAGCAAGAGCAGAAGACATAGCAGTCAGCTGATTTCTAATTTGCTCAGAAGGCATGCTTTGCAGCTGAGGACCAAGTGGAGCATCTTCTCGAGTAGAATAGTTCAAATCTGATCCAAAGCTCAATTTTCGAGAGGTATGATCAAGGCGAACCTTTACATAAATTAAAGAAGCCCAAGATTAAGAAGGTGACTAGGACATCGCTGGACACATCTACACATGCAAATACTGCTGCATGCGTTTACTCCAGAGTAAATTACTTTGAAGTAAACTCACCTTGGGCAGGCATCTACACATGTGTCCATTTGGGAACAGAATTGCTGCTCCTGGCATCAGTCTGTTCTCACCCCTGCACTGGCCCCCTGCAGCAGCTAGGGGGAGCGCTAGGCTCCCTCTGGGTGCTAGCCCAGAGGCTGACAGGGAGCACAGGACCAGGACAGCTGTCTCCTGGAGGAGGTGCAGAATTGTTCCTCTATGAGCTGCAGGTCCCAGCCAGCTCCAGGCTGGGCAGGGAACTCTCCCTGTGCAGGGAGCTCCCTGCCCCAGCAGAAGGACATTGCCCCTGCCCAGGTTCCAGCGGCAGAGCCTGCCCTGGCAGTAGGCAGCTCCTGGGGACGGAAGCAATCTCCCACCCCCTAGTGCCTGGGAGCAAATTTGCTCCCGGTCAGCTATCTAACTGTGCCTTGCTGCAAAATAATTACTCAGCAGTTAGTTTGCTACTTGCATTTGCAGGTAGAAAATTAACTGCCAAGTAGAGTGAATTACTGCATAGAAAGGGTCTGCACACATAAATGATGACACTTACTACTCAGTAATTTGCTTTACTATGCAGTAAAGTGTCTTGTGTAGACATGCCCACTGAGTCTGTACAACAAGTTAAAGTAAGCTAGAAGACAAGACAAAGCATACCACATATTCAACTCCTGTTACCACTATTGCAATATTTTTCTAATTATTATTTTAAAATAATGTTCTGACTCTTGTTGTGCAAATAACCAAATATCAGACAACTGAAAACATGAAGGCAATATGAAATTACTTAATGCATAAAGTACTATCCAAAGACTAAGTAAACTGAAAGAGAGAACGATATTCTCTCTTCCTTTTGTCATAACTTGGGTATTACTTTTAAGAGTACACAGATGCAATTCTATTATAAGTAAGATTGTTAGCAGCTAAGCTTTTCCATGATGCTATGCTGGAAACCAAAATAAAGAGTTTAGCTACTTCTTCATTATAGGCAAGTTAGTAGAACAAGGTATCTTGGCAGGAGACTGAAATCCTAACCCCAACATAGCTGATAAAAGTTTTGTCAACACCTTCAATGGAGCCAGGATTTCAAGCCATGTGCGTTTTTAGAGGTCTCAATAGCCTCTGAAAATACAATGAAAAGATAAAAAGTATTCTTAGGTTCATATACAAAAAATATGGTGTTGCAGGATTCAGCATTGTTTAACGTGTAATATGCTTATACACCATGTTCTACTTCCAATGCTATCTACAATAGCTGTTAAAATGCCTCATACCATCTGTTGAGATATTTCTATGCCTATAGCTGGACAAAATAGGCATCACGGCTTGTGGTAGCTTGTTTTTAATGAATACATTGGAGTGTTCCTAATGTTTGCAGTACAAATTTGTTTCACTTTCACTTAAGGATGTGTTCTCAATTAGATAGCCATACATCTCCATGATCCTTTGGGCAGTTCTATCAAATAAACTTCATAAATGTTTTTTATTTACGAAGTGCACTCCTCTGTTACTCTAGGTAAGCAACTATTTAAAAAAATATCAACAAATTGACATCACTTGCACCTCTTACAATGATTACTTCTTCCCAGTCCACCAGCATCAAGGCTGTCTTATCTAAGTGGATCATCAGCTAGCTAGCTTTCATCCAAGCCCACAGCTTGTTCAGCACAAGGAAAACTATTAATACACACTTTTACAGGAGGGTATTTATAACACTTACTTGCAAGTCACAGTGTCTGGCTGCATCTACAATAGCACGTTCCAGCTGGAAAGCATCAACAAAGGGAACAAGGGTAGCCAGACGAGAAAAATCGATGGTTTGATAAATCTGGGCCACCTGCACAAAAAAAGAACATTTAATCTCTTGCCCATTAAAAATGAAAGTAAATATATTAACATTGCTACATATGTTGTAAAGCTAACCTAATAAAAGATAGGTAGGTAACAAATCATCAAAATGAGACGAATTTATATTTTATCTAAGTTCCTTTAGGATTTTCTTCCTGGCAAACTTTACTCAGGAAGGTCAATTGATCCTATATTATTTGTCTGAAGGAGACTGACAACAGTAGCTATATGTAGCAATGCTGTTAATTAGCCTTCAATTGTTTGTTTAGCACATCAGAAATAACACTGCTCACCACTTGCAATGAGTGCAGGTCCATGAAATGTGCATTTGGCAAAACAAAACAAAGAAAAGAAGCCTACTAGAAACAAACAGATATGATAAGACTTCAAAGATGAATAAAGAAATGAAAAACCTATACAAAATATATACCATACTATGCAGCCACTATAAGAAGTGCTAGAGTTGTGCCTAATAATTTAATCCAAAACAGAACATATGGAGGTAGGAAGTGTGTGTGCTGGAAAAAACTCTCCCAATGTCGTACTAAGCATTCTTACATTCAAAGACAAATTTTTCCTTGGACATCAAAACTTTTGGCTGAACACCCATCCAAAGCTTTCCCTAAACCATACAACACTGCAAGCATGCGCTCTGTTTGGCCATACCTGCTGCAGGAGTCGAAGAATGGTGTTGTTTTGCAGATGTGGGACATAAAGCTGCAGTTCAGGTTCCTTTTCAGCTTGATCTTTCACCCAGTTCAGGACCTGTATAATACCCAGATTATTTTATCTAAGGGTCCAAAAAAACTATTCAGCTTGAAGAAGTGAAACAAATGACAATCCAGGATAGCTTAATTTCACAATTCATGAAGTAAGGTGTACCTATCAAAGATTCTGTACTAAGAGTCTTTTCAAAAGTTCACTGCTGTTTTTTATATAATAGGCACTTAATAGGTTTTGCACAAAAGTGACTGACAGTGCTAGCTACCTTAATCACACTGCTAACTTTTCTTCTGTTATTTGTTAGCATATCAAGTATCTTTGTTCTCACAGAAACAGAGAAAAACCATTCTGTGCTCCAGGATTTGTGGAAATTAGACAAATTCTGCTCACTAAGCATGTGCTGACTCTTGGGCTAAGTACAGACAGTCAAAAAGCCAAATTCAATCTTTGCAAGTTAGTCTAAGCTCCATAGATTGAACTGATAAGCAAGTGAACAGACATTCATTTTTCATTCCAGAAATGCAGCAACATGCCTGCAGTAGCTCAGGCCAGAAGTTGGGGGGTGCGCTACAGCATGCTTGGCTGGAGCATACAGCTTAAGCCAAGTCTAGCCTGCCCACTTGCAAAGGGGGTTTGCAGGGGAGGTGCAAAGCATCCTGGGATGCTGGAGAACTGAGTTTAATTGAATCTGAAAGGGATCTAGAAGAGAAGTTCAATACATCAATTTAACTTAAATCAGTTAAGTCCGATACTACATCCATCCAAGTTTATCTTGAACTGGTTTTGTCCACTCTGAAAGTAGTCTTTGTGCACCAAACTTCTGTTGTGTTACAGATTTGAACCAGTTTCCGATCACTTATACCAGTTTATATGTAATTTCTGTCCTTAATCATTCTGTGCCAAATACAAACAGATGTTCCAGACTTTCCCTCTCCCCCAGAGTTGAAATCCAGACTCTCTTTACGATAGCAAGAAAGACAGTCACCAACAGTCTAATCAACTACCTCCCCCACAAGGTCACTTTCACCACCAAAAATTTCCCATGTTGGAGCAAATTTCAGTGTTCAGATAATAAAAAGAACACATAATTACAGGTGTTGAGGGAGCTGAGAGGTTAAAATTACTTTTAAAGACTACTTGATGCATCATTTACAGTGATGTGCTCATACAACAGTGCACAATAATGGACATGGCCAAATGACATCCATAACCCTGACCGATAATAAACCAGATGACTTTTATAACAAATTAATATTTATATGAACCATCTACACAAACTAGTGATTCTCCTTATGCAGCTACAGGACTTACCTTCGTTACACGGGTACAAAGCTTTAGGGGGTGGAATTCTACTTCAAGCCAATTGTAAAGTTCCTTCACTTCTGGAACTACATACTGCACCACATTGAACCTCACCTGGAACCAACAAAATAGAAGAAGTATTTTATCAAAATAAATACTTCTTTAATCAATTTGACTTTATATCCAACAGCTTTGTAGCTAGGAAGTAAAATGAGTAACATACTTGCCTCAATATAATGTTTAATTAAAAAGTGTTTATGATTTACGGAACAATTTTCATTTACAAACAGAGGATTAAACGAAAAAGCTTTAACATACTACATTGTGAATTGTTGTTCCGCATCCTATGACAGCTGCTTTAGAGACAAAATATAATTTAGTTACCCCTTCTGCCAAACACTTTTACTTACCATATCATTAATAAGACTGACACGTGTAGGTGGGGCCTGGAGGCCCAGCAGCGTTGCCAGACGTCGCTGTTTTTCAACAATAATGCCGTCCATATCCAGAAGACGAGCAATATCTGTTCGCTCAGGAGTTATAGGGATTGACAGCGTGGCTAGAAGGACTCGGGTAGACATCCTGTTGATGAAGCATGATCAGAAACCATCAACAGTGAAAGAATCATTAATTACTAAATTTCTAATACATTCCAGCTGGAAACAGAAGCACCCAATCAATGCAAGAACAAAGGAGCACATTATTTATTCTTTCAAAACTATTCCATGTCAAAATAAAAGCAATAGCAGAAAAGAAAACACCTTGGCACTTCAGTATTGGCATTCAATACATCAGAATGTATGTAATACTCCTCTTTAAATACCAAAATGCTATACAATACCCAAATAAAAGGGAAGTAGCCGGAACCATTTTAGTCTAATTTTGCAAAACAAATCATGATTGGCACTGCACAACAACACTACTCACTGACTGGAAAGCAGGGGAACCAGGCATGAAGACCAGTGGGGTATTTCTGAAGTCACCACTGCTAGGCACTGTATGTTTGTGATCTAGAAATGGCTGCAGACACTTAGGGACTTACTCAGATTCTCAATCAGCAGAAACAGAATTCAGGAAGTCCTGCTGCTCTCTGTATTTATAAGCTTTGTTAAAGGTCCTTCTTACGCAAGTTGTTTGAGGCAGTCAGTACTTATCGCTTTAATAAAAGTTGCTTACATCTGATGCCAACCCTCTCTCAACCACATATTCCATCTACTTCTTTTCAGACTTGATTTAATTGATTTTTGCTTAAGTGTTTAAAATAAGGAGCTAGGAATCAGGTTAAGCATCTTTCCCCACCTTTGCATCTCCTCTTGCGTGAGATTCTTTCTCATTTCTCTTGATAAATGATAAAGTCGATGAAGCGTGGATGCATGGAAGAGAGCATTTCCAGATTTCCAGAAAACAGTTGAAACTTTGTGATAGTAGTTTGCCATTAACTGGGGTTTGGGTGGTTTCTTAGACAGAGAGAAGAGCCCATGAATATCCTCCACTGCCTTGAAAGCTTCCTAAAATAAAAAATAAAACAATGATTTTTTTAAATAAGTTACTGCAAACAAATAAAAAAAAGTTATAAATTTGCATTCACCAAATCATTAGTTACAATACATAACTGCTAATTAAAGTTGTGCATATTCAACTCTGTCACCCACACTGAGCTAATTACAAATCCTATACATCTGTTTCCTAAAGGTGGGCAAAAAAATCCATTTTGGACCATTTTGATGTTTGGGAAATGTGTCTGACCCGGTATGAAACTCCACCAGTTTTAAAATTCTTCTGACCAGTTCTATTAGCTGACTTTCACTGTCTCCACACAAAACCAGGACACCCATCAGATGTGTAAACAATATCTCAAGAAAGTCTAAAGCACTCTCAGAAATTACTTAGATTTCCCATACTATAAAAGGACCTATCTACCCCTAAAAAGGAAACAATTGAAGGCACACAAAATTTGGAAACGGCATTAAGACAAAGTAAAAACCCTTACATTTGTAACTGTTTTCCTTTGACAATGCTAAAGAAATAAGCCTCTTGGAGTAGTTTTGCTGTCACATGTTAGCAAAGGCTCTAAACAATCATACTTCTAGGCCTTACAAACAAGTAAAAAAGGGACCTCCATCATAAATTAAACTCTCTACTTATATAAGCTCTCTTCTGCATATAAAGTGATCTGTATCTATGGAAAATGTAAATCTTTGAAGGGGAGAGGGTTACCTCTTTTGATTTCTCACCCGTATCTGCCGTCAAAGCAGTCTCAGCCACTGTATCAGTGCCCATAAAAAAAATTATTACTGGTAGTAGCTTGTTTTAAATTGCTGCTTCTATACAACATTAAGAACACTGGATATTTGATACTCAGTATGGATGTATAAATATAGATTCAAGATAATAACATTTAACATGTTATTAACAATTGTTATTAACAATTAACATGTTAATAACAATAACATCTATCTATTAATCAAAAAGTTATCCTCAGAGTATGCACAATGGAATAAATCCATGCCAGTTTGGCATTGAAGCTTCTAAAGACTTTGGAATCACGGGTCTACATACAAATACAAAGTCCTGATATACACCTGCCATAGTTCCATGCTAATAGCACTGTCCAGTTGTACCAGCCTCGTCTCCAGGTGCATAGACTGGCTCTCTGGATTATTGAGGTTGATTGCTGTACTTTGGTTATGATGGCGTTGGATCTGCCCTAGATGCATTCTCAGGTTATCGCATAGTTTACGGAACTCAGCCTTACGAGTGTACTGCAAGCAGAACTTAAAAGCTGTGAAAATGAATGATGTACAAGGTTAGTGTTATTGAATAAGGAGTTTGAATCTAGCCACTGATTTAAACTGCATTAGAACATAAAAGTCAAGTTGTCCAAACAACCTTGATTGGGAACCCAGGTCTCCAATAGCCCATGCAGAGGCGAGCCGTCAGGGATATTGCCTGTGTAGCTCTCCAGCCAGGTGGTCTGGAATGCATTTACACATGCCCCAGCTCCTGGGCTGTCTTCTAGCAGTAGGAATCTCACATAAATTCTTACTGCTAGATACGAACACCTGTCCACGGCCTCAGTCTCATCATAATTTATATTTCACCCTATCATTTTACCTTGTTGTGCAATATCATGGTAGAGGCGTTCCACTCTAGAATTGTTTCGAAGAAGGTCCAAACACTGCCTGTATGATTCCCACAGAAATTTAACCCAAGGTGTCAAAAGCAGTCGATCAGTACGATCTTGAGTGTCTTCCCCACTTACAGCACTTAAGAGAACACTACAATCAAGAATAAAAAAGCAATGTTAGTTCTCACAATTCCTATCTTCTCATCTCATGTCCTCTCTTACAAGAATCTACAAAAAAAGCCAAAAGAACCTGAATAGCTACCAAAAATGTGGTTTATAACCTTTTCCACACTGTCCGAAAAGGCTGACCATCATGAACACTTGAAAAAATAATCCTATGCTGGTTCAGATTCAAACCTAGATTCATTTTAGGGTACAACCTACACAAGTAGGTTAGAAGTCTGCCTAGTAGTCAGGAAGACCCAAGCTTCCTTGGTTTTTTTGTTGTCCCTCACAACACTAGGCAGAAGTAGACTGTTTGAGGTTCTCATCTACAAATTACTCCCTGCTCCCAACAAGACAGGAATAGACTGATCCTCTACTACATTCAAACATCTGGTATTTGGTATTCTCCTTTTACTGGCCCATATTTCTTCCTTGACTTGCCTGCAATACTACTAGAGGGACCAGCAGCTTCAGGACTGCTTCAAGTCTTTTTAATAATTTTAATATCTACTGACATGTAGACAACATAAAAACGTATGCTATGATGTTGCTTAAGAAACAGAATAAACCAAACTGAACAATTTCCACAACAGGTCATCAGCTTTACCCATAACTCTATGCAATATGAAAGGGTTTATTCCAAAAGTCTAAAAGATATATAGTGACAATTTTACTGTGTGCTCGCTCACCTTTAGGCATACTAAAAACAGAAATGTAAGTAAGTTGTGAGAATACAAGATAAATATATTTAATTTCAGGATTATTAAAACAATTATAAACGTGTGAAAAATACCTATATGTAAATCAAAATTAAGTAACTACGCTGCCTACCTGGCAAACACAATAACCCACATTACTGAACACAAGTGTTTATGATGAAACAGAATTTGTATAGTTGGGATAGAGTTAGCCAAACTATAAAATCCAAGACATTCTTAATTGGGTGAAAACTTGACTAACTCTATCCCAACTACACAGTTCATCCAATAACAGTCACCCTAAGAAACCCTAGTGTCAGAGATAAAATGAGACCGTATGGTCAAGCAGTTTAATGTTTAGCTTACTTGAATTAGATTCCCCCTTACACAGGAATGTAGGACTGGGAGGGACAGGGATCTCTTGCATCAGAGTCCAGGCCCTTGCTATCATGTAATCATTTTCAAACACTGACTAAGCTGCACTGTACGCATATTTAGGGCTCTTGCCCCCACTGCTCCTACAGCAGAACTGTTCTAGAGCCTCTCCTATTTATACAGTATAGGCAACCCCCATTTAACGCTGTTTCACTTAGCACTATTTCGCTATAATGCTTATTTTAAATTGATACCTGACTTCACTTAGCGCTCGGTTTCGTTATAACGCTCGTGGGCACCATCTTGGGTCATTAAAAACCCACCGTGGTCGCCATCTTGGGTTGTCAAATACTTGAGGTTTCGTTTAACGCTCATTTTGTTTAACGCTCGGTGTTCCAAGAACCAATTAAAAGCGCTAAGCAGCAGTTGCCTGTAATCATTAGGCCTGTGCAAATAGGGAAGCATTTGATTTAGATTCCAATTCAGAGGAAAGCGAGTCGATTCTGAGATTCGGATCACTGTCCTTAACTGTTTTAGCCAAATTGGCTTTGGAAGATCTGGCGCTGATTCGGTGATTCAGATTGGCTGGGGAGAACCGTAGAAGCCCCCATGGATGCCCTGCCTGGCCACATCCCCTGCCTAGGCCCAGCCTCCCGACATTTAAAAAAAAAAGAAAAAGAAAAAAAAGCCCTGCGCTCACTGGTGGCAAGAGCAGTGATTGAGGCCTCTGGGCACTTGTGGCAGAGTCCCCCCTGTGCAGCACGGGGCAGCAGGGATCACCCCCCTGCCTGGCACCTATGTGGCAGCTGCCCCATGGTGCGGGTGCAGCACGGCTCCGCAGGGTGCTGCACATCGTCTGGGAGCTGGGGCCGCTGGGGCTGAGCGGTGCCAGGCTCCAGCTGACATATGGAGCCACCCCAGCTCCCAAACAGTGCGTGGCACCCTGCTGAGCTGCGCTGCACCTGCAGCATTGGGGGAGGGGAGTCAGGGGGGGGGTCCATCTGCCAACCCAACCCCATGGCACATGAGGTCTTCTGCCTGCCTTGGGCTCGGATTCAGGATGTTACAAGCATGATCCTGAACCTCATTCACCAGTACCCCATGGTCCTAATCCACATGGGAACAAATGATATGGCGGAGAGCAGTCCAGACTGCATCATGAAGGACTACGAGGCCCTGGGGCCAAGCTCAAGGAGACAGGGGAGCACATGGTATTCTCCTCTATTCTCCCGGTAAGCAGATGCGGATGGCGCCATGAGGCCTGCATCGGAGTGGTCAACCAGCGGTTTCGGAGTTGGTACTACCAGGCACGCCTTGGGTTCCTTGACAAAGACCCACATTTTCACACAGGGGGCACGCTCACGTGGGATGGGCTTCACCTCTCCCCTAAAGGCAAGCGTGCCTTCTCTTCCAAGTTGGCTGATCTCGTACAGCATGCTTTAAACTAACTTCGCCAGGGGATGGGGCCACAGGGGTACACAAGGACACTCCCCAGTCAAGACAGGTGACAAGCACAAGAAGTACCCAGGTATGACAGGGGTCCGTATAGTCCTGGGATTGGGGGGGAGGGTGCATACACCCTCAGGAGGCCTTAAATGCCTCTACAGTAATGCTCGTAGTATGGGGAACAAGCAGGAGAAACTTGCCCCCCTGCTAGCTAACACTAACCCGGACATAGTGGGGCTCACTGAAACCTGGTGGGATTCAACCCATGATTGGGTGGTAAACATCAAGGGCTACAGACTGTTCAGACAGGATAGAACGGGGAGGAAAGGTGGAGGTGTGGCGCTCTATGTCAAAGAGCAATACACATCCTCAAACAAACAGCACTGGGTCAGAGGAGGGGCAGACCAAAGTGCTCTGGGTCAGAATACAAGGGGGTCGGGGGGAAAGGGACTTAACGCTGGGTGTCTACTATCGACCACCCAACCAGGGAGAAGAGCTGGACTGGGAATTCTCAGGTCAGCTTGCAGAGGCAGTTGGGTCAAGGGATGCAGTCATCACGGGTGACCTAAACTACCCGGACATCTGCTGGGAGGAGCAGTTGGCCAGGTCTGACTGCTCACGTAGGTTCCTAGCCAAGATACAGGACCTCCACCTAATCCAGGAGGTGAACAGCCCCCCAGAGGAAATGCCTTGCTGGACCTGGTCCTGGCCACAGGCAACGACCTGGTGAGGGGACTGCGGGTTCTCGACCACCTGAGCGATAGCAATCATCGCCTGCTGGAATTCACCATCCAGTGCAGGCTCTCAAAGGCCTGCAGCACAGCAGCAGCCCTTGACTTCAAGAGGGCCGATTTCAATGAGTTAAGGAGATTAGTCGGGGAGGCACTGAGGTCCTAGAGGGTAGAGGAGTTGGGAGTCCAAGACAAGTGGTCGTTCCTTAAGGAGATGATCCAACGAGCCCAAAAGGTGACAGTCCCAACGCGAGTCAAAGGGGGCAAAAGTGCTCAAAGGCCCCCATGGTTCACCAAAGGAATTCAGGAACGTCTAAAAGCTAAAAAGGAGGCGCACACCCAGTGGAAGGGAGGGGCCATCACCAAGGAGGATTATACCTCCATTACTCGAGACTGTAGGAGGGCTGTTAGGAAGGCTAAGGCAGAACTAGGACTAACAACCAGGATCAAAGATAACAAGTCCTTTTTTAAATACACAGGGAGTAAAAAGAAAGCATTGGGCAACGTGAGGCCCCTGCAGGACACGCTTGGCAATCTGGTGGTTGCACCAGACAGTAAAGCTAACCACTTTAACAAATTCTTTGCCTCCATTTTTCTGAGCAGGGACCAGGACATAGCTACCCCCCCCACCAGACTCAGGAGAGGCACAGCCTAGGGTCAGTGAGGACCTAGTTAGGGAACTTCTGGTGGGGCTGGACATGTTCAAGTCAGCAGGTCCAGATGATCTCCACCCCAGGGTGCTGAGAGAATTGGCAGAGGTCATGGCCTTATGAACACTCATGGTGCTCTGGCCAGGTGCCAGAGGACTGGTAAAGGGCCAATGTGGTCCCCATTTTCAAAAAGGGGAGGAAGAAGGACCCAGGTAACTACAGACCCATTAGTCTTACCTCGGTTCTGGGGAAGCTGAGAAAATTATCCAGGAGCACATCTGCGAGGGACCAGCAAGGGAGATTATGCTTAAAGGGCAACCAACATGGGTTCATTAGGGGCAGGTCCTGTCAGACCAACCTGGTGGCCTTCTACAGCCAGGTTACAAAATCCTTAGATGCAGGTGTTGTGGTGGACATAGTCTACTGGACTTTAGGAAGGCCTTTGACACTGTCTCTCACCCCATTCTCATTAACAAATTAGGCAACTGTGGCATCGATACCTACACAGTCAGATGGGTTGCAAATTGGCTGGAGGGCCGCACCCAGGGAGTGGTGGTGGACAGATCTTTTTCAACTTGGAGGGACGTGGGCAGTGGAGTTCCCCAGGGCTCGGGTCTCGGGCCCACACTGACGAAGATGTTAATCAGTGACTTGGATGAGGGGGTGAAAAGCATCTTTTTCAAATTTGTGGATGACACTAAGATGTGGGCAGAAGTGGGCAGGCTAGAAGGAAGGGATGGGCTACAACTAGATGTGGACAGGTTACAGGGGTGTGCAGCTGAGACTAGGATGGGATTCAATACTGACAAGTGTAAGGTGTTGCACCTAGGGAGAAAGAACCTACAGCGTACCTACAGGCTGCGGAACTCCCTTTTTGTCAGCAAAGAGGCAGAAAAGGATCTTGGAGTCATTACTGATTCCAAGATGAACATGGGCCGCCAATGTGAGGACACAGTCAGGAAGGCTAAGTGCACCTTGTCATACATCCACAGATGCATCTAGAGCAGATCCAAGGAGGTGATCTTCCCCCTCTATATGACATTGGTCAGGCCGCAGGTGGAGTACCACATCCACTTCTGGGCGCCACACTTCAGGAGGGATGTAGACAGCATTGAGAGGGTCCAGAGGAGGGCCACTCGCATGGTCAGGGGACAGCAGGGCAGGCCCTATGAGGAGAGGCTATGGGACCTGAACCTGTTCAGCCTCCACAAGAGAAGGCTGAGAGGGGATCTGGTGGCCGTTTATAAACTTACCAGTGGGGCCCAGCAGGGAACAGGAGAGTCCCCAATTCCCCCGAGCACTACCAGGAGTAACTAGGAATAACGGCCACAAGTTGAGCGAGACTAGGTTCAGGCTAGACATCAGGAAGTACTACTTCACAGTTAGGGTGGCTAGGATCTGGAACCAACTTCCAAGGGAAGTGGTGCTCACTCCTACCCTGGGGGTCTTCAAAAGGAGGCTGGATAATCACCTAGCCAAGGTTGTTTGACCCCAGCATTCTTTCCTGCCCATGGCAGGAGGTCGGACTTGACAATCTGCTCAGGTCCCTTCCAACTCTACCAACTATGAAACTATGAATTCAGATTTGGAGAGTCAGTCCCCAAACTGGGCTGAATCTCCTCCAAATCGAATCAGCTACCAAAGCTTTGCACAGCCCTAGTAATCATGTCCCTTCTTAGCCTTCATTCTGCTAGACCAGAGGTATCAAACACATCTGGCCCTGTGGAACAGATGAATGGCACAGGACTGGTCTACAGCATGGATAAACACAGGGCCAGCCTTGCAGGGCAAATTAGGCCCATGGACACTCCCTCTCATGCCACACGCAGTGGCTGGTCCCAGAGTGGGGGAGGGAGGTGCCCCGGACTAGTCCCGTGCAGGTGCCACGTGCAACAGGTGTCCTAGGCCCGGATCATGGGGCTGATCTGGAGCTCCCTGCCAGCATCTGTTAGCCCAGCAGGATGGGAGGGCGGGGGGCTGGAAAGGAAATGGGTCCCCAGCCCACTGAGCCACTTGCCTGTACAGGACAAGGGGAAGTAAAGCCCCAGCAGTGAGGGGCTTTTCAACACCGCAGCAGCCAAGCAAGCAGGGCTGGCATGGACTTAGCCCCACCCTCACCCCACCCCATAAGAGAGAGAGAGACCGAGCAGGTGGGGGTGAGGGTGGGAGGGAACCACACCAGCCTGCCCCAGTCCCCCTAGCCAGGGTCTGCCCAGTGCAGGGGGAGAAGCCACCACTAGGGTCTTTTTGTTTTTCTTCCGTCCAGTTCATGGGGCTGGCATTGACACAGCCCCCTACCAGCCCAGCCCATCATCACTCCCCAACCCAGCCAGGGTCCGCCTGACACAGGGCAGTGAAAACCCCCACTGGGGGCTTTTTGTAACCCCACAGTCCAGCAAGCCAGGTGGGAATCGGCTCTGCCCCCTCCTGTGGAGAGGCAGGGTTGAGGCTGATACCAACTGTGGGGTTACACAAAGCCACAGGTGGGGGCTTCCACCACCTCGTGCTGGGCAGACCCCAGCTGGAGGGTTCAGTGTTATGCTGGGCCTGTGCATTCCCCTCCCTGCCCCCCACCTCTCATAGGTAAGGGCTGGGAAGGGGGTGGGGCTGAGCCCATGCACTGGGCAGACCCTGGCTGGAGGGTCTGGTGCCAGGGTGGACCAGTGCATTCCTCCCCTACCCTACCTCCCTTCTTGGGGGTGGGGAGAGGGTGGGGTTGATCCCAGCCCTGCTAAAGGGCTGCAGGACAGTGAAAAGCCCCTGATGGAGACCTTCCCCCACTCTCACTGGGCAGACCCTGGCTGAAGGGTCCAGTGCCAGGCTAGGGAGATACATTTCCCTCCCTGCCCCTACCACTCACAGGGAGGTCTGGGGAGGGGGGGAAAGCTCCAGGCCCAGATTTTCCCATACCAGACAAACCTCAGCTCGGGGGCCAAGGCCAGGTGGTACATTCCTCCTCCCCAATCCTCTCAGAGGTAGAGTTGGGGAGAGATTTTCTGCTGGCTTCCCCCTCTCTGTGGCTGATGGAGATGGCAGTGCGGGGGGGAGGTGGAAAGAGGCAGGCTATGGTGGCATATGTCCAGCAGCCAATCAGGCCTGGGCTGCCACTGGGCTGAATTTAGCAGCCTTAGGAAGCTGGCCATGAAGGGTGGTGTATGTGAGCACCCCCAGGCGCCTGGCCTGGGCCAGGGCAGGCTTCTGCATGCCTTGGCCACCCAAACACTGAACGTCAGTTCAGTCTGTTATCGGTTCAAGCTACACAGCTTAGAAAATCCGTGAAGACTGAACTGATTCCACCTCAGGCTTTCTGAACCTCTGTACTTAGCCCAACACACTCCCACTTTCTGTGTCAAGGCTGTAATAAAAATATTAAGATTGGTCACATGGCTAACTCAAGAGTAACTTCCCCCCAGTCCAATACTTCCCCTTTCTTAAATTCCCACAGCGCACTCCTATATTAGTGGGATTAACATGAAACATTGATAGCACATGGGAAATTATTAGTTAAAATGGAGAAGTTGGGAATCAGTACAAGAAATGTAAGGTGAGTAAGGAACTGGATATAAGGGAGTGGACTGCAAGAAGAATAAATAACTGGTTGCATCATTGTGCTTAAGAAGTAGTCCTCAATGGCTCAACATACAGTTGGGAAGAGGTATCGAATGGCATTTCCCAAGGGTCTGTCCTAAGTCCAGTATTGTTTAATATCTTCAATGATGATTTGGAACACAGGATTGGACACACATTTGGCAAATCTGCATTTGACACCAAGTTGGACAGAACTGCAGACACTCTGGATGGCAGGGTCAGGATCCCAAACAACCTTGACAGACTGGAGAACTGGTCCAGTCTTCAAATACCTGAAGGGTGGAGAACAGTAATAAACTATTCTCTGTGGCCACAGGGGACAGGATAAGGAACGGTCTTAGACTGCAGCAAGTGAAATTTTGACTATTAGGAAGCATTGTTTTACTGGGAGGGTAGTTAAGCATTGGAAAAGGTTACTTTGAGTGGCTGTGGAAGTTTGTAAGAGCAGGTTAGATGAACACTTATCTAGGATGGTTTAAACCAATGACTGGCAAACTTTTCAGGCTGCAAGCCAGAACAACCCAGCTCTGGTCCAACATGGGCCAGGTCACTTCTGTGGTACATCTGTGGCAGGAGACTTTCCCTGTGCCCACACCAGGGCCAGGCAACTGGGAACTGTGCCTATGATGCAGAGGACTTCTTCCCCCAGCCTGCTGCTCCTCAGCTGCATCCTGGGCACAGCTTCCAGCTGGTGAGGAGCTGTGCTGGGGCTAAGAAGCTGAAAGCTGCATCTATGCTGCTGCCACTTCTGCACCACAGCTGGAAGGCAGGAGTTTCTCCTCTTCTTCTCCAGCACAGCAAGCTGATTCTGCAATTCTGTTTCTCTTCTACTAGCTAGTCTCTTCCTTTGCCTCACTCTAGTATTCATGTGCTTCTAAGGGTTAGGTTCCTCATCCAGGAGTCTGCCATCCAAGCCCTCTTGTTCAGCACATCTCTAACATTTCCTTTCTTTCTGCACCCTCATGTCCTTAACTTCTCATTTGCACTCTGAATGGTCTCCAGCTGCATCTCTAGGTCCCCAGATCTTCTCTTCCGCAAGTTCCATCACATGACACTCCATGGACTAAATAGCTTCCATTAGGTCCCAACCAACTGTCCCTGCATCATCCTATGTTTCCTTCATTAATACCTTGGTCAATGCACTCTTCTTTGTCCTTACCTTTAAATAACCACCCCCCCTCAATTCCTACAAACTTTCGTAAATGTCCTCGTTCACTGTTCTTCATCTGTTGACTCCACTGGTCACTGCAGGCCTAATTACTAAAAATTAGATACATCAGCTACTTTTATAATGTTGTATTAAAAAAAAATACTAGAAAATTACCTGTGCAAAAATTAAATCCACATGTAGAACTTCCAGGAGATCCAGACTTGCCAGTTCTGCAATACTCTTCAGAGTATTACTGATTTTACTCCAAAACCCCTTGAACATAACCAACGTCCAAAAGTACGGACCAAGTGTTTAGTAAGTGAAAACCTATTTTAAAAGTAATTCTCAGAAGAAAGAGCTAAAGTAAGCTTTATCTAAAATATATCAGAAACACAGCACTTAGAAACATAGCAGATCTTTGTATTATGACCCAATCTATCAGACTGAAGACTCTCTGTACTAGTGCTGTACAAACACAGAAGAGAGAGGTACTGCAGTGAAAGTTTACATTTAAAGAAAGACTTCCTACCTCTCTGGAGTCTGAATATTATCCAGGTCTTCAATATCAAGCACCATCTGCTGGGATTCTTCCTTTGCAGCTTCAGTTTTCTCTTCAGCTAATTTCAAATAGGCTCGAACAACATCCTCCAAAGATTTGATGTTCACCTACATTAAAGGCAGGATATCTGAAGTGGCCTGCCTCCAAAATAGACAGCTAATGTTTGAAGTGCAAATTCTTATGAACAGTGCTAACACAAGATGCTATTTATTACATAGATTATTAAATTCCCCAGAAATCCCATTCCCTCACTGGCAGATCCCAAACACAGGATCAAGGGCCTTGATATAAAACAATTACACATTTTTTAAAGATCTGTAGCAGATGCCTGCCATGCTTCTACAGGCAAATTAAGGTTTCACAATCCATACCTGCTGGCAAATATTCTTGTACTGGTACAATCCTTCCTTTGCCAGGTGGCTCTTGCGGAGGTCCACACAGAGCTCCAGGTACTTCAGCATAATCGGCTCGTGGATTTTTTGCCATGTTCGATGTTTTTTACTTTTCATAACATCATAAAGAACATCAAGGGCAGGTTGTTTCTTGCCAACCTCAAGGAATTCTGAAAGTAAATTCCAATGATAAAATTATGCAAATCAAAGAACATAACCTACTTAATATACACTTTTCTGTATTTTCCATGATAATTTAATCAACTCTAAGAGTCAAAGTTAACTGACAGTCCAACCTGGCTGACTGATCTCATTTCATTGACCAGTGAAAGTATCAGTTTGTGTAACTATAGTGTCAATTCTCCTGAATTCTAATTGAAAGCAGAATTGTATAGAGCAGTGGGGGCCAACCTTTTTGGCAGGCATCTCACATCCTCCCCTAGTGCTACTCTGATCACTTTTTCTTACTCAATCTGCTGCTCAGTTTTCTGCTCCCTGCCCTATCTGCCAGGTAGCAGGGGGATCAGGGTGGGGGAGCAGGGAGGGGGTGCACACACAGGGAAGCAAGGGCACAGGAGGCAGGTGGCAGTGGGGACAGGAAGCAGGAGTCAAGCACAGACATAGAAGGGGCATGGGGGATAAGCAACAGGGGTTATATGGGAGGGGGGCAACATGCAAATGGCAGGGAAGACAGGCACAGAAAGAGGCAAGGGGCAAGATGGGCAGACAAGAAAACCAATGGGTGAGGGTCTGACACCTCACCCCCCACCACTACTTCCCCACCACAGCAGTGAGGGGGAGCAAATTTAAGATAACTCTCCAATAATTATAACAAATTTAAGATTTTCCATATACATAGTTTTCCACATACAGAATCTAATTGTTATGGGGGGAGGCGGGGGGGCTATCTTCAACTAAAAAACACCTTGGATTTGGGTTAAAAAAAATGTAATATGTTTAGTGAAATATATGCCCTCAGTTTTAAGGCTAATTCCAACACAGAGGCCTGCTAACTACTCCTCTTATCAACCTCAAATCCTAAGAGATGCAGTTATTAAGAGGACATCACACTGAAATAAGGGGTCTGATTTCCCTTACACTGTGAAGTACAATATGAGGTATGTCAAGCCGTTCAAGAGAAAATGATATCAGAGCAGCACAGACAGCTTACCAGATACACAACCTGTAATAAAGACAATCTTAACTATGAAAGGGCAAGAAAAGTAAACTCTGAGGAAAACAGGGAGAGGATGGAGAATAATATGGTACTGGACAGAACTGGCTAAAAAGCAAAGAACGCAGATGAGTAAAAGCCCTAATATTTTCCATAATCCATGAAAAATGGTGAGGTCCCTACAATTTGGGAAGAAAACAACAAAGGAATAAGGAATTAGAGAAAGAAAGGAATGACAGCAGTAATACACAAAAAGATTTAAGGTATCTGAAACAGGACTACACCTGCTAAACCAGTCTAACAATGGAAGTGACTCACAAAAGAGAACATTTATTTATGGTGGTGGTTGAACTAGTAATCCTATGGGAAGATTACATGAAAATTCACAGGGGCACTCAAGTTTCAACAGAAACTTGAAATCACAATCAGAATGTTTAAACTAAAAAAAATTACCATGGCTGGCAGCTTTGTATTGTCAAAACTATGGTGCTACTGTAATTTTGTGCCCAGATTACTAAATGTTAATTAACATGTTTAGCAAGCAGTGATTTTACTTAAAAGACAAACTGGTTCCTCCAGGTAAAATGTCTGAAGGCCCCATTTACATTTGGCAGCATACAGCACTACAAAATTGTTTTGCAAATTTTGCTACACCCTAACATACAATTTAGACTAGGGGTTTTCAACCTTTTGAATCAGTGTACCCCTGGCAGCAGCACCACCCACCACCGCCTCCAGAGAAACAGGGGGGGGAAGCTTGCCCTGCCATTCCCTTCATCTCCCTTCGCCAGTACCCCACACCACTGCCCACTCCAGTGCCATTGGCCTTGCCCCGCTGTTCCTCTGAGGCAGTGGAGCACCACCATAATGGCAGGGATGGAGCAGGGGGGGGCAAAGCCAGCAACACTGGCCTCACTCCGCCCCGTCTCTGCCGTCATGGCGGCGCTCCACACTGATTGGTTAGTGAAACAACCAATCAGAGTGCTTCAAGAGCATTACGGACAGACAGACAGATGGACTAAGCCCTTTATTATATAAGAACTAGCCAACTGCCGCCCGGGGGCAGGGGAGGAGAAACAACACAAAGACAGAGGCCTGCCTGTGTCTGGCTCCCCCAAACCATGTTTCAGGTCCGGCCCTGCTTCCTCCCAACCCTCTAAATCCAGGTCGGTTCCCACCCTACCTCCCCTTCAGGTCTGGGCCCATTTCCCTCCACTCTCCCACCGCTTCCGATCCAAGCCCATTCCCCCCACCCCCACACTCCGGTGCCACTCCCCACCATCCACATGCTCTGGGTCTGCCTGGCCCATGTCCACCTGCCATCCTTCCCCACTCCCTGCCAGCTGTTGGCAGGGCCTGACAACAGTTGGGCGCTGTCACCGTGCCCCTCCCCCCACTGGCTTTTGTCAGGGCCCAGTGACGCACTCCTCGCTGTCATGGTGAGCGGGGACAGAGTCCCGCATTCGGCCCTGCCCTCACTTCTCATTCAGTTGGGGAGAGAGGCAAAGGAGCCTGCTCCCCACACCTTGGCCCCTGCCACTTTGGGGCCAGGCTTGATTCCCGCCCCCTTTAGGGCTGTTGTCAGGTTGTGGCAGCGGCAAGGCGCTGCCACCATGCCCCCCATCCCACTCCCCTCCCTCCCTCTCAGTTTTAGTTGGGGCCCAATAGCTCAAAGCCTCCCTGTGTCCAGCCCTACCCCGCTTCTTGTCCTTGGCACCACTTGAAGGGAGCAGGGCAAGGGACCCAAGGCCAATGGTGCTGGCCTCACCTCCACCACGCTCCATCCAGTCTTTGGTATCACTTGCAGGGAGCTTGCCCTGCTCCCGCCCACCCCAAGCCCAACCTGCCCACCAGAAGAAACTGACACAGCCCCTGGCCCTGAGCCCACAGCAGGCAGCCTGACCTCATCCTGCACACAAATCCAGTGGGACAAATGCCCCCCATGCCTCCCCTGGGGGTGTGCACAGCAGCAGGAAGCTATCCCCCCTCTGCACAGACGAGCCACCTGCAGCTCCACCCTGTGCCCTGCCCTCACTGGGCAGCACCTGTACATGCCCCACTCCCTCCCTACCGTAGCAGCCTCAATATTCCTCCCCCACGGCCCTTTCCCCACCACCCCAGACTTACCAGCAGCAGGCTGCTCTCCAAGCTGCCGGGTTGTGCTCCTGTAAATCAGCTATTTGATTGTTATCAGCCGATATGGCTAGTTAATACATCGGCCATCAGTATCACCCCAAAAAATCTTTATCGGTGCACCCCTAACAACTACTAATACTTAAATTTAAATACTTAATCCTGTAATGGAATATTAGTACTTGACTGTGGATTGTGTTGGTCTTTCCAACTATATCACCTAATGAAGACTATTAGCTATCTAAGACAAGGGGTGTATTTATAACTATTCACAGGATTTTCTAAACAGAACTGCAACTTGGTGGAGGCCCAAATCTAGCCAGAACAGACATTAGGAAAACTAGCAGAGATTATAGCAGCACCCCTGACACGACCACGGACATACTATTTGTCACATAAGCTCTTACCACAACTGTGAGAGGCAAGGGATTTGGGCAGGGAGTGTTATCTTTTATTAGATGAAGAACATGGTGGAGATGGACTTTGACAAGCCTGGAAATGTAGTGTGTTCTCCCACAAATGTTATTAAATCCAGCTCCTTACAGCTCAGGTGTGGGCAGTGACTGAGAGGGGTTTTCTCCAACTATGCTTGGGAAGAAAAAGCACCCTGTGTTTTTATGCGGATCTCAAAAATCGTCACAATTTTGTTTCTTCGGGATTCGATCCCTCTCTAGGGAGTGAAACCATTCGGAAACTGAAGTACAACAATGCGAACACCTCCTTAAGTTTCACTTGATCAAGTACAAACAGTACGCTGTAACGTGCTGTTTTCCGATAGGTTTCAGGTGGAACGTGACATGTCCACTGACAATTAACAACGATTCGATTTTGTGGATAGCCTTGAGAAAGGTCTCCTCTCCTCTGCGGGGCTCCCACACAGCTGCGACCTTCCCTCAAGGCCCTCATTAGGCGAGGAAGGTCTGAGCTGCGGAATTTACACCATTTGCCTCCCCCCCCAACCCGGGTCATGACCCAAACGTGGGTCACGGGGGCAATGCCATGACGAGCCAAACCGTCACCCCCTAAATCCTGCCAACTGCAACCCCGCGAGGTGCCCTGGGGGAAAGGGCTCAAGCGGGTGAGTACAGACAGCACGTGCTCCACGACGTGTCGCCGCTGGAGGACGGCCAGGAGACGGCGATGCAGGATCCTCTTGATCCCTCCCGCCCCGCACGTGGCATTTCCAACCCGCTCCATCAGGGAAGGCCCTTCCGGGGGCAGGCGGGCGGTAACGTGAGGACCGGCCTTGCAACGCCGGCGGGGCGGCGGCGCCTCGTGCCAGGCCTCGGCCTCACGCGGCCCGAGCCGGGGGAGGGGGCCTGAGCCCGGCTGCCGCGGGGCCCGGCCGCACTCACCATTGGCCCGCTTCAGGGCGTTCTCGGGGCGCTGGAAGTAGACCGGCATGATGGCGGCGGCGCGCTCCCCTCAGCGCGGCCTCTCCCCCGCGCGCCCAGCCAGGCAGCCTGCAGGCCGGAAAGGGAGCGCGTCACGTGACCACCCCCGCGCGCTGACGTGTCCGGAAGCGGAAAGCCCGCCCCTTGGCGCCGCGCGCCGGAGTTCGGGCCGATGGGCGGGGCTCCCGTGTGTGCGCCGGCGTCTCAACCAGTGCTTCGTCACTGGTGTTTGCAACAGAATTTTGGGGGGGAGGGGGACACTTTAGGTGGCCCCAAAATATTGCAACAGATTATTTGGGGTGGGTAAGGGCATACTTTAGGTGTCCCCAAAATATTGCAATTTTTGGGGGGGTGAGGGCACATTCTAGGTGGCACCAAAACATTGCAAGGTTTTTTTTGGGATGGGTAAGGGCATACTTTAGGTGTCCCCAAAATATTGCAACAGATTATTTGGGGTGGGTAAGGGCATACTTTAGGTGTCCCCAAAATATTGCAATTTTTTGGGGGGTGAGGGCACATTCTAGGTGGCACCAAAACATTGCAAGGTTTTTTTTGGGATGGGTAAGGGCATACTTTAGGTGTCCCCAAAATATTGCAACAGATTATTTGGGGTGGGTAAGGGCATACTTTAGGTGTCCCCAAAATATTGCAATTTTTTGGGGGGTGAGGGCACATTCTAGGTGGCACCAAAACATTGCAAGGTTTTTTTGGGGGATGGGTAAGGGCATACTTTAGGTGTCCCCAAAATATTGCAACAGATTTTTTTTGGAGGGGAGGGGGACACTTTAGATGGCCCCAAAATATTGCAACAGATTATTTGGGGTGGGTAAGGGCATACTTTAGGTGTCCCCAAAATATTGCAACATTTTTTGGGGGGGGGGGGGGTGAGGGCACATTCTAGGTGGCACTAAAACATTGCAAGGTTTTTTGGGGATGGGTAAGGGCATACTTTAGGTGTCCCCAAAATATTGCAACAGATTTTTGGGGGGGGGGGTGAGGGCACATTTTGGGTGGCACCAAAATGTTGCAAGATTTTTGGGGGGGATGGGTAAGGGCATACTTTAGGTGTCCCCAAAATGTTGCAACAGATTGGAGGGGCACGCTTTAGGTGGCCCCAAAATGTTGCAGTAAATTTTTTTTGGAGGGGGGCACGCTTTAGACAGCCCCCAAATGGTGCAACAGACTTGGGAGGGGGGGCACATTTTAGGAGGCCCCAAAATGTTGCAACAGATTTGTGGGATGTGGGGAAGGTGAAATTTTTGCAAGGAAGTGGCTCTATTGGCATTGACTATTTATTTGATTCCCCCAACGAATATTAAAAAGATCCACGATACAACTGTTGCAGGGTTATATTTACCTGCGTACCTCTAAGGGGTAAGAAGAGGCCCTTGCCCAACAACCCTAAGGCCCCCACTGATTTCAACCCTTTTAGGTTGCAGGATCAGTCCTAATAACAGTGCGCAAAATGGACGATTTTTGGAGGCAGCTCGTTGACGCAGCATGCAACAGCCAAGTCACTCTCAGGGAGTCTTTTTTTATTTAAATTTTCCATGGTCCAAGCCAAATTAGCCAAAACAAATTTCAAATCCAAAAGCCAGTCCAGAACCATAAGCGGCCCTATTGCCAGCAAACATCCTCTACCCCCATCTGGGGCTTCAGATGTTTCCAAAACCTTTGGCGGGCATCCTACTAGATGCCTCTGAGTTTTGCTTGCCCTTAGCCATAGGGCCTTCGGAGCAAGCAAGGGAGGAGACTCCCATTTCCATAAACTGGGTTTAAAGCCGCTGTACCTTGGCGGGTACTGAACCACTCCAAAAGAGCAGAGCATCTCAGGAAAACTGCTTTCTCAGACACATACATGGTATTTCCCCTGCCAGGTTAAGAAGCCATTATGCTTGATCTGAGTCTTCAAGAAGCAATAACCAACTTTCTACTTTGTTGACTGCTGGCCTTCAACTGAAGACACGCTTCAACTTCGATGACCCAGTTCTTACTTGCTCTCTAGAGTGTTACAATGAGCAATATACAGTAAATAAGACTTATTTGCAAACTTATTTGCAAATTTATATGCATATTTTTTTCCGTGTACAATAGTTTTTCATCAAATATGATCATTTTGAGCTTCCAATACTTTTATATTTAAGACCTGGCAACACTGACTGGTGCTGAGTCCCAAGCGCCCCTAGGGGCCATGAAAGGGCACAGATCCCCCTCCGCTGCGGCTGTTAGTGGCTCAGCCCCCAGGCCTGGGGGCAGGTCAAAAGGGGGGTGTGGATGGCATGCATAGGACATCATCCCATAGCACCCAATGCATCTTGCTCTCCGTCCAAGAGGAGCTAGGGGCAAGACTGTTGTCCTGTTCAAGGTACAAGGAGGAGAAGCCGTTGTATTGCAGTGTGCTTCATTTGCTGCATCGGGTATAATGTGTAAAAGCACAAGGCAGGCATGAAGTAGGCCCCCGCTTTGCAGCTCTGAGACAAAAGCACAACAGAGCAGGCAAGACATTCTCAAAGGATGCTGTTTCATTCAACCCCATGTCATGAGACTGAAATGTCCCTCTCTTGCTCAGATACATAAAACCAAGCCTCACCTCGAGCATCTGGGCAGCACCTTCTCTGCTTGGTGCCAAGTTATTTCCATCCCTGACTTCATGTTTCCAGCTAAACACAGTCTGCAGGGCTGTGAAACAGGAGCTACAGGAGCAGCTGAGAGCAGAATTGCAGAAGAAAGAATAGCTTGGTTAGGGAACCATCAAGACCATTATGAAGGAGAGAGGGTCGTTAACACTTGTGGAATGAAGAGTTCAGAACAGATTTGGTAGACTACAGTGGTTGTCAACTGGGGGTACATATACCCCTAGAGATACTTAAAAAGGTCGTACAGAGTATGCAGAACAAATGAGAAAAAATTACTGTTTTAAAATTATTAACTTTATTGCATTTAATTTGATCTAATAAGCGTACATTTTATCAAATAAGTGCAGCTGCCCCAGGAGTACTGCAATGCCATGTGCCTGGGCCGCACTGCTCCCTCTGCCCACCCCCTGCCCACCATGCACATGGCGTCACACAGCTCCAGGGGCAGCTGCAGTGTACACAAAGCTCAGCGCACAGTGGCTGCCACCTCCACCCCACACAGATCTGAGGGCACATACCCCCCCAGGCCTCCGCCGGGGTGTGTGCAGCAGCAGGAGCCCCCCTATGCCCCTGCACAAGCTGCCCAGGCTCTGATTGTCCCACCACCCAGCCTGGCTGGGGCCCCATTCACCCCAGCCCCTGTCTGTGCCCCAATCCCTCCCTTACCACGGGGGCTCAATCTGCACCCCCCTTCCCCCAGCCTTTTCCCCTCCCCGACAGGCTTACTACTGGTGGGACATGTGCATGCATGCACACGCACGCTCAGTCTCCCCAAATAATTTTTTCTCCCTCTGCATTTAATGTTAATTAGTGTAGCCTTATATCTGCCTGAAACTTTGAGACAGAAGGGGTACACTAGATAAAAAGGGTTGAAAACCCCTGTGGTAGATTATAATGAGCCAGGAAGTCAACTGACTCCCTCAGCACTGCCTGAATAGAAATGCTGTTGCCACTGCCAAACAGTTCATTTTGAACTTTGGGTGGAGCAGGATTCAAAGGCGGGTGCAACTGCACCATTGCGCCTCCTCCCTGGATCTGCCCTTGTCTGCCTCAGACTCATATCACACAAGCTGCATGATACTGAGTCAATAGTTGGTGTAATAAATTGATGTCTTCTCTTCTCACTTTACTTTGCAACCTGGACAGTTGCATTAAAGCTGACATGTCAAACTCACCTGGCCCTGAAGGCTATCCATGGTGTAAGGTCACACTGGGCCAGATGAAGGCTATCCATGGTGTGGGTCCCCCCATGACGCTCGCTCCAACTGGTCTAGAACTGCACCACACCTGGCACCAGATCTGGCCAGATTGGCTCATGAGTTGCAAATGGTGCCCACTCCAGCCAGTCCAGGGAGGATGCTGCATGCATAGTGGGTCCCAGACTGGCTGGAGCATCCACCAGATCTAGCATGCAGGGGGACCCACCCTCTCCCCCTCCCCACCCCATACCAGATCAAGCACCTGCTCTGGCTGGTCTGGGACTGCGTCACACATGGAGCCCACTCCAGGACTTGCACTGTGCATGGCACCTGGCCCAGACTGGCTGGAGTGGGCACCATGTGTGGCTTGCATCCCAGATCAGTCAGAGTGGGTGCCACAGGCACTGGATCTGGGATGCAGGGGGGAGGAGGGTCCTGGATTTGCTCCATGTGGGGCCAGCACCAGAGACCAAGTGATGTGGCTCTGCAGGCTGTTTCTTTGACACCCCTGCTTTAAATGATTTTCCTGCACTACATTATTTAAACCATTATCATGAAAAAAATCTATTGTACATATCTCCACTGATGTCATGTGGGGAGGCTTTGCCTGATATATTGTATTGGGTGTGGTCTGAAGTGCTTGTGCATTGCTGCTTTCTGAAGCATGGAGAGGCTGCCTTACTTAGATGGCTGTGAAATTGCTATTGCATCCCAATAGTTAAGCTGTCTTCAATTTTACACTTAGAGTAACAGTTCCAGTTTTATAAAACACTGAAGCTGCCTGGCTTTTCAGTCCGTAATCTCTTAGCAAAGCTTGAGTGTTCTGAGGGATTTTGAGAAAATCAGCCATTTCCAAGTTCTAATCTATTTTAACCTGAAAAATGTTCATGCTCTGAAGCTTGGGATTTTTCACGTCCCTCTGGCTTAAAAAACTTCAAACTGAGGAAAAAAATTTTAAAATGTATTAGTGAGAATAAGCAAATTTTAACTAAAACTATATTATGGCTTATATACATCTAAATATGTCCGATTTACATAATGGCTGATTTTCATCACAGTTACTTGGGGAAAATTATGGTTTGAGCTATGCTTAGTTAAGGACATGAGGATTTATGCTGAATTTATCTGATGGAGGCAATAGTTTATGAAAATCAGGATCTTCTGTAAGGCAGTAGCTGTTGGTTCAACATGGATCAAGAGTTTACTGGTATCTACATGAGGAAGTTAGTGTGCATTCAGCTAGGGTGTGAATTTAAAACATGCTATCACCTCCACTAACTTTCCAAGTGACCGTTCTCACTTGGAAATGAGAGGTGACTTACTCCACTTTCACAATGGAATAAGCCAAATTGTACATATCAGTCCCACTAATGGTGCCTTTTGCACCTAAATGACAGTTTTCTAGCTACATAAGTAGCCTTCTTGACACTTACGCAGAGTGTGCCTTTTAATTACTGGTGCAGCGTGAATGGTCAGTGGTCTATGCACTGGCTGGACAAGGAAGTAGGTACATACGCATGTCCTGTATACAATCCATAAAAGTGTAACTGGAAAAAATGCATAACTAGTGCTATTGACCCAAGTGCTGACTGGAGAACACTTGCTTAAAAAGCAGCAGACCCAGGTTTTATGTCCTGTTCACCCACCTGGGATTTGACCACATAGCTCTGACTTCTTAGCACAGTGCTCTCACCACCACACTGTCAGGCCCCTCCTGCAGGGAGAGGGAGGCGGAGGTAGAGCTGCATGCTGCACTGGCAGGCAGGGCAACTGCGGTGCCTGTTTGGCTGCCTTTCTGGGGCACCGCACTGTTTCCCTTCCCCGTCAGACTGCATCCTGCACTAGACATTAATTGTAAGGCATTACCAGTATAATTATACTTACCATTTAACCATTTAATTTTTCACATTCCTAGTATCTACACTTATCGCACACTGCACATAGGTGACAAAAGGCCACTTACGTGGCTGGAAAAGTGCCTTGTGGGTCCACAAAGGATAACAGAATTCTGTCCCAAGCATCTACGTGGGAGTTAGTATGCAGTAGCTAGTATTCACTCTGCTAGTGTTCACTCCATGGCTTGCTTTATAACCTCCCTCTGTAGACAGGCCTCAGGGATTGTGTTCAGTTAGTTAAGGACACAACTCCTGAACTGGCTGAATAGTTTCAAAGTGATCATGCAACATGCAGCATTTGCCATTTTAGGAAGCTATGTGAATATTGAAGTGAAGCCAATATTGAAGTAAAGATCTTGGACAAATGACATGGTTCCATGGACAACAGTATCCTTGATAAGGCAGCAATTATTTGCTGCTCTGAACCAAAACCAAGTCTATCCTGACCTCAGCCATTGAGCTCCAATACACTGATGATTCTGTAGCCTGTGCTTTGGGCAATTGTTGACATCTCTACCGAAGCATACAAGAAAATGGGACTCATGTTAACTCAGAAGACTAAGGTCCCCCATCAACAAGCTTTTAATGAGCAGTCCCCAGCTCTGGTAGTTCAAATTCATGATGAGACTGGAGAATGTTGACCATTTCCCATACCTCAGAAGCCATCTCTCGCACAAGGCTAACATCGATGAAGAAATCCAACATCACCTCAGATGTGGAAGTGCAGCCTTTGGACAGCTGAGGAAATGGGTGTTCAAAGACTGTGACACTAGATCCGAAACCAAGCTCATGGTTTATTAAGCAGTTGTGATCCCCATGTTACTGTACAGAGCTGAAAGGTGGACAACGTACAGGAGACATTTCAAGTCGCTGGAAAAGTACTATCAACACTGCCTGCAAAAGATCCTTTGAATCCAGTGAGAAGATAGATGCAACAACATTAGCATCCTCTTGCATGCAAATACCACAAGCATTGAGGTGAAGACATCCAATATCAACTGGGCTGGGCCAGCCACACCATCCAGATGTCCAACTCTAAGCTCCCGAAGCAAGTTTTATTCTCTCAGCTCAGTCAAGGCATATGCTCAAGAAGAGGACAGAGGAAGCACTTCAAAGATACCCTCAAGGCTATCTTGAAAAAATGCAACATCCACATCAACTCATCAGAGACTATTGCCTAGGACCGCCCCAAGTGGAGGAAGACGCTGCTGCAAGGATCACAGTACTGCAAAACTTTACGACAACCACAGGAGACAGAAAAAAGCAGGAGCACCAGAAACAGCATGTGGCGGGCCAAATCAAGAATCTGGAGCTACCCAACCCACACAGAAACAAATGCCTGAGTTGCAGCAGAGTCTGTTGATCCCAGATTGGTCTTGTCAACTATCTTTGGACCCACAGATAAGATAATCCTGGAAGACAGTCATCCGTGACTGTGAGAGATAGCCAAAGAAGTATTTGCTGACAAGAGTTGTTCTTTGTGAAGCTGTTCAGTCTATTCAGGATCTTCTTGTTTTCACAAAAACACCAGTCGCTACGCTGATGATTCAATTCTTCATCAACCCATGGAGCGCCTGAGCTGATTTGCTATTTTAACAAAGATCTGTAAAAGTAGCCGTCACTCTCTGGAAGATACATTTATAATTAAAAAAAGAAAAATATGGATATAACCACATAGCAACTGTACTATGCATCTATGCTAAGATTGTTGTATCCTTAAAAAACTTAACACAAAACTATAGAAGCAAGGAAATGAAAAATGCAGGCATCTGTTTGACTTGCCTTTTATTCCCAGCCCAGAAGCAGACACCTCGTTACTAGAACAGTATGGACAGTCATTTTAGCTGTGTTCCAGTTCAGAACCTAGACTTCCAGCACACCTCCTCCCAATCCAAGTGGTTAATTTTTCTGTGGAAAATAGAGAGCTAGATGAAAGGGATTTCTAGATGCTGGTGTGCTTAGAAGATAATTCTTTTTTCTTTTTTTTACTTTCTATTTTAAATTGTAATAGAATTTTAATTTTTTAACAGAAAAAATTATTTCTTTTATTGATTTTTATGTATTTTTTTACAGTTAAAATATTGTGCAGCCACAAAGACATGTGAAGTTGCCTAACAACGACAGTGCACTATAAATAATTTAAATAGTGGCTTAATCACAGGGTGACTGATAGGAGACACTTTGCATTCCCTCAGATAGCTTATCAAAATAATAGTTTCTTTTTGCTGTGAGAAGGGTGGGGAGGATCGGAAGAGGAGCTGGGTGTGGAATGGAGGACTCCTGAGAAGTCTGCATAGTTGTTTTGGAAATATTTTCCTTCCCGTTCTCCTTCCTGTCTTTTCCCCCCTCCTAGCTCTACTTCTCAAAAAAACAAATGCATTACATAGAAATGACCACTTTGGATTTAACCTCAGGCTTCTGTCTGACTGGTCATTTCTGAAGCTTAAAAAAAAAGAAAGGTGTAGGTACTGTGCAGTAGGCCAATGGGAGATAATCCACCCTGACCATGTTAGATTTCTAATGGAGATTGGCTTCAGCTTGTGGAGTATCACTTTAAACATTCTGTTATTAATTCTAACTGTGGATATTATTGATAGGTACTATTTGCCTCCCTTTACAGATCATTAATGCTAATATTACATATTAATATTATAAAATTACATATTAATAGTAAATGAGACCTAGTATGGAACACCAGGGCATAGTGCTGTTAACCTTTTGCCATGATGAAAATTGACAATTTAATACCTTTGTTCCTTAGCCAGTTCTTGATCCGGTTTTTGTACCTGGCCCCTCAGTCAAGGACTATATGCCTATTTTCATAGCCTCTTACACAAGAACTTGATAAAGGTCTTTTGGAAGTTCCAAGGCAGTCTGTTAATCACTTCTCCTTTATCCATTGCTTTGTTATCACATTCAAAGAATTCTGAGAAATTAGGAAGATGTTATCTTCCTTTTCCTAGAACAGGAAAAGAAAAGAGGCAGATCATCAAGTTAAAAAAATCCAATGAAAACAGCTAGATTCCAGTTCTATAGAGAAGCGATTCTCAGGCAAGATACTGCAGCACCCTGGGGTGCTCTGAGATCTTTTTAAGCGGGGTGTGGAGTGCAGTGCAATATTTGCACTCATAGGTGCGCAAACACCTACACCATTCACAAGATAAAACCAGGATTTTAAATAGGAATATGTAGGGACAAAAACATTCTGACCTGTTACAGTCTTTCTGAATTCTTTGCAACAGAAGAATTGGTCTATTAATCGTCCATGGTAAAAAAGGAAAGAAAGCTAAGAGCTGGCATTTTCTGAAGGGTGCCTTGAGTCTAACACAGGACACCATGAGTAAGAAAAGACTGAGAGAGAACCCTTGCTATAAAGACTTACAACTTGTTGAAAGGAATTTATTTTGCAGTACACTGGGGTGGGAATTTGCAGTACATGCACTATTTTCCACTACATCTGGTGTACTCAGTTTATTAAGATATTTTGAGGCTTGTCTACAGGCAGAGTTATTCAGAAACAGTAATTATGCATGGGCTTGACTTTACAGAAGCATTTGCAGGATCTGTATTTTGTATGTATTTATACAGCACTAAGCATAACTAGAGCCTCTAGACCTAACTGTAACAAAGAGAGCTGATAATTAAATCAGACTTCCCTAAGCAATACAACTTTATTTGATGAAGCATCTCTCACATAAACTGTATCCCACAATTAGCTACAGCGTTAAATAGCACAGAGTTAACTTTACTCTCCTAAACAAGTCATAGAAAAGGAGGGTGTTTTTGCTGTCGTCTAAGGAGGCCACTGTCACTTAGAAGTGCATGACAAGACCCTGAAGCAGCTAAAACATTGCATACTCAGGTGCTGCGTCAGCACAACAACACTTGCCTACGATGCAGTTCGCGCACCACAGAGGCAATCTCATGGCTTGGGTGGACGCTCCCCGATCCTCCTCATAGCCAGGAGGATGAACAATTAAGACTTTTGGGTTAACAGTAGGGGTGACGCATAGGGGGTGCAGGTGGGTGCACGTGCACCCCTGAGCATGGCAGTGCATCCCCTACAAAAAGCCGTTGCCAACAGTACCAGGGGCTAAGACCCCTGATTGGCGCTCGCCAACTCCCCTGCCACTGACAGCACAGATGGCATATGAGTGAGCTCCACGCTTACCACCGCTGCACTCCTGCTGACGCTGTGTCCCCCCAGCCACCAGGGGCACACGCCGTTCATGGTTGACAGCAGTGATGGAGGCAGTGTAGTGGGGATAAAGACTTTTACAGTGTCCTGGCTTTGTTCACCAGTGCTGATATTTCATGTTCAATATTCAGTATTGCCAACTCTCATGATTTTTTGGTGTTGTTCTTAAAGTCTACACTTCGGGAATGTGAAAAAGTTCTCTCTTTCTTTTATTTTCACACACACACAGACACACAGACACACACACACACAGAGGCAACCCCTGCTTAACTCTGTTTTGCTTAGCACTATTTTGCTGTAACACTCATTTTAAATTGATATCCAATTCCACTTAGCGCTCTGTGAGTTTTGTTATAATGCTCATGGTCGCCACCTTGGGTCATCAAATACTTTTGCCTTCGCTTAATGCTCAGTTTTCCAGGAACCAATTAAGAGTGCCAAGTGGGGGTTGCCTGTGTGTGTGTGTGTGTGTGTGTAGCTCTATCTATCTATCTATCTATCTATCTATCTATCTATCTATCTATCTATATCTGTACACACAGGCAACCCCCACTTATATATATATATGTATATAAAAACTTAGATCTGTGTACACACACACACACACACAAAGATCTAAGTGATCTTTATACACACACACACACACACACAAAGATCTAAGTGATCTTTATACACACACACACACACACAGATCTAAGTGATCTTTATACACACACACACACACAGATCTAAGTGATCTTTATACACACACACACACACACAGATCTAAGTGATCTTTATACACACACACACACACACATATATATGTATATATATATATAAAGATCTAAGTTTTTCACATTAGCTCTTTTTATATATGCATGTGTGTGTATACACACATAAAAAGAGCTAATGTGAATATATATATGTGTGTGTACACACACATATATATAATACACACATATATAGAGCTAATGTGAAAAACTTAGATCTTTCTTTATACACACATACATACACACACATATATAAAGAGCTAAGTTATATATATATATATATATATTTAAAAAGAAAGCTAAAAAAAGGAAGCTCTAAGTTAAATATAAAGAGTGACGTATATAATATATATTTAGAAAGAAACAGCTAAAATATATCTCTATATGTATCTATGGAGATAGAGATACATGGAGATATAGATCTATAAGACAGCTAATGTGAAAAACGTAGCTCTTTCTATTACGTATTCTACATAAACAGAAAGCGCGACACGTCCCACATTCCCGAAGCACAAGGCCACCACTCCCGAGAGCCGGCAGCACTGGACACAGCTCGGTCACATCCACCCGGGGAGGGAGGAGAAACCCGGGAGGAGAAACCCGGTGTGCTGCAGGGATCCCGACGGGCCCCGCCCGCGCCGCTGGCTCGCTGCAACATCTGGCCGGCCAGCTGTTCCGGCTAGAAGAGCGCGTGCGAAGGCGGCGCGGCCGGGCCGAGACAGCCCCGCGGCGTGCCCGCGCGTCTCCCAGCCCCGCCGGGGAGGGGAGGGAAGGGGAAGCCGTGCAGGGCGGGCCGGGGCGGGCCGGGGGCCGGGCCGGGCCAGCGGAGGCTGCGCGGGGCTGGAGGCAGGAAGATGGCAGAGCCGGAGACTCAGCTGCTGCTGGGCGTGGGGCTGATCGGTAAGGACGGGGCGGGCGGGCTCTGGGCTTATCCCGGCTCCTCGTCCCCCTGCCCCTCCTGCCCCCGCAGGACACGGAGCCAGGCTGTGCCCGGGGCTGGGGGCTTTTCTGAGACCCCTTGGCCCTAGGAGAGCCCTGCCCAAGCTCTGGGGCTTTCCTCCGGCACCCCAAAGCTCGCCCCCTGTGACACCAGAAAAGGCGTCTCGGAAAAGCGGTGCTTCTGTCGCCCGGGCATAAAAGCCAGCCTCGACGAAGCGATCCCGGCGTGGGGGAGAGCCAGGACCTGCCCTCCGCTTGGTGCCCCCACAGCTGCGTTATTGGAAAGCAGCAGAAAAAGGGGGCACGGGTGCCTCCAAAAGTTTGGGGTGGCCGGCGGTGTGTCTGGGCCCATGTCGTACACCCCGTGTCTATCCTCTGTGCACATAGGAAATGCTGCATCCTGGGGCCGACGGCAGAGGGGAAACACCTAAGACTAGGGTATCCGTTTAGTCCTGCCCAATAATTTCACAACCCGAGCGAGTCCGTTTAACAGTTGAGAGCTCATTTTTGGCCTCCTCAAAGCGCCGTGCTGCAATGGTGGCGGCGGTCAAGGAAGGAACTTAGACCTCATGTTCTGCAAACATTCGTGTTCCTGCTTTATTTTAAGCCCCTGAGTGTTTCCACTGGCATCCATGGGGTTGGTCAGATGTTTAAAGTGAAGTAAGTGTTAAAATATTTGTAGGATTGGGGGTAGGGAGAGCAAAAGTCTTCATCATTAAAAGGACAGGCTTTTAAATAATCCCTCTCTTCAAATGACTGAGATTTTCTGTAGACAAATCTCCAGCAGAGCTGAGATCAGGCTGTTCTGAAGACCAGCCCCTCGTATAAATATAATCTTCAGATTTCAAAGTCCACCGGGGCTGTAAGCGTTGAGTGAAGCACCACAGGAAGAAATCTGACTTTTCCTGAAAATGTGTGTACTGGGTTAATAATATGGGAGTTACTAGAACTTAATGGAGTGCTCAGGAGTTAACTTTCAGTTTCTCGTGGTGCTATGGCCATAAAAAATTGCGTATGCCTCATGTCTGTTTGTAAATGTTTTGTTGTTTTTTAAAATATCCTTGCAAAGGTCAGACATTTGAATGTGTGCAATAGCCAACCGGCAAGAGTTAATTAGGTCTGGCAGCGGATGACTTTTTACTTTATTATTAACTGAGATATATATATATATATATATTTTTTTTTAATGAGATGAACTGAAGAGTAGTTTTAAAGCAGGAGATGAAGCATTATAAGTTACTGAATATTTTTGTTGTTGTTTTTACCTGTGTAAATGAACATTGGTAAAACACATTTAAAGGACTGATTGATTGATTGATTGATAGATATTCTCACTCACTGATATTTACTTCTCACTTCCAAATATAAATGGTATGTTCAGTTCTGGCCTTGAAAAGCACATTTCACTTTCAGTGCACAAGGCTGAAAATTTGCATACCAAGACTTCTCTCAAATAAGATTTTTACAACATTTTCTATATGCCCAAAAGTAAAAGGTTTGTAACTGAAGCATAAATACACAACTTTACTAATAGAGGCATGAGTGGATACCGGTGTGTTTAGGTGTAAAATGGGATGTTAATCTTGATTCCAGTAAAATCTGATTAACCAATCAATTTACTTCCTTGCTGCTGTTTGGCATTCTCACAGTGAACATCTTTCCACCATAGAAAAAGACACCAATGGCGACGCTTTGTGGGTCTGGTGTTTTCCTTCCACCACAACTGAACTGAGGGATCTGTTGCTAAGAAAATGCTGCCTTACAAATGAAAATAAGTTGCTTCACACCTTTTTATTTGGCCAGTATAAGAGGACATGGTTCTACATCACAACAATGGAAGTTCAAGATTCTCCCGTCTTGAAAAAGGTAGGACTGAATTGTGAAGAAGGAATATGTAGGTGCAAGGTTTGCTCAAATACCAGAATTTCACCAAAAAATTGTGTTTTGCACATGTTTTGGTATTTGTAAAAGGAGTTAAAGCCAAGGGCCACATTGTGCCACAAGCTCTGATGATTAAAATGTCCGTTAAAAATAGGAAGAATTTTGCTTAAAACTCAGAGACTTGGTATGAATGTGTATCTTGGGCACAGTGGGGAAGAAAGTTTGTAGAGTCTTTCTAGTCCAGTTGTTCTCCACTTCATTACACTCAAGGCTGACTCTTAGCTTTTGCTCGTTTCCTGACTGAAAAAACGATCGAGCAACTCTTCTGTTGCAAAGAACTCGGACAGCAACAGGTCAGAACATTTTCCTTTCCGAATGGATTACTGTCTGAAATACCTGGGTTTATCTTGTGAATCATGTAGGATTATAACATAATTTTATTACAATGTTTTATTTTTGTTGTGATTTGTGTTTGTGTAGTGTGTATAGAGACGATGGCATAATAACTCAAAATAAAGTCTTATATTGTATGTGCGGGGTGGGTGTATGGGTATGGTGGCATGTGCGTAGGGGGTGGTTTGTGAGGGGGTGTGGCTGTGTGTGTGGCAGGGCGTAGGGTATGTGGGGGTTGTGTGGGGTTTGTGGGGTGTGAGGGAGGGTTGCGAGAACCCCCTCACACTTCCCGTGTTGCAGAGTCCCCGCTGCCAGCAGCAGCAGCAGGTGGTGAGTGCTGGTGGCCTGTGCAGGTGGATAGCTCCAACCAGTGCTGCACGTGGTGGCAAGGAGCACAGCCAGGCTGGCGCACTCTTATGGTGCGGGGCTCTCCGCAGCGTACATGCAGCTCCCAGCACTTGTGCACCCCATGCAATGGAGCTGGCTGCCTGCCTCTCTGGACTCAGTTGGAAATGGAGGGGAGCCCTGGGCCCTGCTTCCTGGTGCAGTCCCGACAGATGTGCACCGGGGGCAGCTGGCTCCATTGCGGCGCGGGGCTTCCCCCAGTGGCGCATGAGTGCAGGGAGCCCGACACGATAAACGCAGGCTGGCCTGGCTGCACTCCTTGCCACCACGTGAAGCACTGGCTGGAGCCATATGCCGGTGGGTGACAGTGCATGTGTGGGTCATGAGTGCCTGCTGCTGCTGCCACTGGCCGTGGGGGCTGTGCATTGTGGGCCATGGGAGTGTGTAGGGCCCCTTACCCACACTGCCAACCCGAGCTCTGCACCCCTGTCGCCTCCCTGGGCACAGGCTCTGCACTTTTGGCAGTCCCAGCTTCGCACTTCCGCCCATCTGCAGCTCTCCCGCCCCTGCCACTTCCCTACCTGCTGACTGGAGCAAGCGCTGCAGCAGGGGCAGGAGGAGGAGCTGCCAGAGGCCAGGGAAGCCGAGCAGGTCCCCTGACATCTTCAGCAATGGCAGCAGCAGCCCCACCTGGAAGCTGCTTGCTGGCTGGGCCAGGCCCTTCAGTGCATGAGGGTGGAAGTGAGGTGTCTGGCTGGGCAGGGTACAATTAGTTGGTGGGTGCCCAGGGGCTGGTTGAAATTGCCTGGTGGGCCGTATTTTGCCCGCCCCAGTGTAGGCGTTTGCATGCCTAACAGTGCTAAGACTGAGTAACACCCCACAGGGTGCCACAAGATCCTTTAGAGAATCATTGCTCTAGCCCAAAGGACCTAGTCTTTAATAGATAACCTTTTCTCTATGAAGTCCTGGGGAAAATGTTTTGTGAATGGCAAATTCATATAATTTATTTACATTTGCTCTTCTGTGGGTAAGCAAAACAGATATAACATCACAGTCCCTCTTTTCCTTCTCTGTGGATAGCAAGAAAAGGGAAAGGCAGGGCAGAGTGGCACCAAAAACTAACTTGTTCAAAAAGGCATGAGCTTTTGAAGGCTACAGCCTATTTCATCAGATGCTAACTGAAAAAAAAGTAGAAGAGAGATATGCATGGATAAAAAAGAGGTAAAGTAGATGTATCTTTGGGAGTTAATACATACAACTCCCTTTTGAAATAGTTGAGATAGCTTGAAGCATATGCAAAGGTGAATTTGACTCCTGGATGCATTAAAGGTATCTTTGTTGGTAGGGCAGTTCATTTAATTATTATTGTCTGCTTCTATATAGATATAGAAATAGGAGGTTAAAATAAAAGTTCTTCCTTGCCCTGACAAGTTTACAATTTGAAGTTTAGGCACAAGAAATGATAAAAGAATAACGGTTATTGGCAGAGGCAAAGGGAGGCGGTTACAGCCTTCTGTGTGGATGGACGGCTTCTGTAAATTGATTGAAAGACAGCTGGTCTCTGCATGGTTTTAAGGTGTCTCCCTCTTTTTTTTTTTTTAATGGCAGGACTACATTTTCTTCCAGTGGAAGATTGGAGCTGATAGACCTGGCAAGGAGGCTGATTTTAATTAGGAAGAGTGGTACTGAAAACAGGGCGGCTACTCCTGGCAGAAGGAGTAATATGGAAGAAGATGTGAAGATCAGTGGGACAAAGGAATGAAATAAGTCAGATGAGAAGCTTAGGGTTTGAAAGGATTGATAGGTAGAAATATAGTAAGAGATCTAGGCAGGGCACCATTATACATAGTTTCATAGTTTCTAGGGTCGGAAGGGACCTGAACAGATCATCAAGTCTGACCCCTTGCCCTGGGCAGGAACGAGTGCTGGGATCATAATACCCCAGCCAAATATCTACCCAACCTCCTCTTGAAGACCCCCCAGGTAGGGGAGAGTACCACCTCACTTGAGAACCCATTCCAGAGCCTGGCAGCCCTAACCGTAAAGTAATCTCTTGATATCTCCTCCCAATCGATTTGTGGCCGTTATTCCTTGTTATCCCAGGTGGTGCCTGGAGGAACAGAGCCTCACCTATTTTCTGCTGGTCCCCCTCGTGAGTTTATAGACGGCCACCAGATCCCTTCTCAGCCTTCTCCTGTGAAGGCTGAATAGATTCAGGCCCTTTAGCCTCTCTTCATAGGGCCTGGCCTGCTGCCCCCGACCATGCGAGTGGCCCTCCTCTGGACCATCTCAAGATTAGTCACATCCCTGTTGAAGTGCAGTGCCCAGAATTGGATGCAGTACTCCAACTGCGGCCTGACCAGCACCGCATATACTTGATGTTCTTGCTGCATCTTGTATCCTGTTGGTTTTTCAGCAGCTTTCAAAACTGCAGGCCAGGCTTTGAAGCTTTCCTAGCTACACCCTGTTTGACTGTATACACTCCTCCTTTCCCTTCCTGACAGAGGGAAATATTTGCAGACTCACAGGATACTACTTGCACCTAATTTTCTGTCAAACCTGCACCATCTCTGAATTTTTTCCATGGGTATCAGATAGCATTTGAAGAGTGTTTGATGGTGCAGAACTGTAGGGTCAAATATGTAAGATCCAGGCTTGAATGTGTGTTGGAAAAGAGCTGTTACATCTTATAGCTACAAACAACGGCAAGAGGTTTTTCATATTATATTAGTTTTCTTAGAAGTGCAGATTACTTTTATCAGAAATGAGCAATGTGCAGAGAGATCTCGTAGTATTTTTTGTGTTGATACATGATGTGTTGTCTTTTTCTGAATGGTTTTGTACATGCATACCTTTACTTATTGGTCATTTAAATACTGCAGATATACTTGTATCCTCTGTTCTTTATGTAGTGTTGAGACTCTCAGCTAGTTTGTTGTAAGGCTTGTACCTCTATGGCATTCTCTAATATGCTCTTAAGGAAAAAGCACTAGACGGTTACCCCTGCTATGCTCTTATTCTAATATGACTCCTCATGCCCTTCCTGCATATCCACAAGGTTATGGTCTTCTCACTGCACTCTAACCTCATCTCCCATATGAGATTAATGAGGGGAAAAGTAACTCTCCTTATAATTTCACTTGGTCCACCAAATATTAAAACTCCTGACTATGGACGTAGGTCAAGCCTATTAGCCATGTCACTTCTACAGTTTTATGAATAAAGCCTATTACTGTGTCTCATTTTCCTGGTACTGTGATGTCTGGCATGAGCGTTGCATTTGAGTTTCTTAATGTAAACATTTACCTCGACTGAAATGGAAATATATAAAGCAACGTGCATTTTTTTTCTGTGTGTTTTGGACAGGTGACTCATTTTTCAATTGTCCTGACTGCCAAAGATTTTAACCCGGAGAAGTATGCAGCCTTCACTAGGATATTGTGTAGGTCTGTATGAAAGCTGTATGTAGTACTAAAGTTTAAATATTTGGATCTTGCCAAAATGGGAGATTGAACTTTGTTTGCATTTTGTCTGGCAGCATGGCAATCTGTTGGGATCTTGGGTTACTATTTGTTATTCCAGATATATAAATTCTAGACTGGTGATTCCTTTGATCTGGTTGTTTTGTATTTGTGCAGTAAATATTAGGACAGAGTCAAATGTTTGACTTTTTTTAACCCATGTGCTCTCGTAGGTTTTGGGCTCTTGGATTTCTGTAGCTTTTGCAGACCAAGCTCACTGAATATGCCATTGAATATCCCCTGTGGCTGTAGCTCTGTGTTCTTGCAATATCTGTCCTATAGCAGAAGGGGAGGAACCCCCATTCCTTTCTGTCCTTTCACATCCTCATCCCCTCATAATCAATGGCCCGTGTGCCAGGCATTCCCCTTTAACAAGATCGTGGTCCCTCATTCCCATAATTATAATTACAAAGAAATAATATTGGATGTCACTATGTTGGACTCTAACGGGAGGAGCTGGAAGGTGCTGGCTAATCAGCTGCCTCATTCTCTAGAATTGGTTAAAGATGTAGTTATGGGCAGTCCCTGAAACTGGGGAATAGATTAAATGCAGCATTTGCATTATAAGCAGACAAGCAAAGAGATGCTATCAAATGGAATGTAAGCTCTATCAGATACTGGAGAGCCTTGAAGATAATTCAGTTTTAGTGCTGCATAAAATAGTTTAGTTGTGGCTCTTTTTGTGGATCACTTTAACATAGATTTATAAAATGATCCCCTTTCCCCATCCAGCTTTGATTTCTGAATAGTCTGTGGGGAAAATACTAGTTGAATTCAAAGTGAATGTGACAGCTTTGTAGCTAAACTGAAATGAAAGATAAACTGCAGCACCATTTTTAAATAAGCTGTTTAAGATTTAAGTATGTTGTCCCTACATCTGAATTGGTTTCCATTTTCCTAGAAGAAACTTGGTTAGAGCACACTGGAAAGAGAAGGATTAACAAGAAGGGAGAGTTTTCTGTATACTAGGGACAGAATTAAAGTGTGTTTGCTTTCTGCCTCCTGTACAGCACTTCTGTCCTAATGTTCCTTTGATAATTCATGATGTAGATAATGCAGCTAGTCGCTGCTTTAAAAGTTGTAAGAGGGATACAAAAATTGTTTTTCCCCTTCCTGAAACACACATCTTATAAAGTTGTGCAGAAATGTTCTCGTTCTTAACCTCGGCCATGTTAATACGGCTCGGGTTCTTGCACCTAGACTATTTCTTTGTATGTGTCAAGGTTTTACCCTGAAATTGTAGCTCTTACCGACTTGTAAAAGAGCAAATTCTATTTGGAACGCGAGTCAACCATCGGTCCAAAAAGACAGGCAAGCTTTTGTGTGCGTGCTGAAAGGCTTTTCTTCTAGTATTTAAAACCAGCATCAATCACATGCCTAAATTCTGAATTCTTTCAAATAAGTGCGTTGGTGACACCATGATTTTTTAATATGTCTGATCATACTATTTGCAGTCATAGTCAGAAACCAGGCCTTTATTTTTATTTTTGTACAGAATCTATTTGAAGTATGGAAGCCCAGTTAAAATGATGGAGAGTTACATTGCAGTTCTTACGAAGGGTATCTGCCAGAGTGAAGAAAATGGATCTTTCCTCAGCAAAGATTTTGATGCCCGAAAGGCTTATCTTGCAGGTTCAATCAAAGGTTAATTATTTTTTTTAATCTAACTACTTTGGGTCTTGTTTAAATACATTGTGAGAACCATTGTAATGTCAGTCTGCATTCATATGAAATAGATTTACAATCATATTTCCAAACAGTGTTTCAATAAGTAACTAATATCAACTCTTTTAATATATTTTGATTATAATGATGTCTGTCATCTAGTCAGTCTCTTTAAAACTACTGCCAGTCAGTACATTTGCAATACTATAATCTGTCTTTCTTTCACTCTCTTAGATATAGTTTCTCAATTTGGAATGGAAATGGTTATCTTATACACTGCACTTATGTTAAAGAAAAGAATCGTAGTGTATCACCCTAGAATAGAAGCCATCCAGGAGTTTACCAGGTACAACATATATTTGTAAATACTGTGAGCCCTGATTTAGAAAAGTATCGAGACCCAGGAAAATGCTCAAGGAAATGTTTTAAGTTAAGCACATGCTAAAGTTGTATTGACATCAGTGGAGCTTAAACACATGTAAGTGCTTTCCTAAATCGGGGCTCTGAGCAGCAGAACTAATAATAAAGTTTCTGCAACCATCAATATTAGAAGAAAGTTCAACAGAGTGTATGGAGGGAGGGAGCCTTGTATTATTGTATTAAAGAGACTCTTAATGTCACCGTTGATATTTGTCTTTAAACATTTATGGCTGTAAGTGCATTGATTAGTACAAGCAACCATAAATTAAGTTTCAAATGCCAACTTCATTTCCTCAGGACACTACCTGCTTTAGTATGGCATAGACAAGACTGGTCAATTCTTCATTCCTATGTACATCTAGATGATGATGAACTGGAAGCATTAAAGACCTGTCCAGGTAGGGGTAACAAGTTACCAGTTCAGCCTGATTCATAGTATTGATTTCATCTTTGGTAAAGCAACACCCTATAGTATTTTTTTCTCCCGAAGAATCTGATACTGTGTCCCTCATGAGCTCACTTCTCAAAGCATAATTCAGTTTGGTTTTCAGATTACTGTAGAAATCAGATTGTACGGTTCTGTTTTCTTTGAGGGGTAGGGAGAGAGAGAGATATTAGTGCGATTTTACCAAGCAAATAAATAGTTCTGTTGCTGATTCCAGATGGTGTCTCCCTCACCCTTCCCCAGTGCATGTTAGAGCTGCAAGTGATTTTTCTTCTTTACTTTTGCTTTTTGCTATTGTTTTAGATCTAATGGATTGAAAAACCTTAATGTGCAGTGTTACATGGAAGTGTTGGTAACAGGCCTCACATTGTAATAGTGTTTGTTACCTTCAAAGACTTTTACATTGGTGATCAGTAACTTCTTATTTTTTGAGTTAAATTAACTCATTAATGGATATTTCATTATATATCTTAGAACTGAGTTTTGACTGTTTTATGGTGATAGTTAAGGACTGTGGGGTTTAGCCAAAAATGGGCTCCAAGTAATAGGAGTCTGATTTATGACTCCACTGTATGGCAGATATTGTAAATTTATATCATGCTTGAAAAAGCTCTTGGCTTGTATGTCTCGTGGGGGCTGAGGGGGGGTGCACGTGCACACATGCTCCTGGTGCTTTATGTAAAAATAAAAAAACCACAAAACATAATTTGCTTATATTTGGTTTAGCTTTCATTTAAAGTCCTGTATATGAAGACTTTTGTCTTCTTTCCGGACACTAGCAATATACTCGTATCCGTAAAGCCACCAAAGAGTTGGGAAAGTTCTGTTCTCTGTTTGTGCCTCTGCAGATTGACCTGAGCAAAGCAGAAGCAATGAAAGAGATAAGGTGATGGGAATACGTTAAAATATAAAGTTAGATATATAGCACCGGGAGTATAAGCCAAGACCTTACACACATCATTTGTGCATGTATGTGTCTATATACTTTGGTTAGTCTATAAGATGTAAATCTACCCTGCCCTATACTCCTGCACAAAGCTGGACATGAGAGAATGAAGAAAGGACTTTATGAACTTCCTTGCTCTTGACTCACACAGATGGTAATTTGAACATTTAATTTTGACCATTAGTATGTGTTTCTGTTCTTCAAAATTGCTAAACACGTTTACAGAGAAGAGCTATTTTGGGAAATGCACTGAGTTGTACCTACTAGCATGCTGTCGATTGGAACATGTGATGCTACAGCTGCAAAATTATGATTCAAACAACAGCAAAGGACATCTGAGTGGAGCCTCTTAAATACAGATTAGCCTTTTGAAAGTAAACACAGTTCCATTTTTAGGAATATTTTGAGCAGTGTGAGTGTTTTGACATTGGAAAACAAACCTCCTTATTACAGCTGATGTTTGTTCTTCCACGCTTAGTGCTATTAAAATTCAATTTTAAATCTTTGGGGGAAACAATTCTTCAGGCCTAGCTGAAAGCCCACTGATCTAGAGAGGGACTCCTTTGCAGTAGCTGTTGAGTCAGATGCTTAGTTTTAAAATAATTGTAGCATACACTGTTTTGTATGTGCACATATGATGTGTGTGTTATCGGAAATTTTCCTTGCTTGGTAACTCTGGTTAATCTCTACCATCCAGGTTATATTGCTGGATTTACAGATCCCGAAGTGAGTAATAGACCGGATCTCTATGACGTGTATGTGAATTTGGCAGATAGCGAAATTACCGTTTCCCCGCTAGTGAAAGGTGGGTTGGTTGCTGTTTGCCTTTGGGATGCTTTTATTGGTTTGCATTATTACTCCAGCATAGAGCCACATATATAAAAACAAAAACAAAAAACCCCCATTTTGATCATGTTTTCATGCATATTCGAAAACTCTAGTTTCTAGTGCTTGATAGTCCTTCCCCATTGAGAGCTAAAAGGCCTGTGGTAAATCCAGGCTATAGGAATGCCTTCCTGGATGTGGATGAAAATGGAGCAGGTAGGGACCTGTATAAATATATAGACACTTTCATTAGCTATATATGGTGCATTGTAAATTTACAGTTGTAACCCATGTGTGTGTGTTCTTTGTGAACTATACCTGGGTCCAGCCTAGTAATGCCCAGATTTCTAGTGGTATGCTGACTTGGGTTCCTAAATCTTAATGAAAATTTGTGGTATTTAGGCTTCCAAGTGTCTAAGGGTTGAAATGTTTAGGCACCTAAATCCTTTCAATATCTCCTTAAAAATGAGACTTAAGCTTTTAAGTCAGTTAGGCAATGTAAGATTGAGCAGAATAAAGTGCCTTTTTAAAGCATCGCAAATTTTTCTTTCCCTTTACATATCCTACTGAACTGGGTTTCGTATCCACTTAGACATTGACAGGAAATGCTGCTTGCAAAACTTGCAGTGCATGACAGATAAGGCATTTGAGCAGTAGGACATCTTAAACTTACTGCTTTAAAAACAGGCAAATTAATTCTTTTATGGATGTTGAATAACTGATATTAAGAAGGGGACTCATAATTTGGTTGCCATCGATTTCAGTTTGTAGTTTGCATACGCGTGTATATATTGCTGCTATGAACAGATAATCATCCTTTAAAAATAAGCCATTCATTTGTAAGTGCCTTAGTAATGGAATTGGAGAGGGGAGGATGTGTGTAAAATATTTAAGCTTTCATCAGAATTGTATGATATGTTGTAAATTGACATTTGAAACCCCTGGGTGCATTTTATTTGCACTCTACCAGGATCCAGTGCATTAAGGACCAGATTTCTGACCGTATTCTGATTTAGGAACCTACATTAAAACTTGGTGGATTTCGGCTCTTATGTGTCAAAGGGATGTACTATTTTTAAATATAAAGAAAAAAATATAACTTGGTTATATTTGGTTTAGCTGTCACTTAAAGTCCTGGATATAAAGATTTTGTGTCTGCCTTCTGGAAACTAGCAATGTACTTCGCATCAATAAAGCCAGCGAAGAGCTTGGAAAGTTCTGTTGTCTGTTTGTACTTTAGCAGATTGACGTGAGCCAAAAGGAAGCAATAAAGAAGATAAGGTGATGGGCATACATTAAAATATAAAGTTTCTAGTTATGGTTTTAATATGAAAGCGGCATAGGAAATCTTACTCCTCCTGCCACGTGTATATACTTTCAGAGAGCTACGGGTACAATCTAGCTGAGTTAGATGATCTGAATAAACATACGATGTATTTTCTGTTTCCCAGAGCCGATGACGATGGGAAAATTGCACAAAGAAATTGGACAGCTAATTGTTCAGTCTGCAGAAGATCCAGATAAATCAGACAGTCAAGTCATTAAGGTTAATCTTTTTTTTAATTTTTACATTATTTTTACCATTAACACTTCTGTTATATTTATTCTCTCTCTTTCTAAATCTAAAGTGCAGGATTCTCTTCCTTCTCCCCCAGGCTCAGATCTGTCACAGTATCTGGTTTATAAATACTACTGTACATAGAATAACACTGCTAGGAAAGTTAGTTATAGTAGTATTAATATTAACTAATGCATAGTGTGTTGGAACACTGTGCCACTGCAGGAAATGTCAGGCATTCTTTCTACGTATTGAACTTGAAGTAACAAGATACTGTAACGGTGTCAGATTTTATGATCTCCCATTTGCTTCACTTGTAGTGTATGCTTCTTCAAAATTTAAAGATTCACCTTTAAAGTGCTGCTCTTTTTATTTCTTCACACACCGTGCATTTGGTTTTCAGAAAAAATGTACAGCCCTGTAAACTCCTGGGCACTTTGCTGTCCCTGAATTAAATATTTTGCCATTTCACAGAAAAAAAAAAAATTTTTTTTCTTATTTAAAAAATGGCATTTTGATATTATCAACCAATTATTTTCCTGGCATTTTATTTGTAAATTATCGATTTTATACAATTAAAACATTGTCCTACCGTTGTATTCATCCCCCGCTTCTCTTTTTGTGCTTTTAAGGATATTTCATTGAAGACAAAAGAAATCTTGAGTACTCTGGCATCATTTACTGAAGCTTCTGATGATGGTGAGAAACCAACACTTAATATTGAAGCTCTAAAACAAAAGCGATTTCCACCCGCTACCGAAAACTTTCTTTATCATTTAGCAGCTGCTGAACAAATGCTTAAGATATGACTACGTCGGTGTACTTCAGTGTTACGGACCAATACAAAACGATTCTCTTTACCATACTGCTATGAATATCCAATAATTATGTAAGAAAATTAAAGATATCAAATGTTATATTTTTAATGATGTAATGCAAGATATAGAAGATCAACCTGGAACGTTATGGACGCGCATTTGGAAACATTTCCAGTCTTTCTGTTTTTTTCTGACAATAACAATTTACATAGAAGGGGCAAATAGTGTAAAGCACAAGTAGGAATGGGGCACTTGGCTCTCGGCTCGTGCCTTTTGAGCCTTTCTCCTTATGAGAGGAGGGAAATGGAAATTTTAGAACATAACATTGGATGTCCTGGTTTAAATAAATGAAATGGAATACTTTCAGCCCAACAGACACAACTGGAAAATATCTAAAACTAAAATTATACCCATTTTTCTTTTTTTGCATAGTCATAAAGTGATAGTTTATTTCAGTCAGCAGCCTGAAACTAACTCTTCTTTCTGAAAGAATTTAGGGTTGTTTTTTTTTTTTAAATGAGGAGACCTCCCTTCTGAGCCAAACATCCAATGTATCTGCAGAAATGTCCACAAAGCCTGTCAAAAGGTTCTGCAGTAGCACTTTGTTATATTCAAAATATAACTTTTTTTTTTCCTGTCCTTTGTACATATGAGCTATAGCATGTGGTTTTACATAGAGATTTTATACTTCTGATTAAAACTTTAGTAATCCATATTTATACTGTTAAAGAACTGAATGTTTGGTATGCTGAAACTGTTAGAGCTCATCACTAATTATGTACAAGCAATATTCATTTGAAAAAAGTTTGTTTACATATAAATTAAGGAAGTCTATTTTAGATTATGGATAAGGAAGTAGGCATTTATGTATCAAATGGCTACTTATTACAGCTAAAAAATCTGAAAGTACTACCTTTTATAATCCCCTATTTTCAGGGGTGTTTAATTCTACTCTGTTCTCTCTGGATGGAAACTTTTTAGTTTGTCTGAATGCAGCTGGTTTTGTCTCTCTAAGAACTGCCCTTGACTGTATTTGCAGATCAGTGCTCCATATCTTTTTCATTTATAAACTTTAAAGGTTGGAGGGGCTGTTGTTCATGGTTTTTGTTTTTTAAAACACTCCTTTAGTATGGCTGCTTTTGTTTTCAGATGTTTTTAACGGTCCAAAATTCAACGCTTAAGATACGTAGAAGGAAATGCATTTAAGGCCTGATCTAAAATCCCTCAAAATCAGTACGTGTCTTTGAGTTGATTTGAATATATTTTGGATCAGATCTTTAACATTGCAGTAGTTATCATACAGTTGCCTGCCTGAAATGATTTACATGGCTTCTTAAAAATTCTTTAATGAGCCTTATGTAAAATAGCGTGTGGTTTTGAATCATCACAAAAAAATCATTTGCAAATTATTATATTTTGTGTTTGTTTAGGTGATTCTCTTGTTGAATATTTCTTTACTGTTTGTCTCAGACATTTCATTGTAAGGGTTTTTGTAAGAAAACAAATGAAACTTAAATTTGCACTTCAGGAATTATACACCTAGCACAGATATGCCTCTAAATAATTATGATGCTATTTGTCCTGAGCTCTTGCCCTGTGTATTTCACGTTGATTGTGCTTGATTAGTCTTGGTCATCAAAAGTCATAGGCTTCATCTCTTATGTTACAACAAAATGGTAATATTTAGTACTTGGTAGCTTAAAGCGTTGAAACATTATAAATACCTAGGTCAAAAAACTAGAATTTATTTTTATTTATATTGTATGCACAGTGAGATGACTTAAGCATGTTCTTGTGGTAGGTGGGAGATAGTTTTGATTCAGTGTGCAAAACTGGAGTTCTCTTCTTTCCCCAGATGATACAAATGTTTGTAGGAGAAATGGGTCACTGGCCTTGTGTTGAAGTTCTGTATCACCTGCATTTCTACAGCCTCTTTTCCAGGAATAGCAAAAAAGGGCCAGTCTAGTAATAATCAGATTGTCTTCTTGAGACACAAAAAATAAGTGATCTTGGAGAGAGAATATCAGCGTGTGATCCTTCAGAACTTGGCAAAACAAACTGTGCCTAGTGGCCAGTGCCTCTCTTCCAAGTGAAGTCTTGACACATACAGACTTCACAGTGTTTCAAAAGGGGATTTTGAATCCAGCTGGTCAAGTTAGCAACCCTGTACTCATCCTGTTCTGCGCTGAATTGTAACAGTGTGAGATACCACATTAGTTCTGGTTTCTGGCCTGTTCTTGATATGTTCGATCAACGTGTTTTGCAACTGTTAGCTCTGGAAACTCAGTCTTTGTATGAAGCGGTATCCTTTATTATTCATTTAGTGGTAAAGATTGCACAGGTTAAATTCTCAGTTACGCCTGCTCACCCCTATTGCCTTTAAGGGTTGTGTAAGTAGGGAGAAGAGGCCTTACAGTTGAAACGTGCTAATGCTGATGCCAAAGTCAGACCAGGATCCAACTCCCTTATAACTGTATTAACTCTGTTGTGTACCCAGGAGGTTAAATCATTAAAAACATATGCAAAATAAAATGAATCCAAATGTGAAGAGAGTCTGTTGAATGAAATGGTGCCCTTTTTTAGACATTTCTTGAACCCAAGAACACCTTAAAGTGGCAAGTGCTCTTCTCCTTCTCCCCTTACCCCCAGTTCCTTGGGGCTGGTGTATGGGTGGGACTAACCTAACTTTCAGTTAAGAACGCGCAGTGTGTTTTTGTTGCTTTTTCTTGGGAGGGAGGGGAAGTTCCCAAATAATTATACCAGGGTAAACCCTGAAAAGTGCTAACACTGCAGTAGCCTGTTGATGTAAGGGAAAGGGAGTAAACTGTACTGATGAACAGCACCCATACAAGGGGCTGTACCCATGTACAACATGCATGTAGAGTGGACTGTGGCCCCTGTGGAGATAAGTGGCTTTATTACACGCAGACCCGGACATAGGCATGGGCAAACTGGGCGGCTGCCTGCAGTCTGGACAGAAAGGGGGCCGGAAAATGGAAAGCAAAAAAAATTAAAACTGCAAAAAAAAGTTTTAATATTGTGCATATATGGGACCAGCAGTGTCATCATTTGAGAACGAACTATTTAAAGACGTCGATACCAGATGTGATAAACACCTTTTGCAACCAAAAATTCATCATCTGTGGCACAGGAGGGCCCGATACTAAAAGCTCACTTGGGGCCGTCAGGTATGGCACTGATTACACACAAACCTATCTTAACAAGCATTATGTTTTTGAAGTTGGGCATCTCCAGAATGAACTTTGCAGAGGCAGCCTTCATTTGGACTCCTGGTGCATGTTGTATCGTGCAACCTGTAATTGCATCATCCCATATTGTCTTTCCACATTCTTTGTCTCATATAGTGCCCGGGGTTGACTTCCTCTGGGACTGATTTAGTGTTGTATAGTGATTCAGACTTGACTGTAGGAACCTTTGCTTCATTCAGTGCAGAAGTGGGAAGCTGTGTGTATTAAGTGAGGTAGGAGTGAGTTACGTGGTGCCCTGGTGATCCCCTTCTCTGTCATTTCCTACCAGCTGGGCTCTAGTCTTTCACCTCGTTTCCTGCTCCATCTGAGAGTCCAATATTTCCAGCCTTTTGTCCCTGCTTGTTTTACCAAGATTATCCTCATTCTTCCCTTGTCCCCACCACCATCTAAGTCAGGGGAAGGCAATTATTTTGGGCAGAGGACCGCTTAGTGAGTTTTGGCAACCCATCGAGGGACACATGATAGGCAGTCAGGGGCAGATAAATATTCATTTTCTAAATTTTTTACGGGCCCCATGGGCTGGATAGAATGGCCTGGCAGGCCGCATCTGGCCCTCGGGCCACATTTTGCCCACCCCGATCTAAGTTCTTCATCTGCTCTGTCTTCATCACCCACCGGCTCCTCAGTTTCTTCCCTTCATCTTCCATCTTTCCTTCCCTGACAGCCTGCACTCCCATTCCCTTTGTCCTTCTGCACTTCAGGTGGCAGCTTTCTCCTTCACACTGCCTGAGCATGACTTGCTCATTAGGAATGTGCATCAAAGCAAGAAACTTGCTCTCAGCTCCAGTGCCTAGACCAAGAGCTTTCCCTGGTATAAACCTCTCCAGGGCACACACAATCTTAAGAGACTTTTTTAGCTGCTAAATGTAAGCCTCTACTGATCATGAGAACTGTAATTTTTCATCAGCTTATTACTTGTCTAACTTTGTGCCCTTATGAAAATCCATCCAAAAAAGCAGACCCCATGACCCAGAATACCCTGCTCATAAGTTATAAACCCTTACTCAGAAGTGTAGGGCCAGGTAGCTTTTCAAAGTGCAGGTGAAAATATTAAAAGTTCAGGCAAAGCAGTGCACTACCTAGCCTTTTTCTTTTCTTTAAGTCTAGGAAGTTGCCTTTCCTGCCTCCCCACCCCCTAAAAAAATCCATCTGAAGTAACACCTGTCATACCATCTTGGACCAGACAGTGAGGCTGGCAAAAATTCCAACCCAGTGAAAACAGGATCTTGCAGGAAATATTGCACAACCTTAGGAATAAGCAAGTATTCCACCTTATGGATATATATCATTCCATAGCTAGAGTTGCCATTGCTTCAGCTATTTACTGTAACAAATACTAATCAAGGGGAGGGTGGTATAAGCCTTATAGTTAGCCTGGCAACTCTAAATGAAGGCCTTGAGGCTTGTCCGAGCTGCTCTGCTAGAGGGTGGTGTTTTTCATGGTCCTTTGCCTTGACTGTGGCTAATAAAAATCAGCATTAAAGCAGATGGAGAGGTAAGTTGTAAAGACTACTCTCTCCTTAGTAGCATTCGGAGTTTCTCTTGTTTATCAAGAGCAGAATTAAATGTTCTGAGTTTGCACTGAGTATATTGTTGGTACAGGACTAATGATGGGGAAAAATAGGTCAGTGTGACAGAAAATGTAACTGCAGGATTTATTCTGATCATGAAATAGCAATTAGGGACTTTAAAGGGAAATAAACATTTCCTGGTACAAAAGGTAAGATGCCAATTTTATTAGAAAATGGATATAAAAATCCCCATCCCTAAACAGTACAGCTAATCGATCCCTGTTGAATGAACTGGTCTAAAATGAGCTACTTGATCTTACAGACCTATACATTGTCATATCAGTAACTCTTGGCACACTTTGGATAGAACAGCTTGTTCTGCTGTTGCTTCTATTTCTTTTTCTTCCTAAGATGATTAAGTTATGTTATTGTCTACAGGAAATCTATCAAATGGAGCTGTCAATGTACAAGAAAATCCTCTGCTGCGGAAAACTGTATTCTATTTTCTCCCTCTATTGAAATTTAAATCTCATGTACAAGGGCATTAGATGACAATCAAGGTCCTGTGTATAATGTATAAGACCATAGCCACCTCCTCACACTTTTGCCAAGATATTGCAAGTAGGCCTGCGCACAGTGTCTAGTATTCGATTCAGATTCGGCCGATTCGGGGAACAGTAATTCGATTCGGTGATTCAAGTCACTGTCCCGAATCGATTCAGCCTAATCTGATTCGGCCACTGCCAAATTGGCTGAATCTCTGAATTGAACAGGCCCCATCCCCTGCCCACTCTCCCAGCCCTGTCAATGGCTGCCCCACCCAGCCCCAGCATCATGGCGCTTAAAAGCCCCGCACTCACTGGTTCCTGCCAGACCAGGGGGTGGGGCAATCCCCACTGCCCCACATTGCATGGTGGGGGCTCTGCCATTAGCCCCCAGAGGCCCCAATGGCCACTGCAGCACCTGGTGAGTACGGGGCTTCTTTTTTTTTTTTTTTTTTTTTTTTTTAAGTGTTGGGATGCTGGGGCTGAGCATGGCAGTCATTGACAAGGCTGGGAGAGTGGATGGGGGCTCAGGGGGGCTGGGGCCTGGTGGGGGTCCCCCCCATGTTTCCCTCTGCCCCCTACTTAACAGCACGGAGTCCGCATCCAGCTCCCTGCGGCAGTGAGCGGGGACTGCCTGAATCTCTGGATCGATTCAGACCTTTTTATTGGTCTCCCGATTCAATTCGGATTCGGAGATTCGGCCGCCAAATCGGGCCGAATCTCCTCTGAATCGAATCGGCAACTGAAGCTTCACGCAGCCGTAATGGCAAGTTCACAGAAATAGCTACTTTATGCCTACCTTTGCCTTGTGCCTCTTCTCATCTACAAGTGGGTAGTGGTACAGGGGCCTACTACCACTATCCTTTCTATTACAAAATGACAGGAAAAGAAATCCTTTAGGTTTAGGATGGCAGTGTTCTGCTTTCTCTCGGTGGCAAAATACAAGGTCTGGAGGTAGCAATCCTAGGATTATTTCTGTAAATGTAAGAAGCTTTAGTCAAGCCTTCAGTGGGCTTTAAGTCAGGCCTTAAAGAGTCATTTAAAAAAAAAAGTTTGAGTATATTAGATGAAAATCACTGTTTAGGTGGTTTCTGGACATATTTTGTCTGGACACATTTTGTTTGCTTTCGCTTAAGTTGACCTTAGTGCTACCATTGGGTTTGCACCACTCAAGTCATTCTGTCAGTCTCTGAACCCATGTCGGTTATAGAAAAAACAAAAACAAAACCTTATTACAGGCAACCCCCACTTAGCGCTCTCAATTGGTTCCAGAAAAATGAGCAATAAGTGGCACTGTGCTAAGCAAAATCCATTTCCCCATAGGAATGAATGTAAAGCCGGGGTCGTTTGACCCCAGCATTCTTTCCTGCCATGGCAGGGGGTCGGACTTGATGATCTGCTCTGGTCCCTTCTGATCCTACCAACCATGAACTAAATAGAGATAATTGGTTACCACCACTTCTCACCACTACCACCTCTCCAGCCCCACGTGTCAGCCTAGACCCGTGCTCCTATTGCCCTGCCCTGGGCTCCCACCAGCCCTGGCCCCGGTCACCAGTCCCATGCTTGCACTTGCTCCCCCACTCGCTGCTTCTCGCCGCTGCTGCCTCTCCTTACCTGCCCACCAGCTGCTCTAGCCTCACGTACCAACCTGAGCGCTCCTGCCGCCCCACCCTGAGTGCGAGCCCCGCCGGCCCAGATGCCAGGCACGGTCACGGACCCTGCACTCCTCGCCACCACTGCTGCTTCTCCCTACCTGCCATGCTCACACCTGCCCCACCACCTGCTGCCGCTGCCACCACTGCTTTTTCCCATCCACCTGCCCACCAAAACTAGCTGATTCCACTTCACGCTATAGCGGAACTGGCTGAGCGCTTGGTGAAATCGGGCATCAATGTTAAATGAACGCTATAGCAAAACAGCGCTAACCAAAACCATATGAAGCGGGGGTTGCCTGTATGGATGGTCTCTCAAAGGGAGGTAGAGGTTACATGTCCAGACAATGTAAAGTACTCGGATACATCAGTTTCTCGGCGAAACGCTACTACTACATGTCTGCCACAAAAGGTGAGGTAGCATAAACAAGGCTTGTGAGAAGGGACAGTACGGCCTTTTTAAGAGCCTACTGAAGTTTATTATTTCTACTGTCACCTTCCCCCTGTAGTATTGCTAAAGGAAGAGCAATGGAAGGAAAAAAAAAAAGAAAAAGCTTTGTCTACTATTCAGTCACAGGCTTTAATGGGATAATCAACCACATGACTGTGAGAGAAAGTAGAGAAGGCAGAATGTTTCTGAGGGGTGCAGTGCTACAACCTCTCTCGCATGAGTCTCATTTTCAGTGCAAGCATTATGCTGCTGTTACTTGCCTGCTTATACATTTGGCTTGTAGATGCTTTCTGTTTTTCTGTCTATTTAAAGGGGGAAAAAAATCGTTCCAAAGCCACTCTGTGCAGCCTCTACTCTCATTACCCAGGATTTCATTATTCAGGATGTAGTCATTTAAGCTTGAAACCTTGCACAGACATGTACAGTTCAGTCTGATCAGGAAGAACACTTAAGATGTTCCCTAAACTCCCCTGTTGTAAAAAAGCTCAGATTCTTCTGTGAGTGACTGAATTCCTGGTTCGAGGTCAGCTCGATCTATCTGAAATGCATACAAATGGATGAATTAAGCCTGCATCAATAGTAAAGGTGTTTCCTACCCCCTACAAGTCAATATTACATTGTACACCAAGCTTAAAACATGATAGAGACAAGCAACATGAGATGTTTTGGCTGGTTTTCAATGTTACTTTCTATGGTCAAATACTGAAAAGAAATGTTCTTTTAGATCACAGGGTGATAATCTCTATCTTACATTATTCCAACATAGTCTGGCAATTGCTTTTTGATATATTGTGGCTGGATCATGAATACTACTGAAGACTTCCACTGCTTTTGCTCATGAAATGAAGAGGAGAAGGACCTAGTCACTTGTATTTTCACTTTTGTAATTTTTGAGAAATTCAGCCTCCTAGTTTTGGTCTGTCCTTGCCATGGTAAGATATAAAGCAGGAGCATCAGACATTTAAAGCTATTAAAGGAAGCCTCTAGAATCTGCACTGTTGCTCTTTGTGATTTTCTAGCGAAGTCATTATGGATTAGAGAGTGATGGCTGAGAGAGGAAATGGTTTCAGCAGGCTATTTAGGAAGAAAGTCTTCTGTCCATTTAAGGCTAAAAACTAGTGTTTCAAGGTGCATAGTGGGTTGGAAGTCCCTTTAGAGACTGCAAATAAGGTTATTTCCTGGGGTTACTGGGATGGCAGTTAGAAAATTGGCAAGGCATGCAGGGAAGGGGCAGGCATTTATTTGAAAAAGATCTCTTGAGTGGGAACACAAAAGATTCAGAGGGATGAGGAAGGAGAGCTGACCTCACTAGATCATTTGTCTGATATACTGGTTTTTATTTTGGACTCTTGCACTAAGTAAGCTGTCAACGGGGATCTCATCTACTCAAGAAATGCTAGCAAGAAATGTTAAAAGGAGTTTGTTTCATCTTAGAAACACCTTCTTGTTCTATCACAGAATATTTGATGTAAGAGGAGTCTATTATTAATCACTGGAAAGATTCCACCCTCCTTTTTTTCTGTGATGAAATGCCTGCAAACCTAATAGTAAATCTCTAGTCATTTTAAACCTAGTGATTCTTTGCTACTTGGTCTGAGATTCCTGGCCCTAGTCATTTGGTAAGCATTACATACAGCAATTGCATTACATAGAAGAGGGGTATATAACAAGCCGGAAATGCACTTGCCTTCCCCAGTTGCGGGTATATGCTAAGTGAAACTGGTATCGTCATTCCCAGTACAGCAATGCTCACCAGTATTCTCAGCATATTTAAAGAGTACATCTTTTGGTGGTTGCTGTCAGGTTAGGAGGATAACTTATTATTCAAGGTATAACTGAGATGGTTGATTCAAACCAGGCTACCCCATAAAACAAAGGGCCTTTAAATTCTCCCTGTAAAACAGTGTTTAAGTTAGGGTGCTGAAGTTAATAAACCATTTTTACATTCCCTGCTGGTATTTCTTTTCCTTTATTTCCTAGATGCTTGTTCCCAATTTCCTGCTTCCTGCCCCTTGGTGTGTGGTTTTCCTTTTGTTATAATATTATTCCATCCCCTCATGTCACCCATTCACACATCACAATACAGGATCAGAGACTAAGTGATAAAGGTGCTGTGACTGCTTTGAAATAACTCAGTTCTTTAATTCAAATGTCTTGGATTACTTTTTCCTGTTGCCGTTATATTTAGTTGTTCTAGGGAGCACTATACTATTATATGTAGTTATTAAACAACGGCATGTCTTACTATAATAGCACTTAGCACCTCCAGTCGAAGATTCTTCTGGTTCTCCATTTACATGCCTCCATTGCCACTGACTATGCTATAACCCCTTGTACTAATACAAGTAAAACCACACAACCAGGAAAAATGGACAAACTCAAATAAATACTACTCAGCAATTCAAAGCCTCCTACTCCTTCAACCTGCAGTCTTGCTTCTTACCATTTTATGAAGTGTAAAATGACCTTGGGAAATTAGTGCTGTCCCGAGCAAGACTCCTTGGATAGTGCCATTTCTTTTACTGCCGAAGAAAAATACCATTTGAGTTGGCGCTGGCTGAAGCTGTAAACGCTCCACTCGTGCACTTTTGCTAGTAGTCTCTAGAACTGCATGCAGCAATTCAACGAAGGTCAAAATATCTGCTACGGTTTTTCACATACAGAATCTATTTATTAATTAGTGGATTGTCTTAAATTCATCCCTATGACCACTCCAATGGGGAAAACAGTGGCAGGGAAAGCAGTGGCAACAGGGGGAGATGCCTCTTGCTCCCCAGCCCCTTGTCCCACCCCTTTAGTGCCACTGCCCCCCGCCCCCTTTGTCATTTCCCTTGTGTAGCGGCTCCAGCCCAGAGCAGAGAGCATATGGCAGCTCTGGGCCTGGGTCAGGGTTAGAGCTGCAGCAGCCACCTGCCCCAAGTCAGTACTCGGATCCAAGACAAGACTTTGCTTGTAGACAATGCTACAGAAGCTACCTTCTGTCTAGTAGTAAGAAGGTCATTAGTGGCTCCTGTGGTCTCAAAAGTGGAGGTGACCATAGCCACATTACACAGCTCACCTAAAATGGCAGCAGCTATTTTAAACTAGTTCAGTTTTGTGAAGGCCTGATTTGTTTAGAGGTGCTGAGCTCCTTTTGCTCCCACTGGCACCACCTACCTTATTTCCCCACCCTCCATAGCGCCTCCCACTGCAGCTCCCCCTGATTTTAACTTGTTCTCCTTCCCAGACGTCAACTCCCTGCTCAAAAAGAGAGAGATGCTTAAGTTTCTCAACTAAATGGTTGTAAGATTTTTCTTTCAAACCACAGGCAGAACAAATTCTTCCCCTACCCCTTTCCCAGAACAACTGAACCTTTCAAAGAAAACACATGCTTGGAAAATTTCAGCCTAAACACAGAAGTGATGGGGTGGGTGGTTATAAAAAACAAAACAAAACAGGATCTTATTATGAGACATTTAGGACAATTTTAAATGTAAGCATTGGTACCTGTTGTGCTTATGCCAACACATGGTCTGATATATACCCCTACTGCTGCCAATGTATCAGGATGTGTATCTGGCCTTGTCAGTAAACGATGCTTTAATCTCCTGAGCACTTTCCAGGTACATAAGAGGGGACATGGGTCACTGGTGGGTAAATTATGCACAGCCCTTTGTTAATGGATGTGTGAAATAACCAAACTAGAGTCCCATGGGCTAATCATTCCCTGCAAGGCACAACCCTTCCCCCTAATTCTAATATGGAGGAGCAGTGCAGAAGCTATTCCACTCTCCTCTGGTGCAGGTCATCCCCCAAGATGCCCTGCCAGAGACACAAGCAGCACAGGCTTGTCTTTGAGGGGGTTTGCATCATTAGGGTTAGTAGAACAAAAGAAATCCTGTATTTGTGCCACCGTGACTGCCCATACGAGACATTGGACTGGAGGAGGCCTTATGGCCATGCATAAAGGAAGGGCCCAACCCCACTCAAAGGACCTGTCCAACACAACGGGGTGATCCAGTGGTTGAGCTAGGGCTGCAAGACAGAAGTTCCTAGTTCCAATACAACTCATTCAACCTGTTCTCAACACAGAGTTCAGCTTATTTCGAAGAAAAAACAAACCCAGCCAACATGACGGCATCCCCCTTTGCCTACCTTGTCTCCAGCTTTCCATGACACTCCTACCACTTCGCCATTTTTGTCCATGACTTCAATTCCTTTGTCCATCTCGGTCTTTCTGACAGAACTTACATTCATTGCAGCCATAACACCTGTGAAGTTAAAAGCTACTCTTTAAGCTCTGTTTCAAAAAGCCACTTTTTAAAACAGAGGGGCCCACTTTTTCAGCAGGCGTACAACAAATTAAGCCTTATTGCTTTAGAAAGCTAACCACCTGTTATCTCATTTGTTCCATCATTAGTGGCTACAGAAATAATATTGTATTTATTCAAATCCAAAATAAGGTTTTATTCCCTGTTCAGTATGAGGGGAAAAGTCTTGTCTTGGATCCGAGTACTGACTTGGGGCAGGTGGCTGCTGCAGCTCTAACCCTGACCCGGGCCCAGAGCTGCCATATGCTCTCTGCTCTGGGCTGGAGCCGCTACACAAGGGAAATGACAAAGGGGGCGGGGGGCAGTGGCACTAAAGGGGTGGGACAAGGGGCTGGGGAGCAAGAGGCATCTCCCCCTGTTGCCACTGCTTTCCCTGCCACTGTTTTCCCCATTGGAGTGGTCATAGGGATGAATTTAAGACAACCCTCTAATTAATAAATAGATTCTGTATGTGGAAAATTAGAACACATTTGTGATTTTCCATGTATAAGATCTTGTTATTGGGAGATCATCTTAAAAGCTGAGTGAGAAACAAGGTGACAGCAGCAATACCTGACCAAGAGCACCCTAAGCAGCAATCTGTAAATCCAAACACTGCCAAGAAGAAACTTAACAAGCGTGAATTTGGGCCCAGAGAGACCAATATAACCCTCAAGGCCTTACTGCACTTAAATCTCATTGTGCTCTCATTACCAGTCTCCCCAAGCAATAAATACCAGGAAAATAATTGTCAGACTTGAAAACCCGCTCTCCCATGAATGCAGCATAAGAGACCATTCCAGTGCTGAACAAGGCCTGCTTATGTCAAATGGCACTGTCCTAAAAAGAAAAAAAAAAAAGGAAGGATACATGCACCCGGTAAGCACAATCACATCAACTGCAATCATGTCCAAAGTGATAGCGTGCAACTAGGTTCAAAATAAAAAGCCTGCCTACCTGAGTCTGAACAGTCCCATTTTCACTGGCTTTGCTAAATCCAGCAATATAGCTATGCAACAGAAACCGAGGAAAGAAGAGTATATAAAAAAAAACGCGTGTGTGATCTAGGCCAACAGGCTTGGTTCTGGAGAATGAAAAAGACTGTTACCTGAAAAAGAAATGTGTCCTTTGGTCCTTTGTGTGTTACTGAACAAGCACCAACGTAAGACAGAACACCCTGGGAAAATTAATCTCAATGAATCCAGGAGTTTGCAGCGCTGGGTTTGACCATGAAGAAGCCAGCTGTATTATTATATGCAGTCTGTGCTCAAAGGCTCCCAAAGATCATTAAGATTGGTGTTGTGCAAACACACTTGAACTTTCTTGCTTCAACCCACGCGTTCACCCTCGGTGGCCAGACAGGCCATAAAACCATCCCCGGGCATGTTTGCTAATATAAAACAGACATTAAGTACTGGGTGCAAGACTATTTGTGCAATGCGTTCTCTCACCAGGAAAAATATTCATAGCCATGGAATTAAAAAATGTATCAAAACAAAGTCAAGTAGAAACATCCAACACAAAGAACAAGATGAAGGTCAAAATACTGGAGTCTTAGTTAGAGGCTATAAAAGCTTGATTTAACTTGATTCCAGGCCTGCTCCTTTATTAATTACTTTCCAGGTGTTACCATTTTAGATGTACATTTAGATGCTACACCTGAATTTGGCTCATAAGTGGTACAACTGGAACCCACAATGGTCAGTGCTTATTACATGGCTCTCCCTGTGCCTGACCTACAAAGGCAATGGCCATAGGCGACTGGTAGAGGGTTCACAGGGGTGCACATGCCCCCCCTGATGGGGCCAGTGCTCCCACTGATGGCTGACACTGATGCTGTCGGTAGGGCTGGTGCCCCCGCTTACAGGGCCGCCACCGTCAGTGGCTTCTGCGGGTGCCCCCCCACAGATTCAGGAGGCACCAGTCACTCGTAGTAATGGATTTATGTTGTCCTCTGCTAAAGAGGCTAGCTCATTTTCGTTGTAAATGCTCTTTGTGTTGATGAAATGATGGCCACTAGCAAGAAAGTGCAGTCTAATCTCACAATGAGAGAGGGAGGGGGTGTGTAGCACACATTTACCAGTGGATTACACAACTCATTGCTTATGCTGGCACTTAATCTTCTTCTCCTTACCAGGGTATGAACTTATGTATTACAAAAGACTGTTTCCACCAGTTTTGCTGTTGTTCATAGTGTAATAGCTATGAAGGTTTTGACCCAAACTTTTTAACAGTACCACAGACTCATGCAATAATCTGAACACCTGGCTAAATATCTTAATGTCATTTCATTTAATTGAACTCCAAAAGTTTTGACAGTCTAACTCTTCTGATTCTTTATGCACATTTCCCTGTCACATGAATTACAGCTCTGGACCCATTATCATTAGAGTTATTTTCACATTATTTGCCCCTGTTTGTCGCCCTTGCATTCACAGTATTTATGGACAAAGAAGATAAAGACTGTGTTCTGAGCAGCAGAATATGAGGACTTCGTTCCCTTCAAATTTAAGGCAGCTATTCTGAGTCTATCACAGAAAAGTCTGCCCTTGATCAAAATGTATCATAGATTTCCAAGGCTCGCCTTTGTATGTGAAAAGCATTCAGGTCTACCCGGTGATTTTGGTGTCCAACCTGACACTTTAAAGAACACAATTCCCAGAACTTTCTGAAAACTAAACTTTTTTTTTTTTTAAGGGACCTCGTGTTGGGCACCCAAATCAGGAAAATCACTCATCACCTTGGAAAACTTAGGTTTTCCACATATCCACATAAGTATGCTGCAATCTCCAATCATTACTCACCGGTGGAAAAGTTATGGGCAGGAGGACTGAAAAAAGAAAAGAAACAGAATAGTTAATGCTACTAAAAAAAGTTTTGTAATCTTGCTAATCTAGTGGCTGTAGGGGCTGGGGAGGAGAGTATGGGGGAGAAAAGGGCTAGTACACTACTAGCCCAGAAGAAAGCAATGACAGCTAAGCCTTGAATTGGGGTATTTTTACCTTTGTCTTTCAACCCCTATGCAACAGGTAGAAACATCACTGAAATAGTATTCACTCTCAGCTCATAAAGACAACTCTTGCAAAAGTCCACATGATCAGAGCTAAGGGAAGAAACATAAATGAGCTCTGAAGGGACTTCACTTCACCTCTCCCAAAGGACAGGGTTGACAACAAGGTTTTTGTAAGGAAAGCGAGAGGCCACATGCAGTAATAAATAAGCAGTCTTCAAGAGAGCATATCTGAGCCTGAATCAGTCTCTATGCTGTCTTGGCTCCCTATTTCAGGATCCCAACCAGATCTTACTCAGCAGGATGGACCCTAACCAGCCTTCAGCATAGCACCTTGTTTCATTCAGGAGCTGTGTGGATTAAGAGAAAACCTAGCACGCTATGACGGATGATTTTGTGTGTAATGGGATATAGGTACGGCATCGCATGGTGCCAAAAACCAGCGACCAGTCAGTGCATTTCCACCTAGGGATGCCCGAGTGTAGATGCTATTCAGAGGAAACAGATAATGTAAAATGCCTAAGTTTTCTTTAGAGGACGATGGGAATAGTTTGAAATTAAGGCAAAATCGGCATGAGTAACACTGGCCTCCTTTTTTTGTAACTATCAAAGCATCACCTTTACCCAGAGAAGCTTTTTTACTAAAACCCAGAATAATTGTGCAATAAACTCATGTTGCGGCAATTACCTGGTGGTCTAAATAGAAACGTAATTACGTCACCAGTATCAGGATGCACAGAGGACTTGAAAGAAAGAAAAAAGACAAAAATGGAAAATTAGGACATCTTTACCAGTCTAAATGATAAAGAAATTAGCAAGTGCATTCCTGAAGTTCTTTTCATCAGCTTATCAGACTTAGCTTCAAGGCTTTCTTTACTTAAAAGAATTTGAAAGTAAAAGATTAGACATAATGTTTCAGAAGAGACAGCATAGCTCAAACCTTGTTTCTGAGTTTATTTTATATATCTATGTAGATATATAGATACCTATAGATAACAACAACAGCATTTATATAGAGCATGTATGCAACCCTTTTAGGCACAAGCCAAAATCCTGACACAGCTGTAGAACCCAACGCTGTTGAGATGCACATGCTTCAGCGCCAGTGCACAGTGCCCCAGTTCAAATAATTTTTTGGCATGAAATTACTTTCTCTAGGACCCTCCTTTAAACTTTCTAGAAGCCACAGTTTGGCCACAGCTGATACAGAGCTGGATGCGCATGTACCTATGTACGTGTTTGATTATGTTCTCCCTAAAACTTCCCCATAGTTTCAATTGAATATGTAATATATCTGATTGCACCATCTAGATGGCACTCAGACTTTCAAGCGTGTGTGATCTTATTCTATCTTGTCTGGGTTCCTGTACTGCACCTTCATCTTAGGTAGAGGCCTGAGTTGCATGAAGTAGCAAGGAAAAGGACTCAGCCTTGCATGAGCATTTTTTAAGGGACTTCGGGCACAGCAGAATAGGATCTTGCTTAGATATGTTAGAGAGAGAATAGGATTTGGCCCTTTTTGTCCTGACTTCTTGTTCAATTCTTGTTCTGTTTTCTTCTGGCGTACCACAAACAAGGCAGCTGAAACAAGGAGAGGCATTTTGAGACTGAATTTGGCCAAGAACCTAAACATCCTGATCATTCACAAAAGGGCCACAAAAATCTTAACTACAACTGGTCACAGTATCATTTTACAGCTCGTTTCAAAAACAAGTAAAAGCACAGGGCTACCCAACCCCAGGCTGGTGCATCTGCGTCAATACTGAACCAAAAGGAAGGAGTCCACCGAATGAATCACCGTTTCAGTGCTACTTCTTGCAGAAGGCTTCATTTGACAAAGAGGTTTCTCATCCAAGCTCTGACTGAGCCCGCCACTGCTTTGCCTGTGAGACCTGACTGACTGGCAGACTGAGCTCATTTGCAGCCCACATGAAGATGCCACCTCACTGACTTAAAATACATTGTGGAGGCTTGGCATGGTCTGTATCAACAGACAGAAAGGTACAGTCTAAGCTGGGGCTGGAGTAAAATGTGCTAGGCAGATAAAGAGGATTGTGCCCTATGATTTTCTGGAAGTTTTGGTTTTTTAAGAGAATCGATGCACAAGCGAGCAATCCTTTTCCTGGCAATGGAAGCAGAATCCAGAATTAAATTTCAGCAGTTACCACGGGAATATTCCTACCAGCTTCTCCGGGAATGAAAAATCTGCATGGTAAGGCACATTTTGAAAGCATTCCTCTCTTTTTGTCCCAACTGCATCATAACCATCTACCCAGTTTTCCTAATACCACATACCCACAAATAAAACACAAACCTTGTTTTTGGAAGGCAGAAACTAGAGGGGGAAAAAAATATGTCCAGTCATGGACAACTGTGTAGCATAAGAGTCCTGGAAGCAGACAGTGTCCAGGAAGTGTGGCATCCCAGGGAACAGTCTCGGTAGGATGATCTTCCATCCCAGCTGGAAATACAGACCCTCCAAGACACTATCCCCCCTCCATCACCCTTTCCCACTGCCCAAGTCAGCGGCCTGCTGCAGGGAGAGGCAGAGGCAGAGCGGTACGCTGCAACAGGCCACCTTCCTGGGCACCAGGCTGCTTCCCTTCTCCGATGGACTGCACCCCGTGCCCAGGACATTTATTTTAATCTGCGCCCCATGCCTGGAACTGGCCTCCAAAATCTGGGACTGTCCCAGGAAAAACTGGGTGGTTGGTCACCATAAGTCTGGGTGAAACAGGAACGTCCTGGCATGGCAGGACACCAAAAAAGCGAGGCCCCAGTCACCATTTTATCTATGGAAAAAAACATATTATTATTACGAAAAGAAGCACAGTTCCTATTTTACTCAGATTGTAATGCTCTGTTTTCAAACCATTACATAACTTTACATAACTTTACTTTTTTGGGGAGAACATAGCTCTTTATTTGCAACACTGTATATTACTTAAGAGGCTTCTAAACTGGAAGTGGAACCCCAGGCTTGGTATGATGCACTCGACTGCTTTACTGTTGTTTTCTCTATAATCTGTTTGTGCATTTATGTGCACTTGGCAGTTAACGGTAACCACAGGAGTCTCAAGAAAACTTCATATATGTACAATTCTTTGGTCATATTCAAAGTATTTCACAGGATTTGTTTCTGTTTGGGGGATTGTTTTGTGTTTCTTGTCTTGGGATTTTTTGTTATTTTAGTGTGGTTTTCTCTTAAAAGTAATTAAAAAAGGTATTTAGAAGAAACAAAAACGCCAGATATAAAAGCCTGCAATGTTTCCTTCCAATCATCTCCCATGAAACTGTACCAAAGCTGAACCAGTAAACCAGAGGGAAATATTCTTCTACATTAGTCAGCTGCAACAGCACCTATATAAAAACCCAGGTATAAAGGTGTTTAATTATAACTGTAAATAGAGCCTAATATTTAAAAAGAGTAAATATATTTAATCTCACTAAATATGATTTTGAGTGGAAAGCCCAAGAAGTTCTACACACCAAGAGACATTTTAAGCTAAAGGAGAAAGTGGTTAGGGCCATGTCTTCCAATATTTATGTGTGCAATCCAGTCTCCAGGTGTGCGCGCATGTTCTCATGCGCACACACACACAAACACACACACACACACACACACTGCTGTTACTCTCAGGACTAAATATGACTCATGTATGTAATTTATCAGACCAGGTCTCCAGCGACAAAAGATCATCGACTTCCATGAAGCTTCAGTGATTTATGCCATCTAAGGATCCACCCACCAGGGTCATACTCAAACCAATATGCCTGCCTTGGGATGTACTGTAAAAAAAACCCTACGCAACTAACAGTGCATCCAGCTAAGTATGCATGTGCTATTTGAGGTGCCCCAAACCATATGTAGTGCACGTGCACCCGTTCACTACGCTGCTAATTCACAGTGTGGCACTAAAATTTGATGCTGGGAGATCCCAGTGTCAAAAAAAAAGGGCAAAGACACGGCAGTAGCGTGTGCCACCAGAAATAAAGCCTGGCCAGCCAGAGCGTGGCCAGTGGCTATGGCTTCTAGCCAGGCTCCGTACTGCTGGACTGGTGGTGCTGCTGCTGCTCTGGGAGGCCCCCGGTTAGGCTGCTGTGGCCAGCACAGATGCTGGCTGCAGCCTCCCCTACCCCGCCCAGGCCAATTTGCTGTGCGCCAGAAAGGGCATGCCCTGGGGCAAAAAGCAGCAGTCTACTTTTTATACCATGGGAAATGTGTGCCCCTACACGTGCACACTTGTCTGGACGCACCCTAAGGTCCCAGCTGGGTGAAAGTAGCCCCTTCCTCAGAGGCACTGTGGAAGGCATGCCACCACTTCAGGAGCAGGTCAGGACTAGAGTGGGAGGAACATGCCCAAGCCAGGGGCAAGGCTGCAGAAAACACTGCAGAGACTCCAGGCAGTGGCAGGGCCAGGAGGAAGCTGAGATTATTTTGATACATCCCAAGCAAAAGTAGACTGCAGAGATGTACGGATGCTGCCCACACACTTTTCCACAGTCTGCTTGGCATGGAGCAGTACCATTACACCCTCACTTTCCTGGCGCCTCAATTCACAAATTTCAAGAAACTTTAAAGCAGCCAGCAATCTGCAGATGACCAAAGGCCAAGCCTGCTCCCACAGAAAGCCATTTAATACTAGACATAAAAAAGTGTGGGAAGGAACAGGGTACTTTTACATAGGACTTTTGATAGAAGGAGCCACACAAGACCACACACAAATACAAGGGAAAATCCCAGCTGTTGCTATTTCAAAGAAAAGAGAAGGCGTTCACTTTGCAGGCCAGGCCTCGCTCCTCCTAGAATTCAGGTGCATGCTCTAGTCCAGCGTTTCTCAACCCGTAAGTCATGACCCAAAAGTGGGTCGCGAGAATATATGAAAGGGTCCTGACCAAACTTGACAAATGGATTCACGTTTAAAGGAGAAAAATGTGGAGAAACACTGTTTTCCCTGGCTGGTTGGCAGAGCTCCAGCCTGCAAGAGGCTGCTCCACACAGCCTACACAACCACCCCCTGCCCCACACGCTGGGAGACTGGGGCTGGGGGGCAGCAGGTTGGGAGTGAGGGGCACTGGCAGGGACTGGCCCTCAATTTTTACAAACAGGTCCTGGTACAAAGGTTGAGAAGCACTGCCCTAGACAACCCCTAGTTGCCTCAGCTGGGCTTCCCTGAGCCTGGGTCCCCTGGCACGTGCCACACGTAACACTGTGGCGCCAACCGGGCACTTACTGTGGAGCAAAGTGTAACAGCTGAAAATTATGTCCATGTGATAAAGGTGCTTGCTGAGCACTCTGTGAGGATTAGACCAGGTGTTTTTGTTGTTTGTTTAGATATTGTAAGCTGTATGTTGCCGCTAAGAGCCTCATTAAAGTCAAAGCTTAGTGAGGCCTTGTATGTAGTGAGGCCTAGTAAATTTAGCAAGGCCTTGTAGAAGTAGTAGTAGGCCTTGTGGCGTAGTCAAAATTAACCTTATCAAAAGAATGCAAAGGCTTGTACTGCTATTGGTCAGTCCTAAGGAAAGTTTGTAGTGGGAGAATCTGAATGGCTGTGAGTTATCAACATAGCTGAGAAGTTATAAATTGGCTAGCACATCCGGAAATCATTAGAAGGAAGATACAGCAGTGTGAGAGAATCTACTGATTTCAAATTAGCTGCTGACCTGAATTCAGTGGGCCCATGGATCTCAAGGATCCTGAGGACTGAATACCAAGGTCCTTCCCAGTACCCCTCGGACAGCGCAGGTCAGGGACGCCTGGCTTCACTGAGCTTTGCAGAAGAGAAAATTGTCGTACATCAGAGGGGACTGCCGATAAGTTGCTGACACAAATTGTTATTGTCTGTCATTGTTGCTTTGTTACTACGCGTAGTTGTGGGTTTTTTTGTTAAGTCAATAAAACTTTCTTGCCTTTTACTCCCGACCACACTCTCAATTCCGAGCCCTCTGCTGATGGCTGAGACACTCAGAAATACAAAAGGGTCCAGATGGTCCAGCCAGTGCTAGAGCCTTTGGAAAAAAGACTGACAGAAAGAGACGTGTTGGGGGATGGCACTGATGGTGCTTTCAAAATACAGGTTTCCCTCGCTTTATGCTGTACATGTGTTCCTTATGTATACATGCATAACTTGAATTTGCAGAAAGGAAACCCACTTTACAATGTAACAGATAGGGATATGTTCCAAGACCTCAGCTGTACTGACCCCCAGACCTATTTCTACCACTTTTACAAGACAATTTTGGTATCCACCAGCAGCACAAGCTCAGGGCACTATCGTAATGGGGACGGCAACTACAGAAGAACATGTCGCAGACAACGAGTGAGGAGCAGATTGACTATATTTTGGTGCATGTCACTCCCACAGTGCACCACACAAAGCAGCTGACTGCAGGCTTCCACCGCACTGATCGCATAAGAGTAAATTTACCTTGCACATAATGCACTTTTGGTAAAAAAAAGGGTCATCGCATAAGAGCGAATTCACATAGACAGAACCCACATAAAGCAAGGGAGACCTGTGCTTACATGAGGGAGAAGCCTGAACATTTTCCCAAGACCTCAAGGTAGGAAAGCTGTTATACAACTCTGAGCAGAACAGCAAGATAAGGAGAGGTTTACTTGAACGTGTCATGATAAAAAAACGTGTAAGGAACATTTATTTTTTTAAAGAAATGTTTTGCCTTCCAAGCCAACTCACACAAATCAAGTCCAAATCCATGAGTCGGTCCAGAACCACAAGTGGCCCTACAACTGGCAAACATCCTCCACCCCCATCAGGGGCTTCAGATATTTCCAGCATCTTTGGCAGGCATCCCACACGCAGGTCAAAGCCCAGAGGAACCGGATGCCCCCAAGTTTCGCCTGCCCTCAGCCATACCGCAGGAGCGAGCTAGGGAGGAGCCAAGAGCACACCTGGAAAATTGACGTATGGGACAGAAGCTGGCATATCAATCCCGAGGGGACAGGGTGCAGTCCTGCAAGGACTTGATCACAGGGGCACAAGGACACACAGGAGGGTTCCCCAACAAGTGGCGATGCCAAAGGGGCAGCACTGCACAGCACAATACAGCTTTAGCCTTTGTGTTGTTTCTGTGCACAGGACAGAGCCAGGCCCAGGGGCCTGGGCGGCTCTTCCTCCCAGCTGGATCATCTTGCAGCCACATGGCTGGGGAAGTCCAGAGCTCCCTCTCTCCCTCCCTCCACCCTTGGTAGCCATCCCACGTGCACCTGGCCACACGCGCTCCAGAACTGCAGGTTCACGTCCATGGTGCCGGCCGGGTGGGGCAGGACGAGCCACGGGGTAGCATGCGCGGGGCTGGGCAGTGCATCTGCATCGTCTGTGAGCACACGCACTCTGCGAGTGCCCACCCCCGGCTCTTAAATAGGAAACTTCCCACTTGGAAACTCAAAATGATTGTGTTTGCTGGAAAAAGCGATCATACACTATGCAAACAAGTCTATGCATCCATCTCCTTCTGTATTTGATATTGCTGGCTGTAAAGAATGAGCAAGAACTGGGCCAGCAAAGTTTTTTTTAAATGATTTTTATTATTACTGATACTTTTTTTATTATGACTGTTCGTACATGGTATAAGGGTTGAAGTGGTCATGCGAATACAGTAATAGTCATTTTTATATATACAATTTGTATCCAAGGTCAAATTAGCCAAAACTAATTCCAAATCCAAAAGTCCAAAACTGTAAGTGGCTGTACTACCTGCAAACATCCTCCGCCTGCACCTAGGGCCATAGGCGACTGGTGCCACCTTAGTCAGGGGGAGCACATGCTGTCCCAGCAACCAGTCAGTGACAGGCGGTGGGGGTCCCCCGCGACCAGTCTCACTGATGGGGCGGGGGGGGAAGGGGGTAGTCTCCCTGCAGCTGATAGCAAAGCTCCCACTCCCTGGCTGGTGCTTGCAGGGGGGGCACCAGCACTCCTGCCTGCGCCCCTCCCCCCCCCCCGCCTAAGCAGCGAGCGTGGCCGGTCAGAGGGTGCACCAGCACTCTCAGGGGGTACACATCCCGTGCACCCCCTACATATTGCCACTGCCTGGGGCTTCAGATGTTTCCAAAACCTTTGGTGGGCATCCTACTTGCAGGCTCAAGCCCAGAGGCTTGGGGTTTGGATGCCCCTGAGTTTTGCTTGCCCTCAGCCATAAGGCCCTTGGAGCAAGCAAGGGAGGAGACTCCCATTTCCAAACACTGGGCTTAAAGCCAGTGCACCTCAGCAGGTACTGAACCACAACAGAGGAGCAGTTCTCCTGCAAAGCGGTTCAGGAAAACTGCCTTCTTGGACACAGAAAAATAGTATTTCTCCTGCCAGGTTAAGAAGCCACTATGCTTGATCTGAGCCTTCAAGAGGCCAAGAAGTGATACAGTAATAGTCATACACCTGGTTTCTGCACCTCTTGTGGGCTAAGATCAAGTGGCTGCACTGGTTTGGTAGTCAAGCATTGTGTAGTGGAGGGTGCACCCTGTCCAAATGCGCTGTGGACAGGACACAAGTCTTGTGGGTAGACCCTATAAGCACGTCTACATGAGCGGGGTCGTGCGGTATGTGGCACCACAAACATATTTGCAGCGCCATGTACTGCGCAGTCTGGTGTTCTTCGTGCTACAAGGGCGTGCTGCCCGAGTGTGCACTGCACTGTTTTATTTTCCTGTGGTTTTTATTGACCCCTGGATATGCAGGAGTAAAAAAAAATCCATGAAAAAAAAACCCAGTACAGTGCATGCTCAGGCGATGAGTGCTGCTGAAAAGCAGAGCTGGGCTGCCTGGAGGCACGCTCCGCTGCTGGCCAGGCTCTGCACAGCAGAACCGCTGCAGCCCCGGGAGGCCCGTAGGACTCCAGGTAAGGCTGCTGAGGCCAGCACACAGCCTCCCCCAATCCCCATGGGGTAACTTGCCATGAGCCAAAGCGTGCATGGCATGGGTGTTCCCCAGGGACAAGTAACTGTGGCACAAGGTGCACCACTGCTGGTTGTCTCCAGGGAACCAAACATCCACGCCCTTCGAGTCTTGTAGCTTCCCACTGGCCAGCTTCCAGTGGGAGGATCTCGGCTACATACCTACTTTATGGAAATGAGGGACTCCTCCCTAGCTTGCTTCAGCGGCCATTGGCTGAGGGCAAATGAAACTCGGGGGCATCCAAACCCCAAACCTCTGGGGTTGGGCCCGCATGTAGGATGCCTGCTGATGGATCTGGAAGTATCTGAAGCCTGAGTATCTGAGGATACTTGCTGGTTGCAGAGCCACATATGGTGTTTTGAATAATTAAGTCAAAAGGATTCAGAACTGATCTGGTTAATTTGACCTGGAACATGAAAAATGTTCCAAAATATATTAAAAAAAACTATTATCATGCACCTGGCAACACTGACCGGGCTGCACATACATGTACATATGTGCACATGTATGTATATACTGTGCCACATATGTATACATATGTACATACACACTGGTATGCACACACTGTACACACAGACTGCTACATGCACACAAGTACACACACTCCTTTTACTGTAATACATATAAACACATGTCCACACACACACAAATACACATTATGCATGTACAGACACTACACATACTGTAATACATGTACACATACACATGTACACACAAATACACTACACACTTATGCTATAATACACCTACACTGTAACGCAGCAGTTCCCAAACTGTGGGTTGCGACCCCAAATGGGGTTGCAACATCAGCACATGAGGTTGTAGGGTTGGGGAGCTGTGGGTTGGGAGTGAGGGGCCATGCTGAGGAAATGGGGCCATAAATGGGGTCGTGCTGAGGAAAAGTTTGGGAAGCGCTGCTGTAATGTGTAAATAATGTGTAAATATACTGTACAAATGCATGTTAATATACATAGACATACTGCACATAAACTGTAATACGTACATGCGCACGCATTGTGATATACATACACGTGTAAACAGTACACATACTGTAATACATACACAATACACAGTAATATATGTACACACACATGCACACACTAATGCACAGACATATGCACGTACACACACTGTAATACATGCACATATGCACACATACACATAGGTACATACACATGTATTCCCTAGGGAATATACCTGTATATATGTGTATGGTTGTATATATACACAACCCCCCCCCCCCATGTGCAGGTATGTGTGTGTATATATATACACAAGCATACACACATGTATGCTTGTATATATACATATAGACATGTATTACAGTCTATATGTGTACATATGGGTATGTCCATAGTAGGGTTGAAATGTAGCTGTGCTGGTCCAGGGAATATGCAAGAAGCAAAGGGGTGGGGAGAGGGGAAGCGGGGGGGAGAGGTTGGTAGTATCTTTTCTTACACCAACAGAATGAGACATGTTATACAAATTTGGGGGGGCAAAAAATGCCTTAAATTAAGAAAAGAAAAAAACACAAACCTTTGACATTGCATTGGGATGCCTGGCTCCCTTACAGCTAACTGAAGCCTCCAGCTTTATAACAGGCAAAGATGCAAAGCACAAGAAGAGCATAAACAACTGGCATACTCATCCTGCCAAAGCAAAAGTTTGAGAAGATGCAGTCCTTGCATGAGACCCTGGGTTTCACTGTTCCTGATCAGAGAACCTTGAGCAATAACTTATACAGATTTACTAGCACATCCTGACCTCCAAGGATGTATGTTTTAAAAGGGATTGTGTTTTAAAAGGACCGTTTAAAATATCCCAGCAAAACAAAACAAATTGAAATTGGCTTCATTTTTAATACAAATATACACTAAGTTCATTTTCAGTGCTCATGTCAGCTGTCTCCAAGTTAAAACCAGTCAATTCAGGCTTCAGTGTTGTGTGCAGTGAGTTAGCAGAGCTCCTAAGTTTTTTTCCCAGCTATTTTATGGACTACCAACAAGCTTCATGCCAGGAACTAGAATGTTTTCAGTTTTGCTCCATTAACATTGTGGTCAAATATTGATTTGAGGAAGAAAGGTTTAGAAACTAAAAAACATATGTAAAGAAAAATCCCTTCCATAGTAAATCATTTCCTATAAACTCAGGAGGGAAAATACTGTGCGTGCCATGCTGTCTGCTCATATATAGCTTATAAATCCTGTTGAGGAAATGTTTACCAACTAATTCACAACTGTAAAAATGTAAGAGCAGATATTCAGTCCTACCCTGGCTAAAGCACAATATAAAAGTAACAAGGTCAACTTTCAGCGGTGGTAGCCCAACTATGGGTCATAGAAAGAAGTCAGGAGAGAACAGAGGTATTGTGCACAATGTATGTTATAAGCAAGAACTATATGGATTATTTACTGATAGTATCTGCATTGCATCAGTTTACTCTACTCCATGTATGCACTGGCCCTAGGCCAGGACTCACTCAGACTGGCACTATAGAGAGCCAGAATAGAGAAAAGGTAGATACAGAGAGATGGATCAAAGGCAGGGACAGGTAAAACACAACCCACAAGCCAGATCCGGCCCGTCAGGCAATTCCACCCAATCCACGGGAGCCCATCAATTGTACCCTGCACAGCTCCTGTGCCCCGCTCCCACACTGATGCATGGAAGGGCCTGGCCCAGCCAGCACGTACCTTCCAGGCGCGGCTGCTGCTGCCACTGCTGTAGCCACTGAGGGCACCTGCTTGGCTTCCCCGGCCTCCAGCAGCTCCTCCTGTCCCTGCTGCAGCGTTCGCTCTGGGCAGCAGGTAGGGAAACAGCAGGGGGAGGGGAGTTGCAGTGGGAGTGGGGAGAGGGGGAGCTGCAGCTGGGTGAGGGCAGGGAGCATGGAGCCCGCACCCAGGGGGGTGGCAGGAGCGTGGAGCTCAGGTGAGCAGGGCATAAGCGTGAGGAAGGATGGGGTGTGGGGACCCTCCATACACTCCCCCCCACGACACAAAGCCCCCACTGCCAGTGGCAGCAGCAGGCAGGGTGCACTCAGGGCAGTCGTGGCCCGTGCAGGTGCTGCTGCCTGATGGCGCACAGCTCCAGCCAGAGCTGCACACAGAGACAAGGAGCACAGTCAGGCCAGCCCGCCTCTATGGTGCAGGGCTCCCTTTGGCACATGTGCAGCTCCTGGCACTCGTGCACCATGGGAGGGAAGCCCTGCAGTCTGGTGCTGGTTGCCTTCCCTGCTACATGCAGGTGCCGGGACTCCGCCAGAAGCGGCAGGGGGCCCTGCACAGCTTCGCCTGGTGGTGCGCAAGTGCCAGGAGCTGCATGTGCGCCATGAGGAGCCCCGTGTGATAGAGGCAGATCAGCCTGGCTGCGCTCCTTGTCACCGTGTACAGCGTTGGCTGGAGCTGCACACCACTGGGCAGCAGCATCTGTGCAGGCCACGAGGGCCCTGATCGCCTGCCCCCTGCTGTTGCCACTAGTGGTGGGGGCTATGCACCATGGAGGGGGGCAGTGTGTGAGGGTCCACCCCAGCCCTCCATCCTCCCTCACCCCCAAACCCCCTATACCCACACTCTGCCCCAAGCCCCCCACATACACACACCCCACAACCTACCCTCCCCCCACAGCCACACCTGCTTACAACCCCCCACACAAAACACAAGAGTAAGACTTTATTTTTGATCTATTATATAGTCACCTCTATATACGCTACAGACACAAATCATGACAAAATATTTTCTGTAATTAAATTAAAATAAGTTATAGATGTTTGACTTTTAGTATATGATTTGGTGTTTTTCTGGTTCAGGTGGCAACCCTCCCCTCCCAAAACGAATACTTCCCAGGCAAGGGGAAGGACTTCCAGTAGCAAAGGTAAGGGTGGGGCTTCAGGTCTAAAGATGGCTGCCAAGGGGCAGGGCACCTGCCAAGGGGTGGAGCTACCCTTGCAGCCCTTGACAGCTCACCAAAACTCATTAGGCAGCCCTCTAGCCAAAATAATTGCCTGCCTCAATCTAAGGCAATATTGGTCCCAATGATGAGAAATGGTCTCAGAGGTTTCTTAAAGCATTTTAGTAGGCATTACACACAATTCACAATTCAATTAGGCAAGACAGGATTATTTCCACTTTTACTAAAAAAGTCACACCTAAATGTGACGTGCCCTAAACTCACTTTTTCAGGTCTAAGTATGGAAAACAGCTGAAAAAGAGGTTCTCTTCTAACTTTTCTCCTAGGAAAAATTTAAAAAAAAAAAGCACTAGTTTGATGTCCGAGTTGGACTATACACAGCACATTAGGGGCAGCTCTTGAGGAAACAGAAATGTAAAATTTTACCAGAGCCCAAACTTGTGTATATTTAATGCTACCTCTTACACTTGTAACAATGGACTACTATGAATGAGAGGTTGAAAGGATTTTTGAAGATATTTGGTTTAAGTAGAAATAAAACTCCTTCTCCCTACAATAAATTAAGTTATAAATATGCAGCTTCTCTTATATAAGGGGTGGGCAATTATTGTGGCTGGAGGGCTGCTTTATAGTGAGCTGTCAAGGGCTGCAAGGGTAGCCCTGCCCCTTGACAGGTGCCCTACCCTTCGGTTGCCATCTAGGGACTGGAAGTCCCATCTCTAACCCCTGACCTTTGCCACCAGAAATCCCTCTCCTGGACCCCAGAAGTAGTCTTTTGAAAAGGGGAGCTTGCCACCTTGGAACTGGAAAAAAATAAAGCATATACTGAAAATCAAACACCTACTACAGTTTTTTATTTAAAAAATATTTTTGTCCTGATTTACATGCGTTTGCATAGTATATATAGATTGCATAATAGCTCAAACTAAAGTCTTACTCTTGCACATTGGGTGGAGGGTGTGATGAGGAAGTGTGTGTGTGTGTGTAGTGGGGTATGAACGTGGGACCCCTTCCCCACATGCCCCCATGGCACACAGCTTGTCACTGGCAGCAGCAGGCAGCAGGTCCTTGGGGTGCTCATGGCAGATGGTGCTCCCCACCAGCGCACAGCTCTGGTTGATTCCTGGGAGCTGCACTTAGCAGCATGGAGCTGGCCTGGCCCAGCCTGGCCTAACGGTGCATGGCTCCTGGTTGGAGTGCCAGAAGCCCCATGTGGCAGCACAGAACCAGCCTGGCCTGATGGGGAATGACTCCCTGCTGGAGTGTCAGGAGCTCCATGTGGGGATCCTGGCTGGAGTACTGGGAGCCCCACGGCAGTGGAGACACAGAGCTGATGGCACACACAACCTGACGGCACATGGCTCCCCACAGCTAGCTCCTGACCAGAGTCCTGAAAGCCACATGTGGTGGCACGGAACGGGGCAGTTGTCCATGGCTTCCCCCCTATTTCCTCAATGGGAAAACCTGGGGCCCTTCTTAAGTTGCACTCTTGCACAGAGGAAGGGCTGGGGAAGAGCCATGGAGTTGCCAGGCAGAAGCTTCCTGTCTCCAGTGTCCCCTACCCTGGGCCCAAGGCAGAGCAGGCTAGGCTGAGGTAGGGCCAGGTTGCTTAGCAGGCAAAGCTCGAGCTGCTGCTGCTGCAGTCATGCCTCCTACAACCAGTGCCTCTGAAAGCCCATACCTCTCACCGGCTTTTAGAGGGGAAGACACACGCCCGTAATAAGTGTCTTTTGGAAGGGGCCCCATGGGCCAGACAGACTGGCCTAGTGGGCCAAATCAAGCCATCTTATGCCTTTTCTGTTTCAGTTACAAAACTGTAACAAATTAATCTTGCAGATTAAGTAACAAAACAAACATACCCCAAAACGATCCAGTTCAGACCAAAATGATTGTTTTTCTATTATATTAACTGCTATAAGTAGCTACAGCTGTGAGTGGTGGAAACTGGATCATATATATAAAGGAAAAAAGGACTAGAGGAGTGAGTGGATTACGCTTTGTTCATCTTTTCACCAGATGGAGGAGAAATCGTGTGGAAGAACAGAGGTTAAAAAGGTGGTAGATGGGGTAGCTGGAAACAGCACGTAGAGTGAACAACACATCTAGCCTCTCCTAATGAGAGTAACAGGAGTATTCTGGCCCACTGTTTAAAATGGCAGATAGTCTGCTTTCTTAAGATTTAATTTATTGATGTTTGCATAGTTTAAGAAAATATGCTCAAGATGATTTCAGAAGCCATATTAAATTACAGGAAGACTCAATGAGTCTTGATACATTATTACATGTCAAGCAATACAATATTTGGAAGCCGTGTCCAGAGCAGACAGTTCAAGTGAACAGACAACTATTTTTGAAATGTTAAGTTGTTAAGCTCTGGTAAATCTATCACAATTAGAGTTCATATATTTGCCAGTTTCTGAACAGAGTGCAGTACTTCATGTTTCTGTTCCTATCCATTTGCTTTTACACTCATATCATCTTGGCTGACAGTTACTGCAACTTCCAAAATTATTTTTGGAAGCATTTTATGGGGACAAAAACATAAATTATGGAAAGAAAATGATTTCTCATCTCCCTTCTCACAGACATATTCACAAATTAAAAAGGAATCAATTCTAAGAAGTTTCCCTGTAGCATCCACACCGTACAAGCCTTCTCAGAACAGGAGTTTATCCTGGCCTTCCCATGTGCACATAATAAACCTGGTACTATTTCCAATTAGGGACTGTATAACAAGCAAGAAAAACTCCACCATCCCCACAAAAAAAAAACAAAAACCAAAAGACACATCGCACACACGCTTCATACTATATGTGAAAGATGCCAGAATAACTGCCAATTGCAATGATATGCAAAACTACGATGTGATCTCTTTGAAAAAAAACCCCCACAGAACTCAATTTAGAGAATTTAACAAGCCAGCAAAAATTTCAGTATTTCCCCCCCACCTGAACAAAAACTTTAACAGCTTGCATTTATTATAGTCATGGCTACTTTCTTGGTAAATCCAGCACATGGTGTCTAAACTAACAGGAACAGACTCCTCCTCTGCTATCCATCTGCATATTTGATGATCTATTTATGCACCTTCTCAAAGTACTCTTTAGAAGCTTCTGGAGTTGGCTTTATCTGTAAATAAACATATTACAAGTTGAAATAACTTGGGTGTACAGGAAGAGACAAAAAGAAATAGGGTTTTAAGGTTTGCACTTCTATTTAACAATTAAGATTTAAACAAATTATTAATTCTGTATGTCCACTTACTGGCATACACTCTCACGAATGTTTATCTTAGAAATATTTTAGAAGTGAAGAAATGAAAACAATTCATGTTGCTTTGACTTGGGCTCTGCACAATACAGAGACAAATTTAAATTACATATAGTTCGAGAAGCTAGGGAAGATTAAGTGTGCATATGGGCAGGAAGGGGGAAGGGGGGGGGGCACCCTGCATCCTCAATAGAGTATGTGTGAACACTTAGTCCTGAGCATAAACATCAAGTTGTTCCAAGTAATCCCATTAATTCCTATGATCAAAGCCATTTCAGAGCTTTAAGTTAACACGTGCTCAGCCTTGCAGGTTTTCCATGCAAAGGTGCCATGACTGGGCCCATATTTTAAATAATACATACCGTGGGGGATTCTGGAGTCCAGTTTGCTGGACAAACCTCTCCATGAGTTTCTACATACTGGAATGCCTTCACCAAGCGAAGGGTCTCCTCCACACTGCGGCCAACCGGGAGATCATTGACACTCAGATGCTTAATGATTCCATTAGGATCAATGATGAAGAGACCTCTGCAAAACAAGTAGTTTGAGCTTTTAGAAAATGAACTCCTTACCATGTTTTTGTGCATGTCAAATTCTGTATGTTGCAGATGCAGTCATTCTAAAAAATAGGTCCTACTGGATCATATGGAGCAATGATATGCAACATTTATACAATTATGAATGTGGCCTTATGGTTACTTCCTTTTACACAAAGGGTGAGAATTCAAGTCACTAATCAGAGCGGGAATGAGCAAAATCTGGCCCACCAAATGCTGTTATCCAGCACGCAGTTGTTTCCCTGAAGGAGAATTGTATCTGGACTGTGGCTGCCCTGGCTTTTGGTGCCTGTTGCCCATTTCCCTTCTTCATGCCAGCCAGCTGCAGTAGCAGTAGCCACCCCCCACCCTGGCCCAGCCTGCCCTGCCCTACTCCCCACCCCACTGTATAGTCCAAGGCAGGGGGTGCCGAGCTCCTGGCCAGGTTTCTGCCCACGAGGCTGTCTCCACATCAGCCGCAGGGTTGGAGCCTTCACAGACAAGACAGCCTGCCCCAACAAGTCAAAGCTCAAGTGAGGTTCCCCCGCATTGGTGGGGAGGGGGTGTAGGAGAAAGGGGGCCAGGATCAGTAGATTTTCTGGGCTCTGCCAGATCGGGGCTTGGTAGGGGTGCAGGCACTGCTAATGAGGTGCCATGCTGGGTTCCCATGCACTGCTTTGGGCTGCACCAAGTGAGTGTAGCTGGAGTGGCTAGCACAGCTGCTGTCCAACCCTGGCACAGTTCCTACCCAACCCTGAGTCCCTGGCACATGGCTGGATCATGCAGGAGCCGAGCCAGCTGCACCTATGTGGCTCAAAATGGCCCACAGGAACACAGTGTAGCACTAGCTTGGCCTGGCCACATATCGGGGTAGTGGTGCAGGAAGAAGGAGAGAACACAGTGCAGCATCAGCCCAGCTGGACTCATATAACCCATGGCTCCCTTCCCCCTTCTTCCTGCATCCCTGTCCAGAGTCCCCAGCACATTGCCAGGCTGTGCTAGTGCCACAGTGTTCCCACAAGCTGCCTTAAGCGCCTCATGGCTCCTGCCTGACCAGGTCACGTGCTTGGGACAGGGGAGGGGGTACAGGGAGAAGGGAGCCAAGAGCTGCAGGTTATCTAGGTATGGCCAAGTCGGTGCCAAACTGCGTTTCCCCTTCTCCCTGAACCTCCTCCCCTACCGTAAGTCCCCAGCCAGGTCATAAAGGAGCCGTTCCAGCTGTGCCCATGTGTCCCAAGGCAGTGCACAGGAACACAGTGTGGCACTGGCCTGGCCACATGCTGGGGACTCAGGGAAAGGGGTGGCAGGGTGCAGGGAAAAGTGGGGAACAGAAGTTAAGTTCTCCTAACCTTTGTCCACCCACCTCCTTGTCCTTTAGCCAGGGGTGGGGAATTATTTGGGCTGAAGAGCCACTTAAGTGGGCCCTCCAGCCCACCCCTGGATTAGAGAAATATAACAAAATAAGAAAATATAACCTCCATCAATACCTTCTAGCTAGGGGAGGAATTCTTCCTGTTTTGGAGCTGGTGGGAGGAGGGGTAAACATAAGGGCATGTCAGCATGGCAAAATGCAGGGCATGTAGAGATACCCAAGCTAGCTCTGAATGAGGTAGCTTAAGTACCAGAAGTAGTAGCCACATTAGTACAGCAGAACTACTTTTCCTGGTTGGAAAAAAAACCACCACACAAATACGGATACAATGCTCTGAATTCCAGGAACAGGGAATTATTGAATTGAGAGCTATGCCTAATTCCAAGGATGCTTTGACTAGACATTTAAACGAACTTCTCAGGATCAGTTGTAATATACTAAAATTGGTTGAGTTTAACTAGATTGGCAACAAATATCACTGGAAGCTCCATCCTAAAAAAGTAAAGCAATTTAATTTAATTTGGAAGGTTCTCTCTCTCTCCCTCCTCAGTAAGAGGAAAAAAAAACCAAACAACAAAACCCCTACAATACACACACACAATGGGGTCGAAGTTAATGAATTATATGGAATAAATAGTTTTCCTTTTAAAACATCAAAAAAAAGGAACTCTGGACTTGAGTACAGGGTGCAAAAGAGATTTTCAGTCCGTGGAGTCCATACAAAAGCTACAAGGAGGAGACAAATGGCAGGCTCCTTTCCTTCTCAGCATGTAGGCAGTTCTGCTGTATCAAACATGTACAGCTAGAATTTCATGGGCATTTCCAAGTTACAGACTGGATTCTCTTTAGACTTCTTTATAGTCATTATTACTGATCTAACTTATCCACCTCTCACTCAGATAAGAAACAAGGACTGGACCTAACTCATTTTGCCTGTACCTGAGCTGAAAACAAAACAAAGCATCCTCTTTCTCCTAAGGATTCCTCAGGAGACTGATTCAGGGCTTCATTCACTGACCTCTGCAAGAACACAACCCCCTTCCCACCCTCTAGAAGAGCGTTCAACAAACTAAAAAGTGAGCCAAGTAGTCTTACATGTTCCCTTTTTTACCCCTAAACTCGTTTTGAGAGAAACGGGGTGCACAATGTTCTTAGAGCCAGTGACCAACAAGAGGTTACCAGCAAACAGGCTCTTACCTTAGCGCTAGACCAGGTCCTTCTAACAGCACGCCGTAATCTCGGGAGATTTGTTTTGTTAAATCTGACAAGAGGGGGATGTTCATGTGGCCCAGACCACCACTCTAATGGAGAGAAATTGAAGATCTTTCATTAAGCTCCTGCTTAGCGTCTTATTTCCATTTCATCACCAAACACCTATCAGAATCATTCATTAACCTACGCTAAACATGGTACAGTTAGTTCAATACTCTAAACAAACCTAATTTCCCGTGTTTAAACAGAAGCGACCGCACACAACTATTAAACAAAACCCCTGTTAAAACCATTCGCACTAACAGTATGAGACCATGGACAACAGCAATGGTCACTTTGGATAGGTCACAACACTGCTATTCAGAGAGAGGACCAAGTCTTCCTCAGCTAGGCCAACACTCATCATTTTTCCTTCCCCATCTACATTACCTAGCAGTGGCTGCATGAAAAGCACAGGAGGAGACACAAGTATCAGGTAAACTGGATTTCTAGAAGGGGTCTCTTAGGCATTAATCTGTCCACTTCTTTTCTTTCCTGTGCTTGGCTCTAATTACAAGCAGTGGAGAGAAGTGGAATACAAAAGGTCTGGAAAGGCAAGGCCAGAAAGTTGTGGGATTGCAGCTGGAAGACTCCTTATGCTTGAAGCACCTAAATGAGTTTTGAATACATTACAAGAGATGGGTCAGGAAGGAAGCACACTTTCAGGTCCCGAAGTTCAGAAGAACTTCCAGGGACACAATGGATTGTAACCAATGGGCAAGCTAAGGGTTTTTTAAAATGTGAATGGTTGGCAGCCTTAAATAGCAGCACAGCCATAACCAACAGAAGCACTGGCTTTTCACCTGTTAACACATACTTAGTATGTATGTGTAGACCATATATTCACAGTACAGATGTTCACATTTGTCCATGATCACAGCATTTTGAACATTTAAATGATCGCTGCATTTAAAAAGAGAGTTGATATTTAATAAAGCTACTTTCCCCCCAAGTAGACACAATCAAGGGAGTCTATTTAAAGTGTCTGCTGATTTTTGCAACACTGAGTGCTAGAGATAAACTACCTATCCTTGAAACAGAACTGATGATTTGTTTGTTTTTCTATTCCTGGCACAGACAGTTAATCATTGTGTAATCTCGGGCATTCAACCAGACCCTGATCTTGAAATGGCTTAGCCACAATAACCTTAATCATGTGAGTAGCTAGCTCTATGTTAGAGAAATCAAAGCTCATTTTCCCCCTCAAATGAAGAATGCTTGCTCAGTTTTGGAGAATGCTGGGAGATCAATGGGAGACCCATGCTGAAAAAACAGCAGCAGGGCACTTTGAACTAAAGCTCATCAAATGTGTTATTTCAAAGCGACCCGTCACCATTTTTTCAGCACAGGGACGTTGATACACATGATGAAAAAGGCTGCTGGAGCACAACAATTTTTATGCTCCAGCCTGGATTTCCCACGTGTCAGAGCAAGCTCCACACATGTCTATAGGAGCCCTTGGTGAAGTTGAAGACAGTCTACTTGATTAACTGTAAAATTCTGTAAGCTTCACTTCAGATAAAGTGAGCTGTTGCTTGCTTATCAATCTCCGAATTAGTCCATACAGTGCAACTCTGCCCTGCCTTCTGCCCAACTTCAGGTTAACCCGTTAACCCGGCTGACTGCCTCTCTGCTCTTTAAAAGTGCTGTTGCTGAGAAAAGAGTCACCCAATTCATACCTTCCTTGGGGTATTTATCCATGCCAGATGACAGAAGTGAGAATCCACAGACACAGCAACCACTTCACAATTCACATCACGAAATTCATTGGCTTTGTCACTAAAAGCCACAATTTCTGTTGGACACACAAAAGTGCTGGACAGCAAAAGAAAGTAAGTTGAAAGTTCAGTACAGAGAACTTTGAACAGAATCAAATACATTTGTCTCTAGGCACAAAACATGCTGCTGAATTGCAGATTTTACAGTTTTGACAGCTTTACAAGTTCTTGAATCACTCATTTGATTTCTAAGATACTACCTGAGTGCCAACAGGTCTTGAAACTACAACACAGTTAGACAACACACCAAGATTGAATGCATTTTTAATTTCATATCTGCAAGATGTTTACACATGTCAATTCTTGGGTGTTATACTAGGGAAGCTGGGACCAACCTATTTGGCAGACCACAAATTAGCCCTGCACTTTCCCAGAGTGCTGCTTTGCTCCCCTTCCCCTGGCTCACCTGCCGCTCTGCTTTCTCCTCCCTGCCCAACCTGTCTGTCACCTTCCCAGTCTGCCGTGTGCCACACAGAGGCTGCTGGTGCCACTTGCAGCCTATCCTCCATTAGAGGATCATGGAGAAAAGAGGCTAAAAGAGAAAAAACACCTTGCCCATCAAGATGCTGGGAAAGACTCCCAAGTTTTTACAGAATGAATACCCAACACTCCCTTTCTGGCTATCTTTGGCTTAAATGAACAGCTTAGTTGGAGATCCACTGGCCGTGGCAGTGCCCTCCCCAACACTGAACCCTTCACATCTTGGAGCTGATACAAGGTGCTGCCCAGCACACCCTCCCTGCACCCAGCACTCCCCTATGTAGGGACACTATGTGAAAAGCCACTGCTGCACTTCGGCAACAGGATTTATCCCCAACGGCACACTGGAGTCGCTGACGGTACTGTTGCTGTATCAAACGGTCGCCTCCCTAAAGCTCTTATCACTCTCACTCCAGAACCAGACGCTCAGGATAAGAGGATGCAAACCACCGTATAAGTCATTGGCAATAGTTTCATAGCTGTTAATCTATGGGCCCCATGCCTAAGCAGGCATCTCAATGAAAGCAGGGAAATAAAAGCCATCGAAACTCACGGTAGAGGTGATCTCTTTTATTAGATCATCTAGATTTTTGCACCAAAAAACCCCAACTGTCTTTAATTGCAATTAAAGACTATTAGACCAATTAGATTTTTGCAAAAAACCCCAATTATCTTCAACTGCAATTAAAAAGACAATATTTTTTGGCAAAAATCTAGTTGGTCGCACCCCCTCTACCACGAGCTTGGATGCCTTTTGCCTCTGGACCGATTCAGCTACAACCCGGATCCCCAACACGTGGGACGTAAAAGCTTGTACTCACAAATCCAGCGGGTAGAAGAAGAGCACCAGATACTTCCCCTTGAAGTCATCCAGGCTCATTTCCTTGAACTCCCCGTTGAGAACCGCCGTCCCTTTGAAGTAGGGGGCGTGCTGCGTGACAGCAGGAACGAACTTGGGACAACCTGGAGGGAAGAGTCACCTTATCCTGAGATGCCGGAGCAGGCGGCGCGCCGGGAAGGCCTGGGGGCAGGATCCCAACCAGCTGCAGCACCTTGGCTTGGGGGGGACGCAGCAGCACCCAAGGGCAACCCCAGCCCAAATCAACCCAGGCCAGGGGCAGGGACCCGCCTTACTGGTGCTGAAGGGGCGGCGGGGCAGGGGCAGCGGCTCCGCCCCGGGCCCGCGCGTCCTCCCGGCGGCGGCGGCGGCGGCGGCGGCGGCGGCAGCGAGGGGCCGCGGGGCGGCGGCGCAGCGCCCCCAGGGACCCGGCCCGGCCCGGCACACCTGCAACGAGACGGGGCGAAGGTGAAAGGGGTGCTCCTGCCCACCCGCTGCCGCTGCCCCTGCCCCGGCCCGGCCTTACACCCACCGCGGCCCGCAGCGACCTTCCCAAGGCAGCGGCCATGTTGCAAGAGGCGGGGACAGCCCGGGGCCAGGCTTTCCCGCCAGCCCCGCCCCCACGTGGCAGCTCCGCCCCGCCCCGTGCCAGGCTTTCCCGCCAGCCCCGCCCCCACGTGGCAGCTCCGCCCCGCCCCGCGCCAGGCTTTCCCGCCAGCCCCGCCCCCACGTGGCCGCCCCGCCCCGCTTGATGCTAGGGGTGCATCATTCATCCTAGGGTAAGTGATGCATTGAGATGAACGTGACATGTTGAAGCTGATTTATACAGTTGTCCAGTGGGGTTTTTTTTGTTTTTTTTTTAAGGGAATAGGTCACGTGCATTTGCCGTCCTGATGGAAAGGCATTACATCATGGGATGAAACCTCAGTTCAGAGTTGGCAACCCTAGGCCTAAGTCCTTGGCTGCACCCATCCATCTCTGCCCCTGGGGATCCAGCTAGCCTGACCCGTACTGCAGCACCCGTCTGCACGACCTGCTGTCTCAGAGATGTTTGCGCCACGGTCCGAGCCAGCCCGTGCAGTAGAGACACGCTTGCACGGCCTCTGAGTCATTGGTGACGTGTTGGGGGTGCACGCGGGGGCACATGCACCCCCTGAGCGTGGCGGTGCATCCCCTGCAAAAAGGCCCCGCGCACCGACACTGCCGGTGGTGTCTGCAGGCAGTCTGCAATTGTGGCATCCGCGTGTGGTCAGTGACCGCTGTCCAATACTTCTAGGGTCCAACTTTTTGACTCCAAAATTGGGATCTCCAAAGCTTTGGCTCCAAAGCTGGGGCACTATATCATTTTATTAAGCTGTATGCAGGATTTGTAAAAGAAATCTGATTTTTTTCCCCTCTCTTTCAGCAGCTTATCAGCAGTGTAAGCTCTGCTGTGTTGATTGCAGCTGTCAATTGCCTTGTTACTACAAAACCCAGAAGAAACCCATCCGCATTCCCACTTCTTGACGAGACATGTAAAGTGCTGCACTTCGGGATGAGCAACCCCCAACACACCTACAGGCTTGGCGGCACCAAACTGACCAGCACCACAAATGAAAGGGCCCTGGGGGTAATAATAGACCACAGTATGAATATGAGCTGGCAGTGCGATGCTGTAGCTAGTAGGGCAAATAATACTCTGGCATGCATCAATCGAGCAATCAAACCATGCATTTAAGCAATCAAACCAAGGAGGTCGGCATTCAATCAAACCAAGGAGGTGATTCTGCCACTGTACTCAGCGCTGGTGAGACCATAGCTGGGGTACTGCGTTCAGTTTTGGGCATTGCACTTTAACAAGGACACGGACAAGATTGAGAGAGTCCAAAGAAACGCCACCCATATGATCAGAGTCTTACACGGCAAGGAAAGCCATACGAGGAAAGTGTGAGGGATCTGGGACTCTTCAGCCTGAGGAAAAGAAGGCTGAGAGGGGACTTGGTAGCAGCTTACTGCTACACTAGGGAAGTACATCAAGGGCTCGATGATCAACTGTTCACCAGGGCACCTGAGGGGAAAACAAGGAGTAATGGCCACAAACTCCTGGAAGATCAATTCAGGCTCAGCATTAGGAAAAACTTCTTCACAGTCAGGGTGTTCAGACTGGAATAAGCTCCCTCCAGAGGTGGTGCAATCACCTACCCTGGAAATCTTCAAGAGGATCCTGGACAGTCACCTCGCTGGGGTCACCAGACCCACAGTTATCTTTCTTGCTTGGTGCAGGGGGCTGGACCTGATGATCTGAAGTTCCTTCCGGCCTTACAATCTATGAATCTATGAATCTCTCTGCTCAGCAGCACTGTACCTAGACTCCTGGTGTCCCCGGGCAAACTTTTAGTATCAGCACCCGCTTCGCCAGAGATTAGGATAATAATAATCAGACAACAACAAAAAAATTACCATTTTTGGTGCTGCCTGGTTCACCCATGCCTGTGCCAGCCCTGCTGCTCAACCCTGCCACTTGGGGATCTGCCTGTCAAGTATATAACTCAGGTATCCTGCTTGTCCATAAAACAGTGGGTCATGAAAAATAAAACCTTCAAGGCATTAGGCCTCAACAATTACATTCTTCTGATTAACACACTGTGTTTCCCTCACTTCCATTCTAGTATGGATTTTGGTGCTATATGTAGAACTACTGGATGCTGTACACAGGAACCCAAATGCTTCATATCTGAGAGATTAGAATACACCCAAATTGTGTCTCACAAATAGAGTTTATAAGATTAGCTGCTGAAACTATGCTGTTATTGAGGGATGTGGGGGGAAAATTCAAGATGGTGAATTTGATGCTTGCTGGCTTGATGTGCTAGGGCTAGAAACACTCCAGTGCATTTGCAAGACCAGTGATTTTTTTTCCTTACGTGCTTCACCTGGACCGGTAATCAGAAATTTAATTATGTTAGTTCATATTGGGACATACAGGGCATGTCTACACATGCATTAATGCACTTTTCCTAATGCATATTAAATTTAGTACCTCCAATACGAGGTACTAAAATGTGCATTAGGCTGCGCTAATACTTGGTAGAGCAAGCACACGCTTTTTAGGTGATGCTTAATGCACAGTTGTCTATTCTGTGCATTACCGTATTGGCACGGTTTTTGACACTGCTTTAATGTGCAGTAGAAAAGGCTACTACGCATTAAAGCGCATGTGTAGATGTGCCCATACAGGCAAGAGAAGGACAGAATGGGCATTTTTGTTTTAATTTTAGTTTTGAATTTTCCCTTTGCATTTTAGGGCATCTCCATGGTTCAATACCTCTGTCCTCTGTTTCATCACCCGTCCTTCTACTTCCTTACTGCCTCCTACTCTAGTTTTGGGTGTACAACAGGTAATAATACAGTTGCCCACTGCTGCTATTCAAATACATTTCCCTCTTCCAATGTGGTCATGTCCTCTCCATAATCTGAATGTGTCCTCAAAGATAGGCTTCTTTACTTTTCATTCCATCCAGGAAGAGCACACACCAACTGCTGAAACTTTCTTAGCCTGATGAAGGGTTTTTGAACCCGAAAGCTTGCTTAATAACTATTCTCCGACTATTTGGGTTGGTCTAATAAAAGATATCAAATTCACCCAAGGAACCTTGTCGTCCTCAAAGATAAGACATTTGCCCTCTTGGCTGTATTTCTCTTTTTCCTCTGTTTTGTTTTCATGCGGAAAAGAGTCCTAATTCAGTTCCAATTATTTCAATATGTTTAAAAAGTTTGTTTCTAATACTTATTTTATTGCCTATATACCAAGAGTCTGGTTTAAACCTAGCTACTTTTTTGGAAGAAGGGTTTTTAAACTAATAACAATATTTAAAACTTTGTATTTTTTCTCAGGATGATCTTGATCACTATGACACTGGCTTTTTGTTCTTGTGCCTCACTTTCCCCCAGGATGTAGAGTGTGGCAGAGAGGTCAGGAAAGAAAAAAAATCTGAATAGGTCTAGGAGTGGTCTGACAAGTCCCTGGCCTGTCATTGGTAGTACATAAATGGACTGCTGGCACTGGATGTGTTGGTATAGCAATGTCTTCACACACACAAGATTAGGGTTTGGAGCCTGATCCAAGTCCATAGGGGTCAACAGTAGACTTCCCATTGAGTGCAATGGGCCTTTTTGCCTACTCTCATAAGCAAAATAGGGGGATCATTTTACTGGAGCCTGGAAGGGCAGGTTCTTCGTTCTGAGCTTTGCCACTTGCCTGCTTGGTGACATTGTTCAAATCTCTTCACTTGCCTGCAACCCCGTAGAATAGTCCTAATATTTGCCTCTTTTGTGTAAGTTCTTTGAAAACTTTTAATGAAATGCCTCATAGAGGAATGGGTTTTATTGCCATTGTTGTTCAGAGAGATGGGGGTTAAAAGCACCTGGCAGAATCAACATTAGTAAAACATTTTTTTAGTGAAAATTTAATTTCCTCCCTGCAAACTTCATAATGTTGGGGGATGAGCCAAATCTCCTGTTGGTGAGTCTGATGTCTGGAGTTCCAAAAAACACACCATATGAAGAAAGGTTGGAAAAACTTGTATTTTGTCAGTTTTCAACTGTGTTAAGGGTTCTTATAAAGAGGACAGCAATAGACTCTGGTTCACAGGGGATGGCATAAGAGGTAATGGTCTGAAGTTACAACATGGGAAATTAAGGCTGGGTATTAGAAAGCACATGCTCACTATGAAGATGGTTAAGCACTGGAACAGCTAGAATGGTTGTGGGAAATCCATCATCACAGGACAGTTTTAGGAGCAGGTTAAGCAAACACTTTAACGGGAAAGTTTAGACAAGGACGATCCTGCCTTGAGCAGGGGGTTGGACTAGATGAACTTCTTGACATCCCAATTTTCCTATGATTCTATGATTTCCTGCTACTACTAGGATGTGGTCACTTTTACAATAACAATTCATATCTTTCCATGTTCTTTCCTCCCCACCTCTGACCCCATTCTTTTAAAATGACTTCACTCCACATGCTTAAATTGCTATTACAGTAATTTGTCCTTTGCTTCAGGACAACAGATGATTGCACAAGGGATTAAGAGAGTCTGCAAGAGGTAACATGGATACAGCGATTTCATGATTTTTGTACATGCATAAGCACAGGGTGGCAAAGACCTGCAGCAAGGCAGCAGCCCTGGACTTCAGGAGGGTGGATTTCATTGAGCTAAGGAGACTAGTTGGCAAGGCACTGAGGTCCCGGAGGGGAGGGGAGTTGGGAGTCCAAGAAGAGTGGTCATTCCTGAAGGAGACGATCCTCCAAGCCCAAAAGGTGGCAATCCCAACGTGGATCAAAGGGGGTAAGAGTGCTCAAAAGCCCCCATGGCTCACCAAAAGCATCCAGGAACATCTTAAAGCTAAGAGGGAGGCATACACCCAATGGAAGGGAGGAGCCATCACCAGGGAGGGTTATACCTCTGTTGCTGGGGATTGTAGGGGGGCTGTTAGGAAGGCCAAGGCGGAGACAGAACTGGGACTAGCAACCTGGATCAAGGATAACAAGAAATCCTTTTTTAAATACATAGGGGGTAAAAAGAAGGTACCGGGTAACATGGGACCTCTGCAGGACATGCTTGGAAATCTGGTGGTCTCGCCAGACGACAAAGCTAACCTATTTAACAATTTCTTTTCCTCCATTTTTCTGAGCAGGGACCAAGTCATCCCCCCTCCGGGATCCCTGATGGACCCAGGGGAGGCGCAGCCAGGCCCAGGGTCAGTGAGGACCTAGTCAGGGAACTTCTGGTGGGACTAGATATGTTCAAATCAGCTTGTCCTGACAACCTCCACCCCAGAGTGCTGAGGGAATTAGCAGAGGTCATTGCAGGACCTTTGGCTCAGCTTTATGAGCACTCGTGGTGCACTGGCAAAGTGCCAGATGACTGGAAAAGGGCCAATGTGGTCCCCATTTTCAAAAAATGGAGGAAGAAGGACCCAGGAAATTATAGGCCTGTTAGGCTTACCTCAGTCCTGGGGAAGCTCTTTGAGAAAATTATCCAGGTGCACATCTGCGAGGGGCAAGCAGGAGAGTGTATGCTTAGGGCCAACCAACATGGGTTCATTCGAGGCAGGTCCTGTCAGACCAACCTGGTCGCCTTCTACGACCAGGTCACAAAATCCTTGGACATAGGGGTAGCAGTGGACTTAGTCTTTCTGGATTTTAGGAAGGCCTTCGACACCGTCTCTCATCCCATTCTTGTTAAAAAATTAGGCGACTGTGGCGTCAATGCCTACACAGTCAAATGGGTCGCCAATTGTCTGGAGGGCTGCACCCAGGGAGTGGTGGTGGACAGGTCTTATTCGACCTCAAGGGATGCAGGCAGTGGGGTCCCCCAGGGCTCAGTCCTCATGCCTGCACTGTTCAACATCTTCATCAGCGACTTGGACGAGGGGGTGAAAAAGCGTCTTGTTCAAATCTTCAGACAACACTAAGATGTGGGGGGATGTGGGCATGCTAGAAGGGAGGAATAGGCTGCAATTGGATCTGGACAGGCTACAGGGGTGGGCGGATGAGAATAAGATGGGATTCAGTACTGACAAGTGCAAGGTGCTGCACCTGGGGAGGAAGAACCAGCAGCACACCTACAGGCTGGGGAACTCCCTCCTCGTCAGTGCAGAGGCAGAAAAGGATCTTGGAGTCATTATTGATTCCAAGATGAACATGGGCCGCCAATGTGGGGATGTGGTCAGGAAGGCTAAGCGCACCTTGTCATGCATCCACAGATACATCTCGAACAGGTCCAAGGAGGCGATCCTCCCCCTCTATGCAACACTGGTCAGGCTGCAGTTGGAGTACTGCGTCCAGTTCTGGGCGTTGCACTTCAGGAGGGATGTGGACAGCATTGAGAGGGTCCAGAGGAGGGCCAACTGCATGGTCGGGACAGCAGGGCAGGCCCTATGAGGAGAGGCTATGGGACCTGAACCTGTTCAGCCTCCACAAGAGAAGGCTGAGAAGGGATCTGGTGGCCATCTATAACTTTCCAGGGGGGACCAGCAGGCAATGGGAGAGTCCCTGTTCCCCTGAGCACTACTGGGAGTAACAAGGAATAATGGCCATAAGTTGATGGAGAGTAGATTCAGGTTGGACATCGGGAGGCACTACTTCACAGTGAGGGTGGTTAGGACCTGGAACCAACTTCCAAGAGAAGTGCTGGCTCCTACCCTGGGGGTCTTCAAAAGGAGATAATCACCTAGCCGAAGTCGTATGACCCCAGCATCCTTTCCTGCCCAGGAGTAGTTTTTCTCAGGATGTTCTTGATCACTATGACAGTGGCTTTGTGTTCTTGTGGGGGTCGGGGTCGGACTTGATGATCTGCTGAGGTCCCTTCAGACCCTACCATCTATGAAACTATGAAACCCCAAAGCAAAGAGCTAGTGTTTGAAAGCCTGGTGCATCCTCAAGTCCTGCTGCTAGATGGCAGCCTCGTTCCTTATGCAAACGGACTTTGTGCACATTGCATGGCCACAGTCTGTCTGCAAATGCTGTTGCATAGGCCAGCGATATAGAATGAAGCCTGCATCGCGGGAGCTGGGGGATTAATTTGCAGGACTCAAAACTCAATTGAAAGCTCAATCTAGCTTGAAGTGATGGGCTTCATTGGGTTAAATCTATATTGAAGTGTGTGAGAGGAAGGGGGGAAGTGGCTCTCATTTGGGGTATGTTCCATGTAGATAATACAGGCAAAGACCTTTCTGGCATCCAAAACATGTGCAGCTTTATCCTGACATTTTACATGTACAGTATTTAGGGCAGAAATCTGCACTTCTGGAGGCAGGATAAAGTTGGGTGTGTTGCTGCAGCATTTGATGGCTGTAGACCTGAGAGCCCACCCTCGCTGGGGATGACTCATCAGTTATAACAGCTCATAATCCAGCACTCTGGTAAGCTGCCCTTTTTTCTTTATTCCAGCGATGCATTTGTGCCTTTGTACTTAGCACCGTCTCAGCGTTTCATTTATAAACCCCTCTTTTCCCATAAATGAAAGATGGCTGCTGGCCCTGCTTCTCCTTGCATCCAGCAGTCATAAAAAAGTGGTTTTATGAGGGCTTCTAAGGTTTTTCTGACCCGCTCAGAGAGAAAAACACCTTTTATTTTTTTTTTTTTAAACAGCCTGTGAAGCAATTTGAAGATTTTGAAAGCTTTTCCTCTGTTTATACCTTTTATTATTCCCAAGATTGAATATCTCCCCACATGACTCAGGTCATTCTTTCCCCAGAAAACATTAAGCCAGTCCCTTCCTTCCTTTGCCAAGAGGGAGCGTATATGTGCCTGGGGCCTGATCCTGTACTACTGGTATCAGAGTGAGTAGGAGACAACCCTAATCACATGAAATGAAGCATATAATTGATGAAGAAAAGGAGCCCACAGGCCCACCTCCCTCTCTCCCCTGCAGGAACATCTGAGGCCGTGGGAGTAGCTACAAGGAGGTACAGTGCCCTAGGCAGTGTACTCTTCTTCCTGGGAACAGAGCAGATTGCCATCCCTGAGGGGCAAACAGGGAAGGAGAAAAGCTCCTGAAGCCACTGGAGGTTGGATCTGGAACAAATGGGGATAAAAGAGTCATGGATAAATTTAGATTGGAAATTTAGACAATGGCTTTTAATCATCAGAACAGCGAGGATCTGGAGCAGCCTCATAATAGGAGCATCGGGAAGGGGATGGGAAGGGGCAAGGGGCAAAAACCTAGCTAGTTTTGCATTGAAGCTTGATACATTTATGAGAGGATAATGTGGGGGTTGTCTGCGATATCAAGGGACTGGAAGATATCTTCCTGCCCTATGTCCCTAACCAGCACATCTATGCTGCTTGTGAATCACTCTGGAGTGCTACGGAGAAGTGTGTCCTACCCACACCCTTCTGCTCTTCATAGGGAAATGAGAGGGTGAAGCTGTCTTAAGGCCCTCTCTTTCCTTCTCTGCTCCCCATCTCAAACAACTGCCCTCTTGATCTCTGTCTACAGATAGATGCAGCCGCAGAGGTGTCCTCAGCAAGGTTTCTTCTCCCCGTGTCTGGGTTTGGCACATGTGGACAGTCCATTTCTTGGCCATGCTCTCCAGAGCGCTGTGGAAGCAATGTGGATATGCCCATAGCACATGCTGTTTGAAACAGCCGTAAGGTCTTGTCTTCTACCTGCTCCCCTCAGGTCCTTCCTTTTGATGTGGGAGGAAGGAGACAAGGACATCCCTAGGGAAGAGCAGAGCTTGGTCAATGCGCCATAGGACTGAAGGCTGTAGCTTGGTCAGCCGTGTAAGTGGAAGGCACCCTGCAGCTGTGAGGCCTTCGCTCCATTTGAACCACTTCCACGCCTTTTGTCCCTCTCCTTTCACCAAGATCTTTATGACAGTTACAAGGAAAAGACAGATTTTAAAGCAGGCCCCACATGTGCTTTGTTCCAACCTTGTTTTACATAAGTAAGACAGGAAATAATCAGAGGTGGCGAATTAGCCACGTATAACCTCCAGCCTTTCTAGGGATTTTGCAGTCAACTGATTGGAGCAGGTCCAAACTGTGTAGGAGGATTTAAAACAGACCCTCCTGCCCCTCCAGGCACAGAGAGGTGAGCTGGGGAGAGGTGCCTTGTGTTTGCCTCACTTCAAGGACATCTTTCCATAGCTGGGAGGGAGAGGAAAGAAAAAAAACATTTCCAACATATATTTGCCCAATGTAAAATATGACATTCATGCAGGCTGGTTCATGCCTTGGCAGTACGTGGGTGCATTTGTGCTGTTAAGACTTCAATGCGTATGTGTGCATGTGTTGTGTGTGCATACCTTCCCCACCGCAGTAGAGAGGCCAGAGAAACAACACTGCCTTCTTCCCCATAGAAGTAGAGCATCTAAAGCAGGGCTGGAGTAACTTTAAAGATGATGGTACGGAGCGGGCTCGCACTGTTTGCAACCTGGTTGGTTGGGGGGGGAGACTTCTTTTATACCTCTGCTGAAAGCTACAATTTTTTCCCCCCTTAAAGTATATTAAAACATGCATACTAAGAGCCCAATCTGTGTTCCCTGTGTGGTTAAGCATAAATAGTCTTCTGAAAATCACCTTCCTGAAATCATTTACCGTTGATTAACAGCCTAATCCTGGGAGGGGCCAGGTGCATTCGGGTTCTGTTGATATGGGCAGGGATTTGTTTTGTGACAGAAAAGGTGGTTTGTGCAGTAAATAATGTTGCTTTTTCTGCTTTCATCAATGTCCTGTCAGATCCCAAATTTCCCATTGCACAGCTGAAAGAGATGTCTGGGACCTTGCAGGTAAGTTTTCCAACAGTCCCTGAAGAGAAATGGTCAAGCAGTGTGCAGCTAATCCTTTTCAGGAGTCTCAGCCCAATACTAAGGCAGGAGAAAGTCCAGAGTGCAAACTCTTCTGATGCTCACACTGCTGCTTTGACACAGAACTAGCATCACAAAGAACTAAACCCAATGCCTCAAGTCATCCCAAGACAGAATAGTGGTTCACATTTAACAAAGATCTTGGAAGACTATGTGTAACCTGTTCACGCCTACCCTATCGATAGATCTTAAAGTTTTAAATTCCTCCTCCTGCTTTGTTCCCTAATCAAGTGGAAAAAACATTTATCATAATATTTTCCTAATGCCAGATTAATTATTTCTTAAGTACAATTGTTAATGTTTCCCGCCAAGATCAGAAAACGCCTATGTTTTAAGAAGTCTGTTAGTCTGGATACTCGCAATCAAATTTTTCTGGTCGTTAGGAAGATGATTGGGCTTGGAGTAGGATCGGCATACCTACAAACACAAAGTAGTGATTACATCTTAGGACAAGTTATTTATTTGTTGGGATTGTCTCAGAAGGATTTAATCAAGGGGGCTATTGAATGAAATTAATTTGCTTCTGCTCTTTTCATTCCTTTGACCTCTGTGACATTAGTGTCTGGTATACACAGGTGCAGGGGAGATCAGAATTGTGCTAACACATAGCACCTGTCCCACACAGCAGATATGTTTAGATACACAGACATGACTTTGGGGAGGGCTCAAGTTGGTTAGCCTTCAGCAAATTTCCTGGATTAAATATTGCTGTTAGTAGAAGTTGGACTGGATGATCTCCTGAGGTCCCTTCCTGGCCCTTCTTTCTATGATTGTGTGAGGGTTGGCAATCCAAATAGTGCACGTCTGTGCTGATGCAGGAGAACCTCTCTGAAATGAAACTGCGGGTGGTGAAGATGACTTGCCTGCATTCATCATCAATAAAATGCAGGAAGAAAACAGGTGGCCTAAAGAGTGAAAAGTCAATTGATTTGCTGTTTTATTATCAAAAAACAGAGGATCATCTTGCAGGCCAGGAGTAAGAGGCAAGACTTTTTTGAGCAATGTCTTTTACTGGACCAACTGCAGACTTGGAAGTAGGGTTGCCAACCCTCCCGGAAGTCTACCGGAATCGGCATTGATCTCCCGGTGACTATTAAAAGCAATCCAGGAGACTGATATTGCGGCAGGTTGAACAGTACAATGAATGACATTATGTTGTGTTGGAAAAAAAAAAATCTTCAGTCAGAGTTGGCAACCCTAGTTGGGGGAGCTCTCGGGCCACCCAAATTGCCTCTCGCCATTGGTGACACATAGGAGGTGCATGTGTGTGCACGTGCACCCCCTGAGCGTGGTGGTGCACCCCCTGCAAAAAGACGCCATCGATACTGCCAGCTGTGCTTGTGTGTGGTTGCCACTTGCCATCGACACTGCCGGCAGCATTTGCGGGTGGTCCGCGATTGCCACTGGCCACCGGTGATGCTGCCGGCGGTGTCTGTGGGTGGTCGCCAACTGCTGGCTGGTGCTTACCACCCCCCCTACCACTGCCAGCACCACGGCCACCTGCGGGAGCTCCCCGCTTGCCACCGCCATGCTCCCACCGTCGACATTCACGCCTCTCGCATGGCCCTCGGGCACACCCCAGCTCTGGCACAACACGCCATTGGGGCAGCACCGCAGAAGACAGCCGGTTGAACGCAGCATTCCCCAAATGAGCAGGTGGCGCCGCTGAATTTTGTATGAGCTACCGTGGGCGCGAGGACGGGGAATGCTTTCTAGACAAAAAAAATGTCCATGAATACCAGCCTGCCTTGGGCTGGAAACGGTTGGGAAACACTGGTTTTTACAAATCAGTGGAGAGGTGCCCAGCGCCCATCCCCTGGGCTCAAGCAGAGGGGCGCTGCGGGTGCTCACCCTGACCCATGCCCGAACTCCCCTGGGCTTCAGCACTGCCTGCACACCGCCCCCCCCCGCAGGGCGGACTACAAGTCCCAGCGTGCCCCGCGGCCGCGCCAGCTGTGCAGGCGGGCGCCTGCGCAGTGCGGCCCCTCGCCCCACACCCCGAGGCCGGGGGAGGGAAGGAGGGAGGGAGCCGCTGCCGCCGCCGCCGCCGCCTGTGCGAGCCGAGCCGAGCCGAGCAGAGCCGAGCCGAGCCGGCCGGGCAGCCCGAGCCCCCCGCCAAGGCTGGACCATGCGCTAGGGCGGGAGGCTGCGCATCGCCCCGCTGCGGAGCCGCCGCCAGCCCGAGCCCAGCCCGCTGCGGCGCCGCTGCCGCCCGCCCGTCCATGGAGCTGGAAAACATCGTGGCCAACACCGTCCTGCTGAAAGCCAGGGAAGGTAGGAGCCGCCGGGCGGGGGATGCTCGCGGGGTCCCTCCCTCCCGCGCTTGTCTCCGCAGAGCGGCACCTGCGCAACATCTGGCGGGGTGGGGCGGGGGGGGCGCAACATCTGGCGGGCGCAGGGGAAAGGACCCTGCCGTGTCCTCCCGGGGGGCTTCTGCAGCCTCTCTCCGCTGTGGCTTTGGGAGGGGATTTAGGAGCCCCATCCCGGTCCATCAGCGCCCACCTCCTGCTGAGATCCGGAATGACCTTTTTTCTTCTTCTTCTCATGATTATTTCCTCGCTCACATCTTCTCCACGGGTCCCTTTTGCTCTCAGATTGAGGCACCTAGGTGAGGAAGCAGCGTTGCCCCCCTCCTCGGAAACCATTTCGGCAGAGATTTGTCACCGGCGGGAGCTGGCAGGTTTGGCGAGGAGCGAGAGAGGAAATGGACAGGTCTATATGGGGGTTGAGTGGGAGAAAATAGGTGGGTCCGAGATTGTTTCGGGCTTCTAGAAACGATCTATCGGAACAAACGCTGGCGGCACGGTGAAAATGGCAGGGTTATCTCGCCGCCGCCTTTGCAGCAGCTGGAGTTGTTGGAGACGGGGACTGGTTTTATATGCAGCTCAGGTCATCTGCAGCTGGGAAATTCCTTTCCTACTGTCTTACGCTATTCTGAAAATGATGGGCAGAGAGGGATCCAAACCCCCGCCAGTCCTAGTCATCTCCATGAGAGAATTAAACTGCAGCCCCCGGATCAAACCTTTTGCATGAGCGCTGAGAGAGAAAAAATGTCAGCACTGCATAGTGACATTGATGTAACTCATGGGGCGCTGAATTTGTGTGGCTTAGTGCAGGAGTGAAGTTTTGAGGAATAGAGTCGAAATATAGCAAGTTCAAAGGACTGTAACTTTTAGTTGGACAGTTGGATTATAACTTTCTGAATCCCAGTGGAATAATATTACGTTCTCTTATCTTTTTATACTATGGTGTGGTTTACAGTTGTTGTGGTCATCAATACAGTCCTATGTCAGATTGACAGTGACTTTACTAATACTTCAAAAGGACCTGCATTAATGGTTGCTTTTTAATAAATTAACTTATTGTGTGATTTCCTCCCCCCCCACAACACGCCAAGTTTCAGCAAAGAATTTGCGATATGCTGCTTTACTGAACAGCCTTTTCTACCCTCATCAACAAAGTAACCATAATATTAAGAGAGAGTTTATTAAACAAATCTATCATCTGGAAAACATGTAGCCCCCATACATATTTTGCCTCCTCCATTACAAATGTTCAACACTTACAAATTTTGTTGAACATGCTTTCATTAATTTGAAAGTAAATCCTTCGTAAAGACTTTTCTTTTTAAACTAAACACAAAATAGAAGTTCAATACATAACTGGCTCCACCACACTGCAAAAAAATGTGCTGTGCGTTTCAGCGTGAAGATTTCAAGAGGTTATTACAAGCACCAGGAAGGAAAGTATTTCACAATTTAGGAGTTCTCTGAAGCAATTGTAAATGAATGAGATGCTTCAGTTTTAATATTGCTATATATCTATTTTAGTAATGCTAAAGTAACTTGAGAGATTTTTGCATCTGAACCTGAATTTGCAAACTCTGGCATTGATCCTATGTACTTTTATGAATGAGCTTAATATTACCACTGCGGTGGCACAGTTAAGAACACGCCTACATCTTTTGGGGGTTAGGGCCTTTACTCATTCCTGTCATGTCGTGAGTGAAGGCTGTATTCACTAAAACAATAGGGGGATTTTGAATATTTGAAAATACAGGAACTCTGGCAGATCAGGAACAGGTCAAGGAGCTGGAAATTAATTTAGTAATTAAATGATACGGTTTGGTCAATACCTGTGTTTTGAGAAGCAATGTAGCATAAGCATGGGGTCCATCCATCTCTCTCTGAAGCTAATGGAGTTTTGTCTGCCATTTTATTATTCTAAGCAGAGATTTCAAGCTAGTTTTAAATCAAGGTTTCCACAAGGCTGCAATGTGAAGTCCAGTAATAAGGATTTTTGTAAGGGCTTTGAAAGTCAAGCTAAGTGAACTCTGAAAATATTTTCCAGGTAAAATTGCCCATTTTAAATAACCAGTTTAAATTGATTTAAAATTTGTAACAAATTTGTTTTGGCCTTGCGCATGGTCTCTTTTTCCTTTATGCAAGCTCATTTGTGATTGAATGGTTCTAGAGTACCTGCCAAGGGGAAGTGACTTTTCAACTGAAAGACTCCTAGACAGCAGATATTCAAGACAGTAGATATTCACTTTTACTTAGACAGTCACTCGGACCAAGAACTTGATGGTTATAATAAGCATCACACTCGTTTGTACAGGGAATGGAGCCAATGCCATGTGTTTTTGTGTGTCCTGTCGTTAATCAACTAACACAGCTCAAATGTCAAGCCAGTGATGAAACACAACTTGCACACAGATGCTGACTAATTCAGGCAAAGTATAAATCCCAGAAAATTTTGATGCGTTTGCATTGATTTCAAGGGCAAAATCAATTGTATGCATTATTTCTTGTAAAATATGCTGCAACAAGAAGTCTGCCCTGCTTGAACATTTTTTAAGCAGTTTGACCATCAATTTCTGTCTCTCTCAGAAATATAATCTAAACATTTTCCTCAATTACCTTATTGTTTCTTAAATGGAAAATCATATTGGACAAAACCAAGCTCTAGTAGGTTTTAATAAAAAATACAAGGGGCTTAATTAAAAAGAAAGTAATGATATGGAAAACAAGATAGCTGTTTGGGGCTGTTTATTGCATCTGAAAAAGAAGCAGAACAGTAGCAAAGAAGCAATTTTGGAGATAAAGGAGAAATCTAAATAAAACATGTAGTCTTATCAAATCATGGAAAGCCAGCATACGTAAAACATACTTACCCAGACTTTTAAGGTAATTGCATGACAGAGAGGCCTTCATGTTTCAAAAACTCCAGATACAGGGTAAAAGAAGTGGCCATCAAGCAGCAGGGAAGTAGACTAGAAATGAGTACCTCTGAGGGACATCTGTCACCCGTTTAATCCTTTTCTTTCCTTCCCATTGGCAAATACTTGTCAAACTCCCTCCTGCCCCCTCCCAAAAAACAAAACAGAAGAGATAATTGAAAAAATATCCCTACAAATTTGTCCATTATAGAAACTGGAACAGATGTTACTTTCAATACTAATATGATGCATCCATTTCAGTGACCTCGGAAAGAGTGGCTAATAAACGTTTAAACACGCATTCAACCATGATGCACACAAAGGCGACTTTTAGTCTGGGAAACTATTATGATGACAGAAGCCCCGGGGTAGAAAAATCATGGTTCACATTGCATGGAGATAAGCATATTTTGCTCATGAAGGGCTTGACTCTCTTCTGGCAAAATTCCTATGGGAAGTAGATTGGTCCCAGGACAAGAGGGGGTGTGAGTGCGTGTGGGGCATGGGGGTAAGGGAATATGTTGTGGATAGTCGCTTCTTCCTGTAGTGCTAGTATCTCAGGGATACTTCATATATTCCTTTCTTATGAAAGTGAAAATGTAAGACCGTGTAAGGAAACCCATAGCAAGATTTGTTAAATGCAAATCATAGGGTTAAAATGGAAGGGATCACTGAGCCTAGATATATGTTAAAGGGTCAGAAACCTATGTTTATTAATTTAGGTTCAAAATGACAGGTAGTTCAAAGATGAAACCCCCCTTACAAAACATGATATGCATTTTTTTTTAAATCATATTTTTTTTGAGTGAAAGCATCCTCATCTACTGGCTGAACATGAACAATGCTTCATGTTTGTGAATGCACTAGAATGTGAAATTGGCCAGTACTGATCCATTTCACATCACTGGTTTTCTTTGCATCTCTCTTTCTTTAGACAATTGGATTAAAGGGTAATAAATGCATTAGATTGTTTTTAGCTATTTCTGTTGTTTAACTCAATATTTATCAGGTAAGAAATGTTATTTAAATATATTTTATTTGGATAAAGCCTTTTTAAATAGCCGTGTGATGGAGAATAGCGAATAAACCTTTGCATTTTTGTTCTCTGTTCCAGTGCCTTAAAATAAACATTGGTATTGCCATGTACTTGAAAACATGGAGCCAGGGCCCTTCCCAAAAATCATAGAATAACTGGGGCTAGAAGGGATCTCAAGAGGTCATCTAGTCCAACCCCGTGCTCAAGACAGATTCATCCCTATCTAAAGCATCCTATACATGTGTTTGTCTAACCTGTTTGAACTGCACTAATAATCCTTTCTCTCAGTTAACAGGCACAATGCCCAAACACAGCCAAGAACACCCTAACTTGCTCCACAGGTAAAGCAGGGAGATGAAATGCTACTAAAAATCAGGAGCCATTTAAAAATAAAATACAATTTGAATTCTTTTTTTATTTGCCTTCTGTCTTTTTGAGGCATCCATTCACATTTCCAGGCTGTGCTTCTGCACCACAAGAGCTAGGCAAGAAAATGGAGATTCTTGCATAAGTGCAGCACTTCAGGAACTGGGGCTTTGAGAAAAACCCCAAAGATCTTGAGACTTTCAATGAAATCACATGTTGGCAACACACAGCAATAAACAAGCAGTCCTGCAGCCAAACTTTCTCTGCAGTATGGTATGCCTGAACAGTTTTTTTTTTTTTTTAATTGGAAAAGGTAGATACTGAATATAAGGGCGATTGAACTAATAAATAAAAAAGAGGCAACAGAACCTCTTAAAGTAGGTTATATGAAGTTCCTTCTGGAAGTCAGGAGGATATCCTGAAAAGAAGCGAACTCCAGTAAAGTCTCTAGATTTCTCCAGAAACTGGTTTCTTTGCTGTCAGAGCCAAAGTTGTATCTATATTGCTCAGTAAAATCCGAATTCCTAACTTCAGCCCTACATAACTAAACCTGTCTGAGGAATAGTTTGGTTTCTTGTATGGGATGTATATCCTCAAACACATCCCATGGTCCTAGCAGAGATAAGTGCCAAGTAGATAGTCCCTAAGTGGCAAGACGGAAAGATATGAGAGGTGGAGAAGAACTGAGCTAAAGGGGAAAGGGTAGCAGGAGTGATGGGGGAAGGTGCCCATCTTCTGTCTGCCCTGCCTTTTCTCAATTTGGAAAGGACAGTATTGAGACAAATGGTGAAAGAGATGACCCTCCTCTGTTTCTGTTTGCTCTGAGAATGGAGAGTTTCAGAAATGTCTTGTGCCCGAGGATAACTCTCTAATATATGGGTCCAGCCACTAGAGAGAGAGTCTCTTGTTTTTAGTTCTCTGATCTGGCAACTGACTGAGGCTATAACTGACCTGAGGCCAGCAACTTTTTTGTGCTAGGGGCCGTACATATGCTTAGAGAGAGAGCCCCTACATTAACGACAGCAAAAGGGTGGAGGACAGGAAGTTTTGTTACCTTCCTTTTTCAGATGGGGAACAAAGATAATTAAGAGAAATTAAGTGACTTGCCCAGGATTACCCAGGACATCTGTGGCAGAGCTAGGAATCGAACTCCTATGGCCCAGTCCAGTTCCTGCGACAAGACCATCCTGAAGGCAGGTGATGCAGATATAGCAATGACCTATGCTGGAAAACTGAATCTAGACCATCAGAAAGGACGGGATCTGGAGTCCTTTAGTTTTAATTTGATCTATATTTAAGAGAGAGGCTATGGGGGTTAGACCCTAACACTTCCCCTCCTTTCCTTCCAAAGCTGAAGGATGTTTTCTTCAGAAAGGCTTGATCTTCTGATTTGCAGCACATCCTCTGACAGTTTTGAAAACTAGGTTTACATCTCGCACAGCACTCTTGGTCATATAGGATGATGATTATAGCAAGCTTCGTGCAGGGGGCTCACACTCTGATTCCTGTGCTCAGGAAGCGATGAGTCCTTCGATTCCCTTTGTCATGTTTCAGCTGTTTCACAGCTGGAAGGCCCTTTTCTTCTCTGTTGTAAGGTTCTGCTTTTGTGTACAGGGATTCTCTTGAATAATATGACCTTGAAGTATATTCTTTATAAACTTGTGTTTAAAGAAAACATTTTTTTGGAGATAACTAAATTGCTCCCCACGGTTATTAGCTTTTAGAAAGGCTGGTCTGGAAGAGAAACTATTAATTTTCTTAAACACTGGGTTCCTAAAGAATGGTTACGCACAAACCCATCAAAACAAAAACACTCTGACCACTAAAAACAAACGCAAATATGATTTTTTGTCCCTCTTTAACTTAGGACAGGGACACTAAAGGAAACCTATACTTATGCCACCCAAGGAGATCCTTTGATCACTCCAACTGGAAAGGAAGACCTCTATTTTTCAGCTCTCAGGTTGTTTGTGACCAGTGTGCCCTGTTGCCTTAGAGAAAGCAAAAAAAAGCAAAACCTGTCAGTCCTGAAACCTCATCCCATGTGAGATTTGCACCTTTCCTTATCAGCAAGATGGTCTAAAGGTCCCTGAATCTTAAGCATGGTCTTTATCCAAGAGCATAGCTGTAGAGCAAGGATGGCAGGGGAAAATAGGTAACAGAACAGTACAAAATGTATTTAGTAGAAGGGAAATTTGCTGGAGTGACAGACTGTAGCTGGCGGCAGTAGCTCACATAACTCTGCTTCTAATGGAACATTAACATACATGGGATTATTGTAATTTGACTTCAGTGGGTTTCTAAACCATTTCAGCTGACTGTAGCATCTGATGTTCTCTCCTGCAACCTATGACTCACAATATTAAAAAAAAACAGTAAGTGAAAACCGGGTTGTTTCTATAACATATAGAAATATATATATTATAGAAACAACTCGGTTTTCACTTTACATATTTTTTTGAATACTGTGAGTCATGGGTTGCAGGAGAGAACATCAGATGCTACATTCAGCGTAGATATATAGAGAGAGGGAGGAAGCCACCATGTTACGAGCCTCAACAGGTCTTTATCTTAATTGAAAGAGAAGATATTATTAGAGACAGTCATGAAATAGGTAGAAAAATTCCCAGGACGGATCAGCAATCAGTTTAGAAACAGGTGCTCCAAATATAATAAATAAGAATAAATGAGCTAGGCCACTTCTATGCAGAGGGTTAAGATTATTTCCTGTAAAGCATATAACTATTTTTTATTCCAAAAAAAAATAAAAAAGGCTGTCGGAGTTTAGAATATTTTTGCGATCATCCAGTTTAGGTGAATCATGGAAACATTTAAAATACAAGCATTTAGGGTTCACAGGAAGAATGAGCAAATGTGTGCCAAGCAGCATGCTGGGAACATTGTGATGGCAGAACCCCTGCAGAATGAGATCTGTGCATTGTAGATGGGAGGCTTGAGACTTCATTTTCTGTCCCCTTCCTCTGCATGGGGCAGCGATTGCGAGAAGAGGGACGTAACATTTGCTCTGAGCCAAACTATTTGGCATTATTTGTATTCTGGGGCTGCTTAGAGGCCAGCCTGAACCTAGAGGCTTCCCTTTCTTACCCTCTTGTACTTACGGCCTGGCCTCCCTGTTGCTGACTGGCTTATCCCATTGTGGTGGAAAGTTTGCACTTGATATGATGGAGCACTCGGGTGATTCAGGATCTTTTCTGTCCAATGTGTTAGGATCTGGATTGCTTTGTTGAAGGGGTTGTGTTCTTGATCTGTTTGACACATATCGCTGCCGAGTTGTCCTTTGTCATTGGGCTATTACAATGTAATTGTCATCCAATTTGCTTGGTTTGTACAGACATTAAAAATTGTTAAGTACTGGGCAGTGATGGTCTGTCAGGTTATTAGCTCCCGATAATATATTGGAAGCTATTAGTTCATGGTATATAGCAGAAATGATGGAACAAACAGTAACTACAGAAGCCTGAATAGGGCTCTTTGTGTCTGCTCCATTAACCGAATGTGATTACTTTCCTCAAGTAGAAAAGAATAAATCTTATGGAGAGAATGCTTATATTTGTATCTTCATGTGTTTCTTTTCAGAGAAGTTATCCAGTTATCTTCATTTAAAAATGTCCATTAAACTAGGAATTTACCATATTTATCTGGGAAGCCAATATCATTTTTGGGGTTGTAGCAATACTTTGCTTTTCTGTATTAAATAATTAAGAATCTGCTGAGAGAGTTTGGGGTACTGATTTTTGAGGAAGATGGTCAGAGAGGTGCTTGTTCTGTATGTTACTAGTCTGCTGGTGCTGAGATCTAACTGCAGAGGCTGTTTTTGTAGGCGAGAAGGAGAGATCAGTACCCCCAAACACAACCTGGGAATAAAAGAAACGAAGAAAAGTATCTCTCTGATCCAGCCCCTGCCAGAGAGCTCCGTGCTTTTGTCACCTGTAAATTGGATTACCGCAGTGCACTCATGCACTTTGAAAGCCACTGGGAAGCGACAGCTTGCGCAGAATGTAGCGACTCTTACTAGAGCAGTGCTAGCCCCAGGGAGCATGTTATACCGTGGCTCCAAGGACTACCCTGGCTATTTATCTGCTCCTGGGTACAGAACAGTATGTTGCTGTTGGTCTTAAAAACCCTGCATAGACTGAATCCTAGCTCCTGGGAAGACTCTGTCTCTTTGGGCCACTCTGATAGTTCAGATCTGTTGAGGAGCCCTTGCTCTCAGTACCTAAAGATGACCATCTACGTTGGGATGGGCCAAACACACCCTGCAGGCTGGATCTGACCCATAGGTGGGCACCCACCAGCTCCCTGAGATGCACTCCCCACCCCGGCCTTGGCCCTGGCCAGTGCACACAGCTACCCAGTGGGGCTGCTCTTTGTGGCTGCAGCTACCTGGGTACTGCTTACCTCCCCTTGCCTCCAGTGGCTCCTCTTCCTGCACTTGCTGTGCTGCTCTGGGCAGCAGGTAATGCGGGGAACCTGGGGATGTGCATCGGGTACCACACCCAGGCAGGCGGGGGGCCAGCTCCAGCTCTTGGCCTCCTTCCACTGACTGCACGCCCAGTGCAATAAGCAGCTGGGTCCATGGGAAGGGACATGCTGGGAGTAGACCACAGCTCTGCCCTGCAATCCTGACCCCAGCTCCCCCCACCTGTCCATCCCGCTCCCCTCCCGCCACAGCCCCATCCCAGCCACCCTGCTTGTGCGAGTCCCAAGCCGGTCTCCATGGCTGGACCCTGGGGCAGAGCCACTTAGGGAGTTTTGGTGAGCTGCTGTGGTCACGGAGGAGGGAGAAGTTGCTGATCAGGCATGGGGGATGAGCGGGCCATGTGACTTGCAGTAGTTTACCAAAACTCCCTAAGTGGCCTCCAGCCCAAATAATTGCCCATCCCTGCTCTACGTGATGACTGGATACTTGCAACGGAGGGCCTAAGGCCTGGATCCTGTCTTCAGATTTGTCAGTGCAGACCCATACCAATACAAATGCTGGGATAGGGTCTAAAATTGACTCTTAAGATGTCTTATAAAGGCCTTCTGCATGAACAGACATGTCTGTGCTGCTTCCTGCTTAAGAAGGATTACAACCCAGGCACTGTTGCTAGCTACAGTAAAGTTACGGTGTAGGCACGGCCGTTTGCTCATCTCAAGGGAATTTTTCCTGATTTGACACTGGCTTAAGCCTAAGCACTTAAGCATGGGCCTGACTTTAAGTCAATGTAGTGGCACTGAAAGCAGTGGGAGGACTTGGGCTTGTCTGTGCTGCAGCGGCAGTAAATTCTGCCGAGGATATTGCTGAGTATGGCTTGGTGAGATCCTGCCCAGCTGTTTTCCCTGCCCTTCCCGCCTGCATGTTCCAAGCCAAGAATTTTGCCAGGGAAGCTGCCCCGATCCATCCCCAGAACCTGCTTTTGGGCATTCTGAAGACTCATAATAGGCCCCACAAATGAATAAAAAAAACCCTAAAAGCCAGCTCTTTCACATTCAGTTGCTTTCCATGTAGAATCTCATCCCCCAAAAATCGATAAAGCCACTTCTATTATTGCTATCCATGAGAGAGCCCCTGATTCCATTGGCAATGGCAATAATTCCTGCTCATCAAAGTAAGATTGCCCCCCAAGGGAGTAATTTTCAATTAAGCTATGTAGTATGTGGTACAGCAATGAGTAGGAATCCACCAAGCATTTTTTTCAGGCAGGCATGTAACCTAACCAAAACAAAGATGGTATAATCCTAATATTTCTTTAGGATACTACAGAATGTGAAATTAAATGAAAAGACCAGGGAAAGAGAGAACTCCACAGTTTGATTACACTGTGCCGGATTATCTTTGCAAGTATTTTGCTTGGTGGATTTAAAAATGCATACTGCTTTGTCTGAAAGATTAGACTGGGAGCAAGTATTTAAGTAAATAGTCTTCGAATGAAAATCTCGCAGGGATAGTCGAACATTTCTTGGAAATTCGGCCAGGATGCGAGTTGAATGGAAAGCACCAAATGCACTGAGAATAATGGACGGGCCTGGGAAGTCAGGAGAACTCAGGTAGTCATAACCCAGCTGCTGCTTTTTCACGTAATGTCTTTTCAATTTATTTGAAGAAGCTGACAAGGACGCTCGCTTAAGGAAGAAATGCCAGTTTGAAAGGAACACAAATACACGCTTGTAGTAAATAAACTGCCCTGGGTTGGAATAATGCAAATAATATTAATAAATCAGAAGCATTGTGTGCTCTAGGATGAAATAAATTGTGTTGTGACCAAAGTTGTGCATGAGGTTTCCCTGTAAGAGGATCTTCAGCCCCAGAAATCCAATCTGGTGAATGCATTTAACCTTAAGCATAATAAAGATTTCATTGACTTCGATGGGACCACTGACCTGCTTAAAGCAAAGTATGTTTGTAGGTGAGCGCAAGGATTGGGCCCGAAGGGATTAGTCGGCTCTTGCTGGCTTTGTTGCAGTCCTGCTGAAGTCAGTAGGTCGGTGGTGGAACTGGAGTGACACTTGTCCTTTAGAACCGGATCTGGCAAAAACCCAGTATGCTGTATTGACAGTCCTCTCCCAGCACAGGATTGCATTCAGCAGAACACGTATTCTACAGTGCTGCTATCAACAGCTCAAATAGTGCGCAGAAGACTGATTAGAGATGCACCTTATCAAACCAAATCAGAGATGCGTAAGGTTTCACGAGCCTGAGCTCATCAAATGCTAACTACTCAGATGGTGGGTTACCTCAAATAGTTCGTACTTCTCAAGGAAGAGTCTTTCACAGTCCAAGAGATCTCATTTTCCTTGATTATTCTGTCTGAATTTGCTGCTACTCATCTCCTTTTTCTTCTTCCCCATCCTGAAAGCTCTTCTTGCTCCCTAGAGCTCACACACTCCAGGTAAATGGCATCCCATTTCCCTCAGTTCATCAGCTCGGGTTCAACAGCTTTAGTTCTCCTCTTTCCAAGCTGTCCTTACTATAATTTTTTGTGTTTTTCTGTGAGTTTCTTTCAGTCGGTCAGTGGGACCAGTTAATTCGAGGCCATTGGACCCCAGTAATAGGTGTTCTGCCCAGGGGATAGCTTTGGTAGGACAAAGAGAAGTGGCACTGCTCTTCAGGACAGTTTATGAACATGTCATTAACCTCCTGGGCCATCAAGTCCAGTCGTCACTCAAACCAAAGCAACTGGCCGTGGGAGCAGGAGAGAAGCCAGGCCAAGGAGGTAACCAGCAGATCTATGGGGAAAAATACTGAGCCAAGCAAAAAGGGTGGGGTTGTACTCTGCTGGTAAAGGAAGCAATATGATTGCTTGGGTGATTGGAAAGAGAATTTCCTGAAATGTGCCCAAGATCACAAGATAGACCATATGATGAACATGTAAGTTAGACACTGCAAAGAAGTGTCATTCTTACTTGCCAGTAGCACTATCCAAGGCCCATCTAAAATTGTTTGCGGGGCCAGCATTCAGTTTATGCCCAGGTAAAGCTTTTTGACACGCAACCCTGTGTAGACTACAGTTAATTGTTGTGATGAAAAGGCTGACCAAGAAAACACCTGCTGATTCCCTATAAGAAATGGCACCCTCAAGAAAGCTCTGTTCTGATTTGCAAGGCTTAATACTAAAATCCTTAGTCAGATTCTGCGCTCGGTGGCAGGTTTTGAGTGTACGTGGTGGCAGTTTTCTGGGCATAGAGTATTTTCTCCAAACTGGGGAGTTTTGAGAAGTAATGAGAGGTTCCTTAATGTGGTTTTTGGGGGGTTGGCAAGTTTGCACTTAGCTAAGTGGGAGGGGGTGGAGGGAATGGCACATCTCTTATTCTGGCTATTTTAATTACCTCAACAATAGCATAACCACCACATTGGTGTACCACAGCTTGTGGTGTTCTCAAATCTTAGTAGTAGTACCCATTGAAATCAGTTTGCCTAGAGACTGATGGCAGGATGTGACTATATAATTGATTAGATGCAACACTTTGCTCCTACTCAGCAGTCTGCTCCTTGAATAGTTCACTGACATTGGGATTATTCATGGACTGTAGGGTACGTGAGTAATGAAATGTGCTATGGCTCTAAGAAAGCAATAGGGAAATAAAAAGAAATACATATATTTTTATCAGCGACTGATGTCAGACCCCTATGTTGCAGCTTGTATAAACAAATTGGTAATTGGAAAGGTTAGAGTAAACAGAAGAGAACCTAAAAAATAACATGTCAAGTACTATGTAAATTAATTCTCTAAAATAAAACCAAATGTGGTATTTGTAGATTAGGTTGACGTGTTACATATACTTTGGAGTGGGATTGTTTGAAAGTATACGTGTACACATTTTTTTTTAATTGAATGTTTATCAATTGGGGGTGGGGGGATGTCTCAGATTCAGCTATTCCACAAAAAAACCTGAACTTAGAAGGTAAGGACAGATCTCATTTTCTTCTGAGCTCTTAATTTGGAAGAGAGACTAACAGTTCGGGACAGGGGTGCCAGGCCTTTTTGGCCCGCAGGTTGGTTAAGTAGTGCTGGGTTTGTCTGTGGGCCTGATCTAGCTTGCAGTGCTGGTCCCAGCCAGTGTCCAGTCCAGCCACATGGAAATGGCCCAGCCAGGGCCCAGTGCAGCCGCATGACCCTGGCTCTGTGCAGTTGCATGAGGCCCTAGCTGGGCCATTCCTTTGTGGTTGCACTGAGCGAGCCATAGGACCTCATCCCTGTGAGCAGGGCCAGCCTGGCCAGGAAGGATCAAGCTATGTAGGGTTTGGAAATGTGTCTGTGGGGAAACTGTAATAATATTAATTCCAGACCCTTGGGGAGAGGCTGGATTACATAACTCCATGGACCTCATCTGTACCCTAGGTTGCAGGGTTATGCATCCATGATTTGGGCTGGTTCAGTTTTTGAGTTAAACTTTTTCATGGGGGTTTCATATTTGGTCCTGGGAGGTTGATGCTTGGCTGTTCAAAAACTCTGCAGCACATGAAATTTTACCTTTTTTTGGTATCCTTTCTATTAATTCTGTCTTTTTTTTTATTGTAATTACAATTAGTAAGGCACCATTACTCCTCTCTTTGCTTACTCTTATCAGTGTGCTAATCCTGGTCATTTTCTGTAAACCTCTGATGACCTAATGCTATCTTTCAGCAAATGTGTTTGAGAAGAGGCTGTGCCGAATTAGTGAGCAGATCTCTGCACTCCATCACCAGAAAGTGAACAAGATAGCTGGTTACTTTCAAGTGGCGGACTGAGTGGTCATCCTGTGGCAATAATTTAAGATTACTAGTAACCTGGGCCTGAACTGACTGCACTACAGAGCTTTTTATTGGTGGGTTCCAGTACCGATACCTTTCGTTGATCATCTTGATCTTGCATTATGATCTTGCCCACCTTTGGATTAAGGCAGACGTTATTGGAAACAAAGCAACGAGAAAAAAAATATGTACTAGGCAAGTCCAAGAGCATTTGCAGGATATGGCCATGTTTCCACATCTGGGTACAGTACCTCAGATCATTCAGGAAAAATTAATACCGTGCTCTAATATTTATTTAGGACCTTTTTAACTTTTTATTTCCATCTTCTCTCTAGGCTTTTAGAAGATTTTAGACGAAAATATTTTGGTTCATTTAAACCGAGCCAGCAAAGGCACTCATGTCCCTTGAAATGAATAAGGTCAGCGATGAGCTGCTCATAACTGCAGGTGAGATCCTGGCAGCTTGCCTGCACAGCACCCCACTGACTTCAAGCACAGCACTCCAGCTTCCCATGGTAGTTGCAGCCTTGATGTAACAGCCTTGATCTTTGAAGTCTGCTAGTAGTGATGGCTCAGGAGACCTTTCCAACCTTAGAATATGCTGCAGCATCCTAAAAATGTAGCAGCTAAACGTACTAAGACTAGAGATGTGAAACCTGGTTATATCTTCCTTATTATACCTATGTTGCTGTAGTAGCATGATCATCATGCTAAGGCAGGGGCGGGCAATTATTTTGGGCAGAGGGCCACTTACTGAGTTTTGGCAAGCCATTGAGGGCCGCTTGATAATCAGCCAGGGGAAGATAAATATTAATTTTCTAAATTTTTTTAGGGGTCCCACGGGCCAGATAGAATGGCCTGGCGGGGCACATCCAGCCCCCAGGCCGCATTTTGCCCACCCCTGTGCTAAGGGCTCCATCCTGCAGATGTCCACGGAGGCCAATAGTTAGTTTGCAGGCATAAATCTCTGGGGCCACGTTGTGAAGCCTTCCTTCCACTGCTAAGCAGTCTGTGGGGTTACTCACGTTGGCAGTTTCTTATCAATGGAAGTAAGGGATTCATTGCTGTGCCTTTTGACTCTTTGCAAGCAACTAACCCTACTAATACAAAAATGTTTGCCAGAATGTGAGTGCCTGGTCCTGCAAAGAGTAAAAAAGGATGTTTTTATTCACAAGAAGAATCTCTCTCTAAGACTGCCTGTTTCATTAAATGTGCAATGTGTAATCCCAGCCCTTTGCAGCATAGCACAAGTGGAAGTGGATTTGTAGATAATGCTATTTTTCAATAACTCAGATTTTGCTTTTATTAGCTTTGCACTTTTTACCCAAGTGGCTTATTAAAAGTTTAAAATGAAAGAATGTTCCTGCTTTGCAGATTTCTTCCTCTAAATTCTCTGACACTGAAATTTCACTCAGTCACTGTGTGTGAAATTCAGCTTGGGGATAAAGTGAGATTTAAATGGTGCATATATTTTCAAAATGCTTCACTTCATGGCTGAAGTCCTTCTCCTTACAAGCCCACATCTTCATCTTTGCTTTTGGAAAGCTCAATACGAATCAGTTTTTGACCTAATGGTCTGCAGGAGTCTAGTGGTTTCACTAGGTCATAACTTTTAAGGCTCGTTTTAGCCCGAGTAACTTGAAAAATGGTCTGGATTTGAAATTTTAGGTATGAGATGTAAGCAGAGCAGTTTTGTTTTGTTCTGGGTGCTTTGTTAGGATTGATGAAATACAAATAAGGGATAAGGGCAGTTATCATAGAGGTAAAAGAGGCAACATCCTAAAGAGCTGGTAAACACAGCTGTTAATATAGGACTAGGTTTTATTTATTTATTTTATTTCTGTGCCACTCTCTCCAGAAATGCTTAGGGCATCTTAAAGCTTAACCCCACCTGCTTGCTGCCTGCTCAGATAAAAAAAAAGTCTTGCACTGAGTCCAAAAGATGGCCAGGCTTGGGCTCTAGCTGGCCTCAAGGGAGTGGGAGTTACGAGCTCAGGAGCAACAGGTGAGAACAACCTCCTAGGCATTTTGGCGAAAGAAACTTGGTTCACAGATGGTACTTGCAGGAGGCTGCTCTTGGCTGACCTTAGGGATTGTAATGGAGCATAAGAGAGGAGATTCTTAGATATGTAGCGCCCAGACCGTTTTTCCACGCTTATTTACCTTGCATCAGAAATAAGCCCACTGAACTAACTCCATGGCAATGTTCAGAGCTAGAATCTGTGGTATTGGCCAGCTTTACCAATCTTTTCATGCTGTCTTTGATACTTACATATGGCTTAAACCATCATTTCTACAACAAGCCCCGTTTAATTCATTTACTGAAGTGTAAATTAATAGTAGATAAAGAGCGAATGAAGGTCTCGGTCTTACCTATCCACCTATCTAAAGGTTTTCTTTGTCTTGAAACGTTTGGAGTGAATCAGTAAAAAGGTCTCCCAGACTTTTAGCAGTATTGACTATTCTCTGGTCTGAATATCCTGCTGCATTCAGCTCCTGGGTTGAAGGAAGGTGAAAGGCTCTCTCCCCGTGTTATGCATGCTCACATCTTGTCATTTTCAATTATTCTCTGCAGTCGTGGAGAGAAGCTTTCATTGGCATTTTTTACATACAGTGTTGTGCCTAACTTCCGACAACTCCTGTATTATTCCACTGTCTCGTGCATATGCATGAAGCACATTTCTTTCTTTTTTCCTAATACAAGAGATTGCAGCTTTTGGGTGGATGCCAAAGGCTTGATTCAAGCTGAATGGTATTAAATTTTATTTAGTGGAATAGAGTGAAATCACCATCATTTGCTGTTCAACCCAGTGATCCTGTCTGTCTTTGTTGGAAACTGAAGAGAATGTGTTTGGGTGCCAGCTTGTCACAGTTTGACAGATAGGCTAGAAGGCCGTTTTACCGCTGACAAGGCAATACTAATGCCATCAGTGAGGTGAATGTAGAAACCATGCATGTGTTCTTTCATGTTCTAGAGTATGGATCACATGGATGTCGCTCCTAAACCACCTACATTTCAGATCTGTGCTCCCACATGGTATCTTGCTATGGCCTTTTGCTGCTATGCTCCTCGTCTGTCCTCTATAGTACCCTGACCACCTTTTAACCACAGAGTCAAGGGAAGTTTGCAGCAATGTTTGAGCCTTATAGAAACCTTGCTCTGCAGCAGGAACCCAACCTCAGGCATGCTGAAGAGAATTACTGCTGTGGCAATGCCATGATCTCTGTGTGGGTTCAGGCATCCACTAACACGGAGCTTCGTGAAAGGTAAAGGCTACCTCCTAAGCAGAACCAGACTGCTAATTTAATGCCATTGAAATGAATTTGAGTTAGACACTTCAATAGGAATAATGAACCTAAATAGTTTTTTTAATCCAGACCTAAAAAGTCTCAGAGAGCAGGAGGATTGTTCAAACGATCTCTTCTCGGTAAGACATTAATGCAATGTTACTCCATGCACTTTAGTGAAGACTGTCCTAACAATCTACTTTCCCATATGCTGTTCTTGTCGGGATGTTTCTCGCTTGTGGGGAAGCAGGGAATCTGCAATGGATAGAGTGTCACTTGGGACCCCAGTTTGTTTTCAGCTGTGCCATTGGCTTGCTGCATAACTTTGCGAATCTTATCTTGAGCCCAGTTTACCCGTCTGCAAAATGGTTTTTGTGATGCTTGGTCCTCCTTATAGAACCGACCCCCCTTTGTTGTTGTTGGACTCAACCTTTTGTAGACTCTAGTGGGCTTGAAGCTGCTCAATGGTTATGTATTATACCATTTGCTTGATCAGAGTTTGGGTAAGAGAAGAAGAGGTATGGGAAATGAGAAAGCAAGAAAATCTCTTAGGTGAGAAGAGGTCAGGTTATCAGAAGCCTGTTCAGCATCGTTGAGTGGTTTTATACCAGCTAGATCTGGTTCAGGGCAAACACAAGTTATATAAGTGATTAAAAATAGGCATGCTTGGCTCTAATATGGTTATATTAGAGTTTACATTAATATTAATGGTGAAATAACCTATTAGGCACATTTCTATATTTTTTGGGCCTTATTTAGCAAGCTTTTGAAGTTGGACCAGGTAATAGAGTTTAAAGCCCAGGTTCGCCTCACAATCTTTGCTCTCAGCCTTGAACAGCATTTCTTGTTGAATGGCCCATCTGCAGGTGAACCAAGATGAGCACTTGTAAGAAACTTTGTGTTTAAACTTAGATCCCACACAGGAAGGAAGAGCAAGCGTGACTGAGCAGCTGCTTCCCTTTAACTCAAGTGGGCAAAGAGTAGACAGTCTTTGGTCTTCTGATGCTTTGGCTCTGGGTTAGAACAGGACTGTCCAACTTCTAAAGGGTCAGGGGTGGCATGCTCTGCAAGCCACACTAATGGGAGCTGAATGCGGTGGGGCCGTGGGCTTCCTGGCTACATGCTACACTTGCTTGGGAACTTTCCTCCTCTGCACTGCGTATGCATGGGTGCTTTCTCTTCCCCACAACACACCAAATGAGTGGTGGGCCCTGCCCCCTTCTCGCTGTGCATGATACCCTACCTCACCTTCAGCTGTCCAGCCACAGGCTTCCCTATTGCACCACACTGCACAGACGGCTCCCCATTGCTGGCACTGTGCACTGCCCCACGCTGTCCCACTCGATCCCCTGGGGTGGAGTCCGGCAGCAGAAGCTGGAGGAAGGAAGGGGGAGCCCTGAGACTCTGGCGGCTGCTGGTGCTGCAGTCAGAGCAGTAAGGGTGGCGGGAGCCCAGGGGCTGTATGTGAAGCCCTCCACCAGTTGGACAGGCTTGGGTTAGACTGCAACTTCCAGAGCTCTGTCCTCTTCCTGGGGTAGTTTCATAGTTGGTAGGGTCGGAAGGGACCTGAGCAGATCATCAAGTCCAACCCCCTGCCGAGGCAGGAAAAAGTACTGGGGTCAAACAGCCCCAGCAAGGTGTTCGTCTAACCTCCTCTTAAAGACCCCAGGGTAGGAGCCAGCACTGCTTCGCTTGGAAGTTGTGCTTGGGTTGCACAACTATATTCTGCTATTTAATTGGGCTGTATGATCAAGTTATCACTTAATCCACGGGTAGATTCATAGATTCATAGATGTTAGGGCCAGAAGGGACCTCAATAGATCATCGAGTCCGACCCCCTGCATAGGCAGGAAAGAGTGCTGGGTCTAGATGACCCCAGCTAGATGCATATCCAACCTCCTCTTGAAGACCCCCAGGGCAGGGGAGAGCACCACCTCCCTTGGGAGCCCGTTCCAGACCTTGGCCACTCTAACTGTGAAGAAGTTCTTCCTAATGTCTAGTCTAAATCTGCTCTCTGCTAGCTTGTGGCCATTATTTCTTGTGACGGAAGCACCGTTGTTTTTTACAGAGCATGGTGTGTGCTCTCATAAATTCTTTGTTTGCTGAATCTGATGCACGAGTGACAGTCCCACCCACAGGAAGGGCACACCCATGCACTAGCGGTGCTTCAAATCTGAGCAGCAGATTCTTTCCTCCTCTGATGCTGGTTGTCACAAAACTTGATCCAGTCCGTCGCACAGCGCCTTGGTGCATCTGGAAGCTGACTTTGCCAACCAGAGCGGTGTTCTGCACTCCTTTCCCAATCATCCACAGAAATTCCAAAGGATGCTGAATCATCTTTGCAAGCATCCCCAAATCCATGCACTGGTCTGCCTGTCTGTCTAGACCAGTGGTCTCCAACCTTTTTAAGTAGCAGATCACTTTTGTCATTTAAAAGCAACCCAAGATCTGCCATGCACTGCTGCCACCCCCTCCCCCCCACCCAGCAGATAAGTCTGTGGGGAGGGGAGAGGGGGGGAGATAAAATTATTTGGGGGCACACTTCCTCAGCAGGTAAATCCCACCTGGCCGGGACCCACACAACTTACCCCTGCTCCTGCCTCTGCGGCACTGTCCCTCACCGGGGGGGCCTTGATCTAGCCCTAGCCTCTTCCCTCCTCCATGGACTGACCACCTGGGCTGGGGCGCTTGCGTGCATGCACGTGGGCACTCAGCCCAGCACCCCAGCCTTAGATCGACTCCAAGAGGCTCCAAGATCTACCGCAAGAGGCTCTGAGATCTCCCAGTTGGTCGAGATCCAGTGGTTGGTGACCACTGTTCTAGACTCTAAGCAAGCTTCAGAATACAACACGCTTTTCAGGATCCTGTGATCTGACATTCGCTTAACATGACCAAGCCACCTGAGTCTTTTCCAACTAATTAACGTTCCTATGAATGGCATACCAGCATGATTTAACACTTCCACACTTGTCACCCTGCCTTGCCATCTTATTTGAAGAATTTTTCACAGGCATCTGATATGAAAGCTGTTTAGTCTTTTGATACATTTAGGGTAGGTTGCCCAGGTTCCTGAGCCACGCAGAAGAGTAGATTAAACGCGTGTCTCATAAATACAGATTTTCACTTTAGTTGACGGTTCCTTATTGTTCCAGGCTCTGTCTAGCAAAAGACCAAAGGTGTATAAATGAGGAAAATGATTTGCCTCTTTGCTTGTGTGCTCTGTAGGTGGGTTCAGCCAACTTAATCCTGCAGCTCTTACACGGCACAGCTCTCTTTGAAGCCTAGAATATAACCTTAGGGAAGGCACCGAGATAGGAGTCTCACTGGGTTATTGGGCAGCCTGAACAAACTACCCCTTTCCCTCTGAATCATGTTGGCACCATCAGGCTACACAAAACATACATTTTTTTATCCTCTCGTGGAACGTCCTGGTCTAGGATTTGAAATGGGAGGAGGAAGACCAGTCAGCTTGGCTTTTGGTTCTACTCCTGACTGCCATGGATTCACTTTGTGAATTTGAGCTGGTTTCTTAACCTATCCATTTTCTCATCTAAAATGGAGAGATGTGCCTGCTTTTTCATTGGCTAGACTGTTGTTCAAACAGCCAGTCCCTCCTTTCCCTCAAAAGGCTTGTAAAAATGTATGTTTAAAATGTTATCTCAGGTGTTTCTAATGGAGTACAGCATTCAGGAGATGTTGTTGTAACTTGGTAGGCCAGCTGAGTTTTCTCTACCCCATGGATTACAAGAGAAACATGTCAACAAACGCCTCATTTGAACCAAATGTCTTCAAAGCCAAAACGATTAAACCTGACTTGGGCTATGTGAGTTCTGTCAACTTCAGTCCAGACGGTAAAGCACCTCCCTGGCTTTTCGCCAATAGATGACGTGAGCTTTGCACATTTCATACTTGGATTCATCCTGTATAGAGTGGTGTAATACAGTTTGTATTTATAGGAATCAAAATATCTGGCAGCAAAGATAATAAATCTTTTGTGTAATGCAAATTAATTGCATCAGTGAAACATGACTTCACCCTTCTGCTGTTCAGTTTAGCTTTGCTCACCACAGTGCGCTATGAACCGTTCCAGAGCTTTCACTGGTGACCTTCATTTGGTTTTGGACTTGAGCTCATTGAGTAGAGTTCTCCTTTGCCTCCAGACTTGTGGCTTCAAATCCTATAAGGGACAATGAATTGGATCTCTTTTTTTCTCTTTAAAAAGCAGAAACTGTAGACTGGTTTGATTAACAGCTCACTTTCTTAAGAGAGGCCTGGGTTGGTGCTAGAAATTAGAAAAGTATTATAAATCATCCTGGATACACACTCCTGGAATGGTTTGAAGAGATGCTGTTAATCATGGGAGACTGGTGCCACCTGTGTCGGGGGGGCATACCGGGGTGGGGGTCCGCCTGTGGCCGATTGCGCCGACCAGGAAACACGAGCTGTGCTTCTGGAAGTGCAAGCTGTGCTTCACCTGGCGCTCCCACTCTCTGGCCGGTGCTCGCAGGGGGACACCGGCGCTCCTGCCTGCCTGTCGCCCAAACAGTACACCAGCGCTCTCGGGGTGCACGCGTTGCTGCTGTTGTTAATTATTTCTTGCCATTTTATTTTATTTTTTTCTCTTCATGGCTTGCAGTCACTTGACTTTTTTATTCTTTTCTCAGCATCCTTGACCTCATGAGTAATGTAACGAGCTTTGGGATGGATGGCGGGTAACTACCATAGGTAAATAAGTGGGGGAGAACCTTACTCATTAGTTTCTGTGGCTAGGGACAGAACGTACAAATAAACCGGTATAAGCTGTCAGAAACTGGGTCAAATCCATAACACAACAGAAGTTCAGTGCACCTAAACCACTTTCAAAATGGCCAAAACCAGTTTAAGAGATGTAATATTAAACTTAACTGATTTAAGTTAAATCAGTTTATTGAACTTCTGTCCCAGATCCCCTCCAGATTCAAATTAACTCACAGTTCCACAGCATCCCAGGATGCTTTTCACATCCCCTGCAAATGCCACCTCTTGCAGGGTAGGCAGGCTAGCGTTGGTCCAAGCTGTCTGCTCCAGCCGAGTAGGCAGGTGTGCTCTAGTACCCCTTGGCTTTTGGCCTGGGCCACTGCAGACATGTGGCTGCATTTCCAGATTCAAAAGTGAATGTCTGTTCACTTGCTTATTAGTTCAATCTGTGGAGCTTAGACTAACCTGCAAAGATTGAATTGATTCAGTCTCAGGCTTTTTGACTGTCTGTACTTAGCCTGTATGATTGTGCCAAACAAGTAGTGAACTGATAACAGCACAGTTTATTTCCAAGCAACTATTTTGAACTCAGGTACTGCTCTTTTCCCCTCACTGATCTACTGAATCATATTCTCTCTTGCTTGCCCCATTGGCCCCATGAGTCTCACATAATTCTTGGATACACAATGGCACAGCTTCAACAGGGGTGATGGAAGGTGGTTCCAATTCAGTGTTGCTTCTGATCTCATGATTAGGTCACTTAATAGGGAGGAGAGAGAGATTGATTTGAACCCCATCAGGCTGAGAATGGCCTAGAGCCTGGGCCCCCTCTTAGCAGGCAAGCAGTCTAATCGCTTCATTCATGTGGGAAGGTGGGTGATACATCCATCTCTGTTTTTAGTAAAAGTGGCTGTGACCTCTGTGTCTTGTCTTTAACTTGGTGCATATTAGGTAGGCTCCAGACATGGCTAGCAGGCCTAGCTCTTTGTGGATCTTAGGTTGAAGAAAACCGAGTCTGTGAATCCTAAGTAGTCTTAGCCACAAGGTAGGTACCAATATATTCAGTTCAGACAAGTGGTACTTCTCGGCATATGTAGTAGCAGAACTATTGGCACCAAAGGCCAGCCCAGTAACGATGCTGTGTTTCAGAGCAGCTTCCTTAAGCACTGTCTTCTGCTTCAGGCAGGCTGGTATGTAAAGAAGGCGCAGTGTAGCTGTGTCCATACAGCTTTTTGGGTAGGCTGGTTGCTATTGCTAAATGACAATGCCAGTTTGCCTGCTGCTATGCTGATAACCCACCTGTGGTGTTGTGTAGCTGTGACTACTGTGGTTGTGGTTTAGGAAGCAGCTTGCCCAGAACAGCACGGCATGCTTGAGGGCGCTGCTCTGGAGCTCAGTGTCTTACCACATAGGGCATTTACAGATGTCCTCTGGGAGACAGGGGGAGGCACTTTAATTAGTGCAACTCTGAGAGCTGCACTAATTAAAGCACCCAGAGTGTCACGTATCAATGTCTTCACGCAGAAAAATGGTGGCGGGAGGATTTGAACTAAAGCTTTTTGAATTAGCTTTAGTTTAAAGTGCCATGCTGCCATTTTTTGGTGCGGGAACGCTGATACACATGACACTGGAGTCTGCTAGAGTGCAGTAATTACCACGCTCTAGCAGACTCCATTAATCAAGTCTGCTCAGCACGTTGGATCAGTCTCCCTGCATGTGTGTAGGAGCCCATAGATGCAGCCTAAGTAACTTGGCTGGTGAAAATTTAGGTACCTGTAGCCTCTCAGGGCAGGGGCTTCTGTGGACTGCTCACAAATACCCAAGTTGAACTAAAAGTGCCTAAGGATTGTTTTTTTATGGATTTGGCTTTAAATGGCTTCCAGAAAGTCTATTGCACAACACCATTTAAATTCAACCTGAAGCCCATGGAAATGCCCATCCTTCCTCTCACTCTTGCCCCGCTACTGTTTTTTTTGTCACAGCTAGCTGCTTTGTAACTCTACTGGTGTTTTGAAGGGCATTAAATTGGAGATGGTTCAGCTTGAAGCTGTTGTTGGGAGTTTAGATGTTATCAGCTCGCTGAGGGTATGTTTTTCATAAATTGACAATTTCCCATCTGATGAAACTAAAGCAGAAATAAAACACCCCCATTTACAGTTTGCAGTACTAACCCCCTCCCACCCCCCTGCTGTCACCCTTTCTCATGGAGGTGTAGATTTTAACAGAGTCTCTTATTAGTGACATAAAACGTTTTGATGATGATGATGTTGAAGTTAACTTTTTCCATGAATTATGGCTCGGTTCCTAAATAATGTTACATTTCATTAACAAGCTTTCTGGCACTATTATCTTATCCAGTTCAGAGGAAATACAAGGTATTTTTTTAATTTCATATGCACTTTATTTATTTATTTATTTATTTATTTTGCAAGTCCTTAGCTCACCAATTTATAAATGATTCTATAAACTCTGCTGCTTATCCCAAGCATGCCTAAGACAAATAGCGACAGAGTTGGATGGAAAATATGCAGCCTTAATAGACGTGCTGTTATGCCCTGTTGAATTTTGTTGTAGTATTTATTTTGCTCAGAAAGAGAAAACAAGTAATTAGCCAAGAAAGCTCACAGCTGCATAGCACACCCCTCTCTCTCCTCTGTATACACAGTGTATCAGTATATGTGCAACTACCCAACGATGAATGATAAACAGATTATTTTTTTTTCTATGAAATATATTGAGATGATAATAGCTATAAAATATTGAATGAAAGGAGGATTTTGTACAAATTTACTCTAATACCTATGGAATTTAGTGGATGATGCTATCTCCATAGTGCTTTTTTTTCTCTCTCTTTGTCATGTAGACAAAGTTTGTGTTTGTTTCCATGTTTCTGGAATACTTCAGCCTTGAAGTTTTCTGTAGAATCTCAGTTTACATTTAAAGTTTATGTATTTTTATGTATTTGTTTATATTGTCTTTCTGATGCAATGGAAGAATGTGAAGTGCAACAGGAAGCCAGCCTAGCTAGACGGCAATCTTTGCAATGAATTGAAACTCAAAAAGGAATCCTATAAAAAGTGGAAACTTGGTCATGGTACTAGGGAAGAGTGTAAGAGTATTGCATGGGTCTGCAGGGAGAAAATTAGAAAGGCCAAGGCATGATTTGAGATGTAGCCAGGGAGGGATGTAAAAGTTAATAAAAAAGGATTCTACAAGTATGTCAGAAGCAATCAGGGAAAGACCAAAGAAACTAGAGCCCCCTTACAGAATGCAGAAGGCAATTTAGTTCTGGATGATGCAGAGACAGCTGAAGTATTTAATGTCTTCTTTAATACCAGTCTTTACAAATAAAGGCAGCTACCAGGTGATGAGTGCAGTTGGCAGCAGAGAGAGGGAAGGAGACAAACAGCTTAGAATAGTAGAAGAACAGGTTAGGGATTACTTGGAGAAGCTTCTGAGTTGTCAAGGTTGGATGGGATCCACCCTAGGGTACTGAAGGAATTAGCTGAGGTAATTTCAGAGCCATTAGCTATCCTCTTTGGAAGTTGGGTGAGGTCCTGGCTGACTGGAAAAGGGCCTGTATAGTGTCCATCTTTAATAAAGGGAGAGAAGAGGATCCAAGGAACTACAGACCAATCAGTCTGACCTTGACACCTGGAGCAGGTCCTCAAACAATCTGTAGTGAAGCAGCCAGAGAAAAACAAGGTGATCAGGAAGAGCCAGGATGGATTCACCAAGAGCAAGCCATGCCTGATCAACCCGATTTCCTTCTAGGATAAGTAAAAGGTTCTATGGGTAGGGGGAGTAGTAGATGTGAAATACCTTGACTTCAGCAAGGCCTTTAACGTTGCCTCCTATGGCATGCTCATTGGTAAGCTAAGGGAATACAAACTAGATGGAAGTACTGCAAAGTGGATATATAACTGGTTGGGTCGCCATGCTCAACAAGTAGTCATCTGTGGCTCAGTGTCTAGCTGGGAGGAGGTATCAAGTAGGATTTCCAAGGGGTTTGTTCTGGGTCTGGTATTGTTAATATTTAATGATTTGGATAATGGGATTGAGTGTACACTTAGTAAATTTGTGGATGATGCCACATTGGGTAGGGTGGCAGATACTCTGAAGGACTAGGATGCAGAATTTGAATAAACTGGAGAAATAGTCCTCAATCAATCAGATGAGATTCAGCAAGGATAAGCATGAAGTCCTGCACTTGGGACAGAATAATTGCATGCTCAAATACAGGCTGGGGAATGATTGGTTAGGTTGCATTACTGCCGAGAAGGACTGTGGGGGGAGGGTTTACCATGGACCATAAGCTGAATAAGATATTAGTTTGCTCTTGTTGCAAAGCAAGCTAACAGCATCCTGGATTGTATTAACAGGAATGTCACTTGCAAATTAAGGGAAGTGATTCTTCTGCTATCTTCAGCACTGGTGAGGTCTCAGCTGGAGTTTTGGGCTCCATACCTCAAGAAGGATAGGGACAGTTTGGAAGATATTCAGCACAGAGTGACAAATACGATTAAGGGTTTTGGAGGCAAAGGCTGAAAGAATCGGGGGTTTTTAGTTTTGAGATGGCAAAACTGAGGGAGGATTTAATAACAGTCTTTAAGTACCTGAAGGATGATTAGAGTGAGGATGGAAGTGCGCTTTTCTCTGTGTCCAAAGACAACAGGTCTAGGGGCAATGGCCTTAAGCTGCAACAGAAGAAATTTAGGTTAGAGATTACAAAGAACAATCTGACTACAAGGGTGGTCAAACATTGGAACAGGCTATCTGGAGAAGTGGTGGAATCTCCACCCTTGGATGTTTTCAAGAGCAGGTCGAATAGACACTTGTTTTAAATGCCTTAGTTGAGGGTGATCCTACCTTGAGTAGGGAATTAGACTGGAACCTTTTTGAGGTTCTTTCCAGCTCTAATTTCCTATGATTCTATGATCATTTAGCTGGCAGGATTTAAAAAAGAAACCCCCAAGCACCAGAGAGTTTGATTTAATCCCCCAGGCCCCTGAGTTTGTTCTGAGATGGGTCAATTGCTCCTCCCTGATCTCAGCAGGGCCTTGTTTTTAAACCTAATGCAATTAATGATCAAGTCAGCATATCTAAATTGCAAATAGATCCCTACCATAATCCCAAAATACCCCTTATACTTTCTCAAATACCCCATATGCCTGAACTCCAACTTCTTCACTGACTGCTTCTGAAATGCCACTTTATGGCTTTCAGTGTAGTACAGTATAGTTCAACACAGTTTTATGGCTTTCAGTACTATTTTAGGGCAGTGCAAAAGACTATTTTAATAGAAAATTGGTTTTAGTATAGATCAACACGGGTTGCTGTACTATTCATATGATTCTTTATATATACCTACATACACACGTATATGGAATCTGTATCAAATTAGATATATACAAATTCAGATTGTATACACACACACATATATCTACACACATACGTACACACATTTATTGTGTTTGTGTGTGTGTGTGTAAATATTCAGTACATATCTCCATTAAAAATAATTAAAAGCAGTCTCAGACTCTTCAGTTTTGTTCTGTATGACTGACATGGATTTCAGAGGCCTGGATGCAGGTTGCATTTACCATGTGGTATTCAGGACCTCGATTTTAGGTTTCCATTGCAGATCTATACTATTAAGAACTTCTCCAAAAGGAGAAGTTATCCTATTTCTATGAAGAAAAGAAAATAATGTGTTGGAAGAAGAAGAGAGCTCTTTCTCCTCCCTCTTATTCAATCCTTCTGTGAAAGAGAGTCTAGGAGGACTGTAGCAGTTTCGGACATTCCTTTGTCTTTTCCTGTGTGCATGGTGTGAACAGGTCCCCAGGGGCACTTTTACAGGTGCTTCAACACGTTCTCATTAGAGCATGTTGGGACGGAGTTGATTAATCGAGTCGTCTGGAGCTTTCTAATCCAAACGCTCCAGTGTGCTGCTGTGTTTCATACATTCAGTATCCCCACATTTCAAAATGGCAGCAGAGGCACTTTAACTAAAGCTCATTGAATGAGCTTTAGTTTAAGCATCCCCACCGCTAGTTTGAAATGCAGGATCTGAAGACATGTGTCACTGCAGGTGTTTTAGTTAGAGCAGTTCCCGAGAGCCGCTCTAAGTAAAACACCCCCTGGAGCACGTGTATAGGGACCATAGTAGTTCTGCATGTGCCTGTTGCAACAGTAGTGCTTGTACTCTGCCTCACCATCCACATTTCTTCATGAAAGTGAATAGTAGCTTCTCCAGGCCAGACCCTAGGCCTGTGCGTGTCCGCACAGCTCCACTGAAGCCAGCTGAGCTGTGTAGTTTTACTCTGCGTGAGAGCATCTGACCATTTGTCATAACACAGAGGGAGGATGACTTCACCAGAAACTGCCTGATGACTGTGAGGAGGGGTCTTGGACTCCCTTTAGTGATGAATTTTGGGCCAGTTGAGTGAAAGATGGAGAAAGCTACCTCCTGTTTTTAAACAGGAAAGTATTGCTCGAGCAGAACGTGCTTTTCCACCGCAAAATCCAGGAAAACCTCCTCTTTGCTCCTGACCTAGCTTTTTACTTACAATGTCTGTCACACATCCCTCCACTCCAGATCCGCTCAGATACTGCCCTGGCCAGTCTTTCCTGGCATGTTTTTCGGTCAACCTCCCAAGTGTAACTTGTTCCCAGAGAGGCTGTTCATTTTGCAACCAGATAGCCCGTTGCTCCTGAGTAAGCTTTGAGTGCTCGTCCTGCTCCTCCCCTTGAATCGGAGTTGTCATGACTTTGAGGCAATAGAACATTTTTTCCTTGTCATAATATTACATCTCAATTGGTTTTACCTGCCAGTCGTATTAGTGTCACGGTCCCTCGTTTTAACTCCTCACCATCTGATGAAGTTCGAGATCTGGCAAATGAGAGCAGTGCTTTCAGCACCGTGCCTCGCACATCCATTCCTTCACAACTCGCTCACCTCCTTTCTCTCCCCACCTAAAATAGCCCTCCACTTACCAAGCCAAAGTCATTTACAATTACCACTACTGCATTTTCTTTTGCTTCTCCATGAAAAATTCTCGACTGGCTCTCCCGTTGTGTTTTGTCCTTTCTTTTCTCTTCCTGAGTGAGAGCCGATAACAAGCAGCATCATTAATTATACCATTTCTTTCTATAAATTATCTCTCAGAGTGTTTCTAATCAGGGATGCTTCGTGTTCTGTGGATTCAGCGTCTTTACCTTGGTTTTGGGTACTGGAGAGGGTGCTGAATGGGATTCAAAAAGCAACTGAAGTTTTATTTTTAGTTTGAAGTGTTATGATGATTTGCCTCAAGGGGAAATAGGATGGATTGGCTTATGTGAATCTGAAGAAATATGGCAAAACCCTACCAACCTAAGGCTTCAATGTACTTGCCCTGCCTTATCCTAGTGGGAAAACTTAGGGATAAAAGGAGTAGGAGCTATCAAGGAGAGTTTCCTTTTTACTTCCTTTCTCATCTGTTGTTTGTTTTTAAGATGTCATTATTATCATCACGAAGTACCTAATCTATACTAGGGACAGCGTGCTGTCTATACTGTTCCTTCAGTCCCCTCCAGTGCTGAGAGGTTTTGTGTACCAGGTCCTGCTTTGCATAGGCCAAACCCTGCAATGGAGACATGAATCTACCCTATGTTTGCTATTGCTCTTGAACTTCCTGCTGCTGGTAAACTTGAAAGTGGTAGAGAGGAAGGGGGCACGTGTGTGCAAGCCAGCGGTGGGTAGGTGGGATTTACTTTCTGTAGGTGATCTCAAGAGCCAGGGAAGAGTATGGACATGCAGGAAGAGTTGAAGTAGGGAGCATTGATTTGATACAATTCCCTGTCTCAATGCTCTGACGAGCCTCTGTGCATAATCTGTGCCTGACAGCAACCTGGGGCTCATTGTAGTCTTCTTTCCCATCGTTTGGCAGAAAAACCTCCTTCAGGCTTTCTGCATGCTGAATGGGATTTCCTTTTCTGTCTGGCTGGATTTTTGGAGGTGTTTAAATAACATCTAAATAACATCATATTGGCAGTGCTGGCTGACTCATCCTGGGAAACCTGGTCAGTATGATACATTGTGTCAGACTTCAGCAAGTGTAGAAAATCAAGTGACAACCAAATGTTGAATATAGATCCATTTGGCTATATGGAGGACATCAGTGAACAGAGATTTTTACCAGTATAGTGTTTTTTACTGCTTTACTGTTGTGTCTTAGCATGCCAGTTGGGTTCATGCAGGGAGGCTCTTCTGATACCTGCTGTTATTGAATCCCTAGTTCTGTAAAACTGCTCTCATTGCACCCTTCAGGTATCCTTGTTGCGGGGATGCTTCCAGCTCTACCTCCCCCGTGTACGTTTACCATTGGATTCCAGTAGGAGAAATGGAGATAAATGATATAATTTTAAGGGGGGAGTGGCTCTCCTTCCTGTCCACACCTAGGGAGTTGTGCATTAATTCAGAAATAAGTGATACCAACTTATATGTCATAGGCCTAATGCATTTAACTGAGGGTGATGAATAACTCAGAAGGGTACCGATGGCTAAATTAGTTGTACTCTGATGTGTCTTACTGTTCTGTTTTAAGCATACCTAATGGTAATGCTCAGGGCTCTAACAATGGCTTTCTTAGAAAAACCGGAGTGTTTTATGTGTCATCGTGCCAGAAAAAATAACTTGTAGGGACAGAAAACAAATTTTTAACTTGCAAAATTGGCTTTTACTCCTGAATCTCTTTCCTCCACCTGCTGGAAACTGCTTAACACTGTGCCATAGGCCCCATGAGACGCTTCTGAGAATCTTCCTGTCCAAGTCGAGTTGTGTGGGCAGGCTGACCAGGAGGTCCTGAGCGACCGTAGGGTGCAAACCAACAGCAGCTTCCTCTTTTGCTGCTGTGCCTGCTACTTCCCGAGCCCATTGGCTTTCTATCTTTGGCTGCACAAAATTCCCATTTTTCCTTATTCATTCCAAGGCCCAATATAATCATGCCTCTGCCCATAACTGCTTGCGCTCATTTACTTTTGTGTATCCTGTTCAAAAGTCACTGGTCTTGCTGAGCCTGGCCATTGGGCTAACATGATTAAGGAACACCACTATAGCTAATGGAAGCTAGGATCATGTCTGGCCACCTTTTGACTCCTTAGCCAAAATGACAAGATCACCATTTACAGCTTGGTCATTGAAGGTTGGCCTATGGTATAAATCCAGAGTAAGGCTTAAGTTCATACTTCTGGAGCCCTGTTCATAGGTTCATAGATTCATAGATGTTAGGTTCGGAAGGGGCCTCAATAGATCATCGAGTCCGACCCCCTGCATAGGCAGGAAAGAGTGCTGGGTTCAGATGACCCCAGCCAGATGCCTATCCAACTTCCTCTTGAAGACCCCCAGGGCAGGGGAGAGCACCACCTCCCTTGGGAGCCCGTTCCAGACCTTGGCCACTCGAACTGTGAAAAAGTTCTTCCTAATGTCCAATCTAAATCTGCTCTCTGCTAGCTTGTGGCCATTATTTCTTGTAACCCCCAGGGGCGCCTTGGTGAGTAAAGCCTCACCAGTTCCCTTCTGTGCCCCCACGATGAACTTATAGGCAGCCACAAGGTCGCCTCTCAACCTTCTCTTGCGGAGGCTGAAGAGGTCCAGGTGCCCTAGTCTCTCCTCATAGGGCTTGGCAAGCCCTTAACCGTACGTGTGGCCCTTCTCTGGACCCTCTCCAGGTTATCCACATCCCTCTTGAAGTGCGGTGCCCAAAATTGAATGCAGTATTCCAACTGCGGTCTGACCAGCGCCCGATAGAGGGGAATTATCACCTTCTTGGATCTGTTCATCATGCATCTGCTGATGCACGATAAAGTGCCATTGGCTTTTCTGATGGCTTTGTCACGCTGACGACTCATATTCATCTTGGAGTCCATTAGGACTCCAAGATCCCTTCCCGCTTCTGTGCCTCCAAGTAAGTCATTCCCTAGGCAGTAGGTGTGCTGGACATTTTTCCTCCCTAGGTGCAGCACTTTGCATTTCTCCTTGTTGAATTGCTTTCTGTTGTTTTCCGCCCATATGTCCAACCTGTTCAGGTCTGCTTGCAGCTGTTCCCTGTCCTCCGGCGTGTCCACTTCCCCCCACAGTTTTGTGTCATCCACAAACTTGGACAGAGTACACTTCACTCCCTCGTCCAAGTTGCTGATGAAGACATTGAAGAGTATCAGTCCAAGCACTGAGCCCTGCGGGACCCCACTTCCCACACCCTTCCAGGTCAATACCGACCCATCCACCACGACTCTCTGGGTGCGACCCTCCAGCCAATTCGCCACCCACCGGACTGTGTAGTCATCCACGTCACAGACTCTTAACTTGTTCACCAGTATGGGGTGGGATACCGTATCGAAGGCCTTCCTGAAGTCTAAGTATACGACATCCACCCCTACTCCTGCGTCCAGGTGTTTTGTAACCTGGTCATAAAAAGAGACTAGATTAGTCAGGCATGATCTGCCTGCTACGAACCCGTGCTGGTTTCCCCTCAGCATAATTTGTCCTGCCGGGCTCTTGCAAATGTGAGCCTTGATAATTTTTTCAAAGACTTTGCCAAGGATGGAGGTGAGACTGACTGGCCTATAGTTGCCCGGGTCCTCCTTCCTCCCCTTCTTGAAAATGGGGACCACGTTGGCCCTTTTCCAGTCCTCCGGGACTTGGCCCGTGCGCCACGAGCGTTCAAATATTACCGCCAGTGGCTGTGCAGTGATGTCGGCCAGTGCCTTCAGCACCCTCGGATGGAGCTCATCCGGGCCTGCCGACTTAAAGACATCCAGTTCCTCCAAGTGCCTCTGCACCATCTCAGGATCTACGCATGGAAGTCTGGCGCCTTGCTGCTGCCTCTCTACAACCCCAGTGAGAGACTTGTCGTGCCCCTCGCTTAGGAACACTGAGGCAAAGAACTCGTTGAGGAGTTCAGCCTTGTCCCCCCTGTCTGTCACCAATTGCTTCTGCCCATTTAGTAGAGGTCCTATTCCTCCCTGGGCCTTCCTTTTACTCCCTATATAGCTAAAGAACAATTTTTTGTTATCCTTAACATTTAAAGGTGTTGAGACATCTTGAAATGTCCCAAAAGAATGCCCAGGTATCTTATTTTACAGCCTGCTCTTCAAAGAGTCCCCCTTTCTCAGTAATTCCCATTCTCACCTTTACCTGCACTTTTGCTTTATGTCCTTGGTTTGTACTGAAGTTAATTAGATTGTAAGCCTTTGGGGCCAGGAACGACTCTTTTAAAACGTTTTACCAAAGACTGTATATGTTTTCTGACACTCTCAAAATATTTTAGAATGATGTTCATGTGCCTTTCAAACTCACCTAGGGAGCACCAAGTCTTTAGTGAAGTCATAAAATTATTTCTTTGGTGATTTGACTATATATCTACCTGTAGAGAGTCAAAATATAAATGTAAGTATTTTTAGTGTAGTATTAGATGTCTAGGAACTAATATACTGGAGTGCACAGGAGGTGTCCATATTTCATTTATCTGTCTGTGGCTGTCCATGGCAGTAACCAACACCAAATACTTCAGGGGAAGGCACAACAGGCATAATAACTCTTCCTCCCAAGCAAGACCTGGCAAAACAGGTACTTTATGATGGTTGCACTGCATTTCATATGAGAGTTTGGCTTCATTTGAAACCAAAACCCAGAGGTTGCAAAGACCCATGCAGTCTCACTTGACGAAGTTACAGCCAACATTCCTGTCCCCTTCAGCTCTAAAGCTGGTCCTCAGTCAAACTACACTGCAAGACATTGTGTTTCATTCTGGACAGCATGTGTGTAGGAGCAGCAAAGCTGTTTGGAGCTTGGCATTTTAGTTATCTGCAAAAGGAGAGCCTGCCAGAAACGTTTGATGACATGGTTCCCAAAGGGAGGCTTGTGCCAAAACGCTGCGGTGGCTGTTGCACGGAGCTGAGCAAAGAGATAGTCTGTGAGTTAAGCATGTAAAAACACTGCCGTTGTTCAAGAAATAAGGAGCCATTCCCAGCCACACAGATACCTTCAAGATGCAGATATTTTTTTAAAAATTATTTTTTAAGTATCAGGAAATTAAACAGTAAAAGCCGTCGTGTCAGCCAAAGTTAACTCTGCCTAATACTTTTGGCTTGGCCACCAGAGGTGGTCGACGAGGTCCGTGCGCAGCTAAATGCTGCTTTGATTACATTTTCATTTCAAACTTAAAGGCCTTTATGCAGGCTGAACATTCTGGTGCTTGTGCTTTCCTGTCATGCAGTGGTGTGCACGGTTCCCGTGTGACCCGCGGGTGAGCGTGGTACAGTCCTTTCTCTGTGTCCGGTCAGCACAGGACGAAAGTTTGTTACTAACCCAGAGAGGGAGCCTTGTGCCTTCTGCTCAAGCTGTAGCCACCTGCGCTGTTACCTTTGGAGGTTGCCCTTCAGTCCCCAGATGTCCTCGAAGGCAGGGGTTGCTAGTACCAGATAGCCAATCAGTTTTTAACTGAGCCAAAGATGCAGCCTTTTACAAAAGACAAGCCAACAATATTAGGCCTGTATTAAACCGGGGTAGAATGTCACCAGCTAGGGCACCTTCACTTGCATTGGAGAAACAGTACAGCCATCCCCTCGGGGCCAGGTACAATTCCACCTGGGCATCTTAAGTTGGCGTTTAAGTAGGTCAGTGGCTCAGAGTCTCGGCATGTCTAGGTCAGGGTGTCCTGAGTTTTCTCTGCCCCATCTCTGCCTGCAGCAGTGGTTCATAATCTTTTTAGTTTCAAGGCACCCCTTGGAAAACGCTTTTAGCTTTCACTTGTTTTTTTGACTACAGAAAAATGATAGAACAATTCTTCTGTTGGAAAGAACTCAGAAAGACCACGACAGGGCAGAATGTTTTTAATACTATGGGTTCCTATTTGAAATCTCTGGGTTTATCTTGTGAATCGCATTGTACACCTAATAGAGCTAATATTGTGTGGACGCCTTTGGCATCCTTAAAAAGATCTCATGGCAACTCTGGGGCAGAAGCATTGGCTTACAGGCATGCTCCAAATCCAGAAATACACCAGTGAAGATGCTTGGGACTGTTTCTTAGCTGCTGTACTTGAGACCTGGATCTCTTGTGTGGTTAAAAGCAGCCACTAGAGATGACTCTCAAGGGACTTCCTCCTGGATTTGGAGTATGTGCGTAGGTGCAGATGGGTAGCATGTGCTCTGCAATGCACTGGTCAGGCCACAGCAATGCAGATGAGCCCTCCATGTGTAAATCTCTGGAATACTGTTAGCATGTCTAGTTTGGTAACTTGCTCTCCCCCACTTCCATCCCACCCTGTCTGTCGTCTTATCCTTGGGGCTGAGTTACAGAAACTAATGCGAAGGTGGAGGACCCACACATCTCTTTGCACTGGTGTGCTCAGAAACTCCAGCAAGTTGGAATAACAGGTGGAATAGGATCTGGCTTTGTGTGTTCTAACACTTATGCTGCTCAAGCTGATTTTCCTTCATCTAGACCGCTGGTTCTCAACCAGGGTACCATAAGATCCTTTCAAGGGTGCATCAGGGTGCCAAGCAATATTATTAGCTCTGTTAGTTATGCAAACATGATTCACAAGATTAAATCCAGAGATTTCAAATAGGAATCCATAGTACTAAAAATGTTCTGACGTGTTATGGTCTTTCTGAGTTCTTTGCTGTAGAAGAATTGCTCTGTTATTTTTCTGTAGTTAAAACAATGAGTAAAAACTAAGAGCTGGCATTTTTCTAGCAGAGTCTATTGAGGGGTGCCTTGGGTGTAAAAAAAGAGTGAGAGCCACCGAGCCAGATGAAGAAGGGATATTTCTGACGTATCAGGAAGATCTATGCTGTTCATCTTGCCGCTGCAGTGGAGTTGAGGAAATGTGTAATCCAGGTGGCAAATGATTTTCCTTCCTCTTCCTCCCACCTCCCTTCAGTACTGCATGGTGGCCAGAAGTAATGCTGAGCTTGTAGTGTATAAAGAGCAACTTTGCAGGCTGGATGGTAGGGAATGGGGGCTGTGGCTGTGGTTGCATATGGGTATCAGCACCCTCTGTTTAGGGGAATGGGGCCTGCGGGATGTTTCACTTTTCTGCATGCCGTATAGGCGATTGATTGCAAAGCATCCACGGTCTTCCTGTCTCGCATTGAATGCAGGACATAGAACAGCATGCAAGCAGTGGGAGTTTGGGGGAAAGTTGGCATGAAATTAAAATGTATTTAGTGATTACTTTGTTTGGTCTAGGGGTAAGTGTATAATGAAAACTAACAGGTGTGGACACGTTCTAGCTGTGCTCTCCTGTATTCAGAGTGGGTGAAAATGTTACTGCTCTTGCACTTCCAACATCTTCACCCTCCTCCTCAAAATTTTTTAAATGTTAAGTGCAGCCACAAAATATTTTAACCCATTGTGTCAGGGATTTAAAAAAATCTTTTATATGGGTATATGGCATCAAACCAGAACTGATCTGTGCAATGCCAAGTCCATTGCTGTTGGCATTCAAGAAATAATAAGACACTTTTTTAGGCAGTTCTAATGGATAATGTCCAAACACAAAGTCTACCCCTATTGATGAATTCAAAGTATATACTGTTCATAAGGTAGAGAGAGGATGATTGTTAGCTCTTTTGGGTACTGAGTGTTTATTTCAGAGTTTTCTAGGAACAAACTTAACTAAACTGGCTTGCAGCCCTCTTCAGGGTTTCATTGGGATCACAATGAAAAGAAAAGGAGAAAAAATTGAAAAAGACTTTTTCTTTGGAAAAGAGAGAACTGGGTTGATTTCACACTTTGAATCTGTGGCTGCACCTGGCAGAGGTCCCGCTACCCGGAATGAAAAGGCACATTGGGAATAACAATATGAACCAAGCAAAGCGGTCTACTAGGACATCTTCTGTCATGGAAATCACTGTTCCATTATTCAATCCTGTTGTATGTTTTTCTTAGACATACTCTACTTCCTGCAGGGAGTTTTAAGCAGATCATAACAACTTGTTCCCACAAATAAAACCAGCAGTCAATTTGCTTCTCAGGTCACATTCTTTTCTCAGATGTAGGCTTAGAGCATCCATTACAGTCAGCTGTCTGCAGTAGGAGATTTAAAAATGAAATCCAAAAGGAAAATTTTAAAAATCTGTCAGCCTCTTAAAATAGACTAGGTTTTAAAAATAATGGGTTTCACCTTGCAGATTCCGTAGGATTTGGGGAAGTAGAAAGCTGTGTGGCTTGCCTGTATCGCTGTTAGACCAAATCTAGCATATGAACACAGGAAGGAAAAGTTCTGTTTTATTCAGACTTTAGCAGGTGCTTACGTTGTGATTTATGATGAGACATTTGACTGTGTTTTACCTTCGCTTTTTCATCTCTAAAATGGGGATAAAAGTGTTGTTTTTTTTTGTGCCTAGAGTCCTATGGGGACAATTTTGCAAAGTGCTTTGAGAGAGAAATCTCTTTAGAAGCAAAACCTGTCACACTATTGCTGTCTATTAGCATTATTGTGATACAGGAGATTGAAACATGTCAATTTATTGATTTATTATGGCAATCCCTGCCCTTGATTGAGATCCTTATTTATACACCTGTTTAGGCATACAAATAATCCAAAAGAAGTGATTACTGAACAGATCTTGCTTCTTGAGTGTTCCCTGGATCATCCAACTACAGCATTACAACGCTAATACAACAAACATTGCCACTTCAACTTCTGACCTATCTGACCCTTTATGTCACTCCATTTTTTCACCAGTTTTTAAATGGAAATATATTTTAAAAGGGGTTATGATTTTACTTTCTTCCACTCGCCTTCAAAGAATTATGGATAGAAGATGAGATGGACTTATTTGTTGTGGGCAAACAAAAAAATTCTGAGGGCAGTAGATGAAAGGCTAACAGAGGATTTTAATAAAGTTTGAGGGTCTTTTAACTTAGTAATTGATTGTGGGTGGATCTAGGATTTTGAAAAGGGGAGAGGGTGCAGATTGTGATGCACTGTCCTATATAACACAACGCATTTTCCAAGTGAAAACTTGGACAAACAACTAGGGAAGAGTATTGCTCAGGCATGCAGGGATAAAGTCAACGAGGCCAAAGCACACTTGGAGTTGCAGCTAGCAGGGGATGTGAAGGGTAACAAGAAGGGTCTCTACAGCTATGTTGGTAGCAAGAGGAGGATCAGGGAAAGTGTGGGTCCCTTTCCGAATGGGGGAGGCAACCTTGTAACAGAGGATGCAGAAAAGGCTGAAGTGTTCAATGCTGCCTTTGCCTCAATCTTTCCAGGCAAGGTCAGCTCCCAAACTACTGCACCTGGCAGCACAGTTTGGGGAGGAGGTGAGCAGCCCTTGTGGTGGAAGAACAGGTTAGGGACTACTTAGCAAGGCTGGACATGTACAAGTCCGTGGGGCCAGGTGGGACATACCTGAGGGTGCTGAGGGAGTTGGCTGATGTGATTGCATGGCCGTTGGCCCTCATCTTTGAAAACTCATGGTGATCAGGGGAGGTCCGGGATGATTGAAGAAGGGCAAACATAGTGCCTATATTTAAGAAGGGAAAAAGGAGGATCCAGGAAACTACATACCAGTCAGCCTCACCTCAGTCCCTGGAAAAATCATGGAGCAAATCCTCAAAAAATTCATTTCTAAGCACTTGGAGGAAAAAAAGGTGATTAGGAACAGACAGCATGGATTCATCAGGGGCAAAGTCATACCTGACCAACCTGACTGCCTTCTGTGACAAGGTACCTGGCTCTGTGGATATGGGGAGACTGGTGGATGTGGTGTACTTTGATTTAATGTACTTTTAATGGCATCCTGGGCTGCATTGGTAGGTGTGTTGCCAGCAGGTCAAGGAAGTGATTATTCCCCTCTATTCAGCACTGGTGAAGCCACATCTGGAGTACTGTGTTCAGTTTTGGGTTGTGTGTCTGTTCCCCCCCTGCCCCCTTACAGAAAGGATGTGGACAAATTGAAGAGAGTCCAGTGGAGGGTGACAACAATGGTGAGGGGGCTGGGACACATGACTTTTGAGGAAAGACTGAGGGAACTGGGCTTATTTAGTCTAGAGAAGAGGAGATTGAGAGGGGACTTAATAGCAACCTTCATCTACGTGAAGGGGGGCTCAAAAGAGGATGGAGCTGGACTGTTCTCAGTGGTGGCAGATGACAGAATAAGGAGGAATAGTCTCAAGTTGCAGCAAGGGAAGTTTAGGTTAAAAATTAGGAAGAGTTTTCTCACTAGGAGGGTAGCAAAACACTGGAACAGGCTACCCAGGGAGGTGGTGGAAGCTCCATCCTTGGAAGTTTTCAAAACCCGGCTAGACAAAGCTTTGGTTGGGACAATCTGGTTGGGGCTGGTCCTGCTTTGAGCGGGGGTTGGACTAGATGTGACCTCCTGAGGTCCCTTCCAACCCTAACTTTCTATGATTCTGTGATCTGCAATCCCTTGTATTTGAGGATGATTGTCTTCCATGATTGCCTTATCAGCAGGTCCAAAGATGACTGACAAGGTCAATCCAATGTCAACAGGTTCATTTGCAACTTGAGCTTGTTTCTAGGGTGGGTGGCTCTGGATTCTTGGTTTGATTCGTGACGTACTGTTTCTGCGGCTCCTGCTTTTCCATCTTCTGTTGTCATTGTAAGGCTTAAAAGCATTGAGATCCTTGAAACATACCCTTCCTCCATTAATATTCACTGGAGGTAATGATTTTAGCTATAGCTAAAAACAGTCTGCTGTGCTGTTAGGTAGGTGTATTACCAGGAGCAGGTAATAGCAGAATTGCCAATGGATATTTCGATTAGCAGAACATCAAAATAATTAAAAAAGGAGAGAGGGTTGTTAACACATGTGAAATAAGTGTTTAGAAGGAAATTATAATGAGCTGCAAAGTCAGCTGAGTCTCATTGCTGCCTGAATAGAAATGCTGCTCCTGCTTGGTAGTTGATTGTAAGCTATGGGTGGACTAAGGATCATAGTAGGAATGCAGCTATACCACTATACCCTACCCCCGCTGGATCTGCTCATGTATCTGAATTTTGAGATTAAGGAATTTTTCCTTCAGTCTTTTCAGTTTGTTTAATCCTGGACACAGAAGTTACTTGAAACACTTACCATTTAAGTACTATCGTATTTGTGGGCCTTTCTGGTATCCACAGTAGCATTCCAGTGTTGTTGCTGTTATGATTGTCCAGTGCTCCCTCTGTCAGTTAATTTATGAATTTTCTCTTGCTATTTACTATGATCATCATAATATTTTTGATCCATAAAATAACAGAATTAGTGTTGGGTCCAAACCAAAAATCTCTGAATCCCAGTACTCTGAACTTGGGGAAAGTTCAGATACAGATTTTGTGGCTTGGCTGCATCTCTAAACAGAATAAAACAGAACATGCCTGGGGTTAAAATCCCTTTATAATTTCTTTCTTTTAAAAGGGATTTATTATTATAACTGTTATTATTATTATTATTTTCTCCTTTGTTTGTGTCATTGCTTAGTAATTTGAAAATGCAAGGCAGATTTTGCACCAGACTTCTTTGTTTTTAACAAATCCTTCTGTAAACAGGATTAATTTTATAGGCTTGTAATAGAGAGGAAGCTGTTATATTTTCTTGGTGTTTGCATCTATACATTATAAGCAGGAATTAACATGGCTCTGAGTATAACGTTCATTGGTTAAATACTAATAGTGGTTGCAAGGCAGCAGGAGTCACACTGGTGTTTGTGACGCAGGAATATGATAATATGACTGTTTACATTATTTTTGCTTTTCATTGCCAGAACTATGGTTATTTGAATTATGGAGTATTGTTTTTAGTTTAAATTAGGCAAATTTAAGGTGTCCCTCTAATGCGTCATCTGAAGGAGAGATTAATGTTACCGGATCACTGTTTGATATATCAGATCTTGTAAAGCCTGGAGTCTCCAAAGCGTATTGAAATCTTGGTTACACATGCTATATTTAAGGGAGGGAATGCTATCTATTAAGAGAGAGGGACTCAAAATTGGGAATCTCAGTTGTGCTCGCTGCAGTAATATCAATTCATAATTTTATGCTGACCCTCTATTTATTTATTTATTGCCCCAAAGGAGCTGAGCATTGCAAATCTCATTAACTGTAGTGAGACTTGTAGGTTAAGCTTCAAGAGAATCCAGAGACAACTCAGCTTTCATTTACCCTCTCTGTTAATGAGACCTCTCCAGCGGGTTGGAGGTATGTGTGAGAACCTGGGACCCCAAGGAATGATGCCATGGGAGGTGGAAAGGAGAGTGTGTGTATGCATGCACTCGCACACGTGCACACACAATTTCCTCTTTACACCTTTACATTTTAACTAATATATGCATATAATGCATTCTATATATTATACATATATTAATTTTGGTTAAATACAAGAGTGTAAGGAAGAAATAGCACTGCTTCCTTTTGTCTGCAGTGGATTGGCATTCACTCTCCTTTCTCCTTCTTGGCATCCCTTGTTCCTATCTCCCATTCTCCATGGCTGCAATGCGGAGCATTCCCTATCTTCTTTCAGTCTAATTTAACCATTCAGTATTGGGCCAAGCCCTCTATTTTTACAAATCAGTGTTGTTCTATTGACAGATTTCAAAGGAGTTGGGCTCATTTAGACCAGGTGAAGATTTAGCACCACACAAATCCAAATCATTTTGAAATGCTGCGGAAATTTAGATCCGGATCCAGTTCTGCAGGTTAGGCATCTCAACTGTAGTTTACAACTTTATGGTACCATATGTGCTTGCATTCAGTACACCCCAGAATAAAATACATACTTGGTTTTTGAAAGGCAGAAAGGTAGAAAAGACCTTACCATATTTCTTGCATATAATGTGCATGCCAGTTTCTAGCAGCTGGTTTTTGAGGAAAAAGGTGCGTGTTGTATGCAAGAAAATAGAGCAGTTTTTGAAGAAGCATCAGCATCATATAGGCTCAAAGGGACTTTACCGCTTTGGTTAGTTATTCCTGTAGTGCAAATCTGAACATCTACTGTATCACTGATGTTCTAAACCATGGAAAATATGAGTTTGAATGGTGAAAATAAGAAAGAAGTCAGAGACTGGTACATTACCTTGATAAAATGAGTGGTAAACCTCCACAGAGATGCATTCCAGACATAGTTTTAACTTTATGTTTGAAGAGAAATAATTTCCTAAGTTCATTTCCTAATATATTATTCAAACCTTCTGGTTTGAACAAAACAGCGAAGGGCTCAGTCAACTAATCTTCCCCTAAAGCTAATATTTCAATAGCTCACATCACTCCGGTATTTTCAACTAGCTGTGTATGCATAGCTTAACACTAAAAGGCTGCGGTAAATTATTTTCATCGAATGATGCCAGCTGTAATAAATCCTCAGCCCTTGGAGCCGTGTCTGCACCACGTGAAATATTAAGCTCCATGCTGAATCTCCTCACCAGTAGGAGTCGTGTTACTGCTGGCCTGCATGTCCTAATGTTCAGTAGTTCGCAATGATCTGTTCCTTCCTCTTCATTGACTAACTTAATAATGGCTCACTTGGAGCTGGAAGGGACCTCACCATGTCCAGCCCCTTTCTCCAGACACAATCATCCTTTCCTAAGCCATCCCAGACAATGGCTGCCACATTCTTGGTCTACAATTTGCCTGGCTGTCTTTTTCTTTCTGGCCGTTATTTCCTGCAGCTGGCGACCGGTATGACTTATCTGTACCATTTTTCTTTTCAATTCAAGGCTTGTCAGATACTGGCTGAGCTCAGTTAGCAGATGCAAGATTGTACTTTTCAGTCTTTGTGACTGTGTTTTTTGACAGTGCCTTGTCTGTACAGCTAAGTGTGTTTTGCTTAGCTAGGTTTTCCCCTAAGAACCTAACAAAGTGATTCACAGGCCCCTCGAGCTGTCTTATGGATGTACAGATGAAGACGGGTCAACATCCTGTATTTTCCTGTATGTCTAGGGAAAGATAATGACTTGGTCTGATTATGAAAACTGCTCAAGCATGATGCCTAAAAGTGTTATATCCCAGGCCAAGCATCTTGCAGCATGACTGGACTCCCTGATGCATCCTCTTAAGCCAAAGACCAAGCTGACGGCCTCTAGGAAAGATGCCTGTTACTTCAGAAAGCTAATAACTATTTGAAATACAATAACCCTGCCTGATAGGCCTTAATATGTTACTTGGGCATTCTTAAAACATTTTCTGTTCTCCTTATTGCCTGGATCCACATGGGCTATCTTGACGTTTAGATGCATTCAAGGTGTTGAGCTATCACTCATGTGGCGCTCCTTGTCATCTAAAACATAGCCCTAGCATCCCGGTAATCGCTCTGGACTCTTTACAATTCTTTCTTAGATATGTTGCTAAACGCCTTGTTGTGTGGTGAATGTAAACTCACTTATTAGGAGTGGGAAAAGACCGCTGAGCTAAATTTACCCATATATTGCTATGATATTATGCTCACTTATCCATAGTATCATACCATTTTTATCACCTTTGATTCATTGTTGCAGTTACATGCCTGTTACCTGCATGTCAAAGTTGTTGGTTTTTTTCCTTTTGTGTTGTTTTTTTCTTCCACAAAATATTTTTTTTTCTATCAATTGTCTAGGACTCTATAATTAAAACCCTTCTGCAACTCAGCATCATATCCCACCAGTCATCCTTCTTTCTCTCTTTTGCACCTTTTAACATACAAATTGTTATTGTTTTCTACTGTGATGCTATGGTGGTAGCCCCAAGCCCTGTAAAATGGAATTACTTTTCTATAAGAGCAAGACTAAATCTGTTGCAAACACAGACGCTTGAATGTTCAGATTGGGGAAAAAAAGTGAGAAATGCAATATGGAGTTGGGAATATATTCCTTGATTTATCAGGTCTGGATACTTGCATTACCTTTATTTCTGTAATAGCTAAGTGCCTCTTGCACTTAAAAAACCAACCAACCAAAACAGAAACAAAACCCTCAGGAGGTAGAAAAGTTCCAGTTTTTATTCCCATTTATGTATAAAAATGTGATTAAATTTTCCAGTTTTAAACTGAACATTTTCAGAGTTTATATGCTCCCAGTTTTGTTTTGTTTTTCAGGCTTGTAGTATTTCAATAAAAGTTCAGCAATCTTCAATAAAACATCAAATTAGGCAAATTATTTATATCAAATTCTTTCAAGGAAGAAGAATAATTTCTTGATCTGCTGCAGACCTCATCTCTCTCTCTTTCCTCTCTCCTAATCTGTAAAATGAAACTAAGGGCCTGTCTTTATTAGGAAAATTAATTCAGGAGAGTTTGGATTTAAAGTGAAGTAGCTATTTCTGACTTGCTCTGGATATGGCCTCTCATTTTCAGAATAAACATGTCTCTATAGAGAGTAAATCAAATAACTCTAGGTGTAGATAAGACCTAATACTTCCCATCTCTCACAACACTGTGGACCATAATGGATCAATCCTCAGATGGAAAGTGCTCTGAGAGCAACGGATCAGGTCGTAATAGTCTCCATTTCCTATAGTGCTTTTCTTTCTTAAAGCTCTTAACAATTGTTAATTAATTCTAACCAATATACTATACAGGAAAACAAGTCTTATACCTGTATTTTTTCTTTTTTACATGTGCAATGCAAATAAGACCCTGTTTTACATTGGGCCTTTTAATCAGTAGAATATTTAGAAGTGCGATAAATCCTAGAGAGGTCCAAGTCTAGAAATAGCTGATCATGCTTTTCTCTTGCATATTGCCAAATGTTCTTTAAATATATTTCACAAATAAATTAAATCAGGCTTTAGCATTTGACAGGTAATACTGTAGAATAAACATGGGTTATGTCTAAACCACAGCCTGTAAGTACAGTGCAGTGTTCGCTGACCCTAGCTAGCTTTAAACATGCTAGCTCAGTTACTGATTAGCCACAGCAGTATGGTGCAGGTCAGTATACCCTGCTTCTTGTTGTGGGGGGAGGAGGAGGTGTAGTCTCCTGTGCTGAGCAATGAGTTGCCTTTGCTAAGCTCGTATATGGTTATCGTATGCTGTAGTTGCTACTCTGACTCAAGTGTGCACGTATAGTTTCCAACAGCAGATCACAGAATCACAGAAAGGTTGGAAGGGACTTCCTGAGGTCTAGTCCAACCCCTGCTCAAAGCAGAACCATCCCCAACTAGATCATCACGGCTAAGGCTTTATCTAGCTAGGTCTTAAAAATTTCCGAGGATGGAGCTTCTGCCACCTCTCTGGGTAACCTGTTCTAGTGCTTTACTATTCTCCTGGTGCGAGAGTTTTTTCCTGATCTCCAACCTAAACTTACCTTGCTGCAGCTTGAGCCCATTGCTCCTTGTTCTGTTATCTGCCACCACTGAGAACAGTCCAGCTCCATCCTCTCTGCAACCACCTTCTTCAGGTAGATGAAGGCTGCTATTGAATCCCCTGTCAATCTTCTCTTATAAGCCCAGTTCCCTCAGCCTCTCCTCACAAGTCATGTGCCCCAGCCTCCTAACCATTTTTGTTGCCTTCACTGGACTCTCTCCAGTTTGTCCACATCCTTTCTGTAGTGGGAGGCCCAAAACTGGACACAGGACTCGAGATGTGGCCTCACCAGTGCTGAATAGAGGGGAAGAATCACTGCCTTCAGTGTGCTGGCAAGTTCTCCTACTCAGTCTCCTACTAATGCAGCCCAGTATGCTGTTAGCCATCATCGCAACAAGGGCACACTCTTGGCTCATCTTCAATTTATTGTCCATTGTAACCACCAGGTCCTTTTCTGCAGAGCTGCTGCTTAGCCAGTTGATCCCCAGCTGGTACTGGTGAATGGGATTGCTCTGTCCTAAGTGCAGGACTTGGCATTTGTACTTATTGAACCTCATGAGATTTCTTTTGATCGAGTCCTCCAATTTGTCTCAGTCTCTCTAATCCTAGCCCTACCCTCCAGTGTATCTACTGTTCCCCCCCAGCTTGGTGTCATCTGCAGACTTGCTGAGGGTGCACTCTGTGCCATCTTCCAGGCTGTTGATGAAGATTTTGAACAAGCTCAGAGCCAAGACCAACCTGTGGGGCACCCCACTTGATACTGGCTGCCAACTAGACATTGAGCCATTGATTACTACCCTCTGAGCCTGGCAGTCCGGCCAGTTTTCTATCCACCCTACAGTCTATTCATTCAAGTAGTACTTCCTTAGCTTGCTTGTGAAAATGTTGTCGGAGACTGCATCAAAAGCCTTGCTGAAGTCAAAGATATATTGCATCCGCTGCTCTCCCCACATCCACAGAGCTGGCTGTCTCATCATAGAAGACAATCAGGTTGTTTAGGCATGACTTGCCCTTGGTGAATCCATGCTGACTGTTCCTCATCACCTTCTTCTCCTCCAAGTGATTAGAAATGGATTGAAGACTTTCTCCATGATTTTTCCAGTGATTGAGGTGAGGCTGACTGGTCTGTAGTTCCCTGGATCCTCTTTTTTACCATTCTTAAAAATGGGCATGGTATTTGCCCTTTTCCAGTTGTCCAGGACCTCTTCCAATTGTCACGATTTTGCAAAGATAGAGCCAACGGCTCTGTAATCACAGCCAACTCCCTCAGCACCTTTGGATGCATTGCATCTGGCCCCATGGACTTGTACATGTCCAGCTTTTCTAAATAGTCCCTAACCTGTTCTTTCATCACTGAGGGATGGTCACCTCCTCCCCAAACTGTGCTTTCAGGTGCAGTAGTCTTGGAGCTGACCTTGCCTGTGAAGACCGAGGTAAAACAGGCATTGACCACTTCAGGCTTTTGCTCATCATCTGTCACTGGGTTGCCTCCCCCGTTCCGTAAGGGACCCACACTTTCCTTGATCTTTCTCTTGTTGCTGACATACTTGTAGAAACCCTTTATGTTACTCCTCACGTCCCCTGCTTGCTGCAAGTCCAAGTGCACTTTGGCCTTCCTGACTTCATCCCTGCATGCCTGAGCAATATTTTTATACTCCTCCCAAATTGCTTGTCCAGTCTTCCTCTTCTTGTAAGCTTCCTTTTTGTGTTTAAGCTCACTGAAGAGTCCTCTGCTAAACCAATCTGGTCACTTGCCACATTTACTATTCTTCCTGCACATCGGGGTGGTTTGTTTCTGTACCATCAGTAAGGTTTCTTTAAAATACAACCAGCTGTCCCGGACTACTTTCCTCTTCAGACTGGCCTTTCAGGGGATCCTGCCCATCAGTTCCCTGAGTGAGTCAAAGTCTTCCTTTTCTGAAGTCCAGGGTCCTTACTCTGCTGCTCTTTTTCCTTCTTCCTTTTGTCAGGATCCTGAACTCAATCATCTCCTTGCCCCTGCTGCTCAACTTGCCTTCCACTTCTACATCCCCCATCAATTGTTCCCTATTTGTGAGCAGCAGGTCAAGAAGAGCATGGCACCTACTTGGCCGCTCCAACACTTTCACCTGGAAATTGTCTCCAACGCTCTCCAAAAACTTCCTGGATTGTCTGCACACTGCTGTATTGCCCTCCTGGCAGATGTCAGGGTGATTGAAGTCCCCCATGAGAACTAGGGCCTGTGACAGGGAAATTTCTGCTAGTTGTCTGAAGAAAGCCTCACCTACCTCATCCTTCTGGTCTGGTGGCCTATAGCGCACACCCACCACAACATCACCTTTGTTTCTATCTCTCTTAACCTTAACCCAGAGACTTTCAACAGGCCTATCTCCAATTTCATACTCAAGCTCTAAGCAATCATACAGCTCTTATACACACAGTGCAACTTCTCCTCTTCTCCCCTGCTTGTCCTTCCTGAACAGTTTATACCCATCCATGACCGTGCTTCAGTCATGTCAGCTATCCCACCAAGTCTCTGTTAGTCCAATCACATCATAGTTCCTTGACTGTGTGAGGACTTCCAATTCTTCCTGCTTGTTTAATATTGTCAAAATCATAAACAGTTTGAAAAATATCAATGGGCATTTCTCTGGAGGCTGGCAGTGATTCGGCATAGTCCAACATTTCAAGCCATGAAGAACATCCCAGAGAACTGTAGGAATTGTAGGATGTTGCATGTGTTTCTAAATTACCAAAGCAGCAGTTCCTGCTGGTGTGTAAAGACAGTGGAAAGTGAGTTCATGTTATCCCCTGTAAAACCAGAGTGGCACAAATGAATATGATATTCGTTAATTTTTATTTGCTTTTTTTCTTTTACGGTGTTATTGGTGATTGAGCATTTGAGAAAGGTAGGAAGTAACAGAGTACGGTTCAGTTAATGGCAGCATGACCATTCTGTAGTTTAAACGTACAGTGTCTGTGTAATCAAGTGCATAGCTGTGAGGGACACGGGTACAAATATTTCTACCTGTATTTAACCTGGTGGGCGCAGGTTGCTTGGTCATAGCAGAGTCCTATGTTCCATAAAGATCTTCTGGCTTGGAACTAATTCTTTCAGGCTTCAATTTGATGGGTATCACATAACCTCTCCGCGAGATGCAGATAGAAATTAACATGCAAATAGATCATCATCTTGAGTAGGGAAGTGGCAATGTGCTGCTGAAAAGTCATTCAGAACATCTGTAGACCTTATGGTATCAAGGCGACCTTTACAAAATGCAGTACATTTTCTGCTTTGTAATGGGGCTCTCCCTAAAATGCCATATTATATTTTGATGTTGCATCCAGTGACGGGTGAATTTAAAGGTCGAGATGCATTTGATTTTGTTTCCTACAGATCCCAGTGTCCAAAAACCCTTTCTGAAACTTTCCTGAGTAATCTAAATGTTTCAGCTCTGTGTATATTTGACAAATCTTTAAAAACAAAGCAACTACACGTCAACCACATTCACCTCAACCAATGGACCTCAATCTGCAGTGATCTGTCTCAGCCTGGTAGCGAGTTGTTGGACCCCAGGAGAGGTTGTCGAGTCTGCTGCAGAGCTTTGTCTTCTATTTTAGGCTGTACAGTTCATGTATTTCTATTTGACTGTCTCAGATTTAATCCCCACTTGTGTCATTCATGCCACAGGTTGGCCACCCCTGATCTAGCCCCTTTTATATGCAGCTTCCAGTTTTCTTCATAGACAGAAAAAAAATGTCCGTATCCAGCTCTTCAGGCCTTTTTTTCTTTTGCTGCAATTTTTGTAGCTAGGATGTAGAAGAATTGCCTTCCACCACCCTGACTCATTAGTAGGCTCAGGAGAGGCACATGGGAGACTACCCTCTGGAAACAAGTGGCTAGAAAGCATGTCTTAACTGTTTCTCTTCCTCTTGCACATTTTGGTCACAGAAATCAAATAAGGACAGGCTGATTCCCATCAGTGTGGATGCTACCCTGAGAGGTTCTCCAGGGAGCACCTTCTTGTCCTAGTGAAGTCAACAGGAGTTGTCGGTGCACAGCATCTCAGTATGCAGTCAGTATGCTGATGATAGGAATGGAGACTTCTATTGACTGGTAGGAGCTCGGCCCATCACTGTAAGGATGTCTAATATCACCGCGTCTGAACTTGAGTACTCGTTACCTGCACAAAATGCTAGTCACCTTGGCTTTGCTGGAATGATGGATAGGAAATTGTACAGTTGCTCCCACTTCTGGGAGACGGCGAGTCCTTGGTGCCCCATTTAATACTCCACTGGCATTTATTTTTCAGATGTTCAGTGCTTTATATTATACATTATCCTAAATATGCATCAAACACTGCCTTGAGATGCTAAAATAAAGTGCCTCCAATGATTTATCTATTTGTTGCTCTTGAATGTCTAGACTTTTGCACTTAACGTTGTGCTCATTTCATATCCATGTGAAGTTTCATATATATAACTATTTAAATTTATAAAAAATCACTTCATACTGAAATTGTATTTATATATAAAATGAATATATAATGAGAGAGATGTGTGTGTGTGTATATATATGTGTGTGTGTGTGTGTGTGTGTATGTACTCTCTCTGTATATACATACAATAAATATAATTTCAAAATGAGGTAATTTATATATATATATATATATATATATATATATATATATATATATATAAACTTACTATGGAAATGAAGTGAGTACAATGTTAAGTGCAAAAGCACACACACACACCTCCTATTGGAATATATACATATGTATGTATATGTATGAGGTGATTTTATATGTATATATTCCAGTATGAGGCGATTTTTTTTTTTTAAATGAGGTGATTATTTTTTCATAAATTTGATTTATTAAAATATCGACTTCCCCTGTTCAGGAAAAATATTTCTGACTATAGTTCTAGGAACAGCTCTGCTGATTTAAGACAAGAAAAAGATAATTATGAATAGTTGTGTGTGAAGCCAGACTGGACTGGTTGGATTGAGAGAAAGTGCACCTTAATCCTTTGATCCTACAGATGTCTGGGAGTTGGAGCAGCAAAGGATTTGCCTTGGGGCTTTTTCATTTATGTAGCAGGGGGGATGTACATCCAACTCCAGGGAGGGCTGCAGTCCCAAATGGGTATTCACCTGTGCTTGGTGAATAGATTTTACACACTTTTTTATAACCTTTATGTATCCAGGATATTTTTGAGTTTCTGGTGCTATTAATGGAGGCAGGGACTGAATGCTTTGCCTACCGATGTGTGTATGAATTTAGTAGCAAGTTAAATGCAGGATTGTTGCCCATATTTTATGCCATATTTATGGCACAGTAGCACCTGAAAGCCCAAATGCAATTAGGATCACATTGTTCTGAGTCCTGTGCAAAATAAATGTAGTATCTGCCCACATAGTTAGCAGACTAAGATAAAAAGCAAAATATAAAAGATGGAGTAAAGTGGTTCTTTCCTAAACATGCCCTTGATTCTTTCCCATTTCTGGTATTAACCTCTGATGCATTTATATCTTTTTGGCCTTTCTTTTGCTAGGCTAGGTGAGCCAAACGGTTCTAATCTCAATTCCAGTTGAAATGCTCTTCATTCCCTTGATCATCCTAGCAGTGCATGCATTATAAAAGCATATTTTCTGTATATATTACAGGTGGCAGGACAATGCCTGCATATCCTACAGTATTATTAGATACGGTTTGCTGAGCATGGATGACTCTCCACAGGCTCCTCTTGGGAAGACAGTAAATCACGTAGTAGTGCTTTCATCCTTTAATGATCAGAATAAGGAAAAGTATGGATTGCAGCTCTAGACTGCTGATAGGTGAAAGCTAATTTGCCCATGTTGTGATATGAAACAAGAAGTAAAAGCTAGACACAATCGAAATGCTAGTAGCTGCCCAAAGGTCCCTTTCTTCATTTTGGTGCTGTTAGCAGAGCCATTTTTGGTTTGTTGAAGATGTGTGGATGTAATAAATCCATAATTGTTTAGTACTTCATAGTTGTCATTGTTGTATGCAAGGGTTCTTCTGAACACCATGACAAAGAGAGGACTCAAATTCTCCTGCTGCCAAAATGCAGGCCAGGTGAGTTTGAGAGAATCCCTGTTAGCATTTAGTAGTCCCGGTCTTTATAATGGAAGAGTGATGAATCTGTTCGGAAGAAGGCAATGGTACACATACCTACATTCATGCTCATTATTTAGTTCAGTGCTGCTCTGCGTTCGCAAGGTGATTTTGTCTTCACCTGCTTTATGAAACAGTTAAGAGATTAGAAACCCCTGGACCTCAAAAGCTGTCACTCTCCTGAATGACACCTGGGAAACCTAGCCTAGAAATGAAGGGTTTTTATATTTTACCCACCAGAAACTCTCATAAATGGCTGCATTTAACAACATATTTCCTAAGAATGCGTTACTGAGCGTTGGCTATTTATCTACAAATAAAACTGCAATTGGAAGACGCGGCTTCTTCAAGGTTTATCTCTGAAAATTGCTGAAGCGTTCCTGGTATTTTTTTTGTCAAGCAATTTGCATATTCATGATCTGTAAAATTGTTCTAGTCACTGAATTCAGTTGATAATGGGTTTTTTAACAACCAATTAAAATGTTCTGATTTAGGTTACACGACAGCTGTTTGCTTAGGCACGCCAGTACATTCGGAACCCTAGTTTACTTGTTTAAATGCAGCGATTAAGTTAGACCTCTCAACAGGTAAGAGTTTTTTTCATGTTTGAAAAATTCTTGAAGGACTTTCAAGAGATGTATAAGGAAGGCCCAAATCCCCAAGGACCTTGAGGGACCTGGCTCCCATGGATTTCAGTTAGTGAGATGCATCCCCATTGTGGACTGCTTAGACTAAGATCCACATGACATCAGTGGCGGAGCGTGAGCCCTGACTTTGTGCTATTCACTTCACCATCCTTGCTGGGCCCATTGGTCTACCTCATCAGCAGTCTCCGATGGAGAAAGATTTAAGACAAAACAAAGTTTATACCAGAGAACCTAGCAAATAATATTAACAGATGGAGGGTCAAGGGGAGAATCATTGACTCTCCTATAAGAAACACCATTCCTTGCCTGGGCAGCTGTTTTTTTAACAGAAGTTTTTTCCTTGCCTTTTTTTTTGTACAACTATGCAGTAATGTCAGATTTGATATTATGAACAAAAAGCACATTGGTGTCTGTACAACAAAAGGCAGCAAGAGAGGAGCGAGGAGCTAAGGGTTAATAGAGTAGGAGGTCATGGTAGCTATGTCCTGATCTGGCTACCACTAATCTATTTCCCAGGAAAAAGAGTCCTCTTGTATTAGTGGGAAGCCTGGTCTGATACTGATCTAAGACAGAATTCTCAACTGCTTACACAGCTGCTATGGAAACTAAAATGCCTTTGGGGTGAGAAAAAGGAATTTCCCCTGGGTGTCTTGTGTTTTCAAAATGAGGGTGTAAGCGGCCTCAAACGGCCCAAGTGAGAACCGGGTGAAACGGGTGCTGCTAGGTGCATGGGTCACGCTTAGACTTGAGGCATGCCTAACCCTGTCTATATGAGTTAACCTCTACAGTGCATCGCTCTACATTGGTGAAGGTAAATACTATACAGCTGCACTCACTGCATGTTAGCTGTAAAGACTCCAAATGGGGTAGAGAACATAGGGCAAGATGTGGGCCTGGATACAAAAGAGGAGCGAGAGAGGTGGTATCCCTGAATAGCTGTGCTTCACGCACGTTGTACAAATGCTGGAACAGTAATATACCCCATCTATAGTAAGTCTCAGTGTCTTTCCCTGTCTCTCTCTCTTATGCGTGGGTGTGCATGTGCACAGACACACGTATGCTTGCATGCACTCATGCACACTGAAGAAATCTGTTTTGATTTACTCAAGTTATTCTAGCATCACTTTCAATTACATCTGCAAACTAAGAAAATGCAGCATCCAGCTGTGGAAATCAACAAGACAACTACAGAGTAATCACGAAAAGAATAGTCAGCAGAGAGAGTGATTTGTTTGCTTCACTTGACAGCTGATAAATTCCTGATACATTTCTAGCCTTTGTCTTTTAGCTGCTGTAAAGAGCTAGCCCACTCGAGGAGCTGTGGCATTGTCTAGTAACCTTGGCCCTATTGGGGGTGGAATGAATGGGTTGGTAGAAGAGAGAAAAGCCCAGGGAGGAAAGGCAGGATTGGCACAATGACTTTAGATATGCCTTGGAGGAAATGTGATTTAGGGTGTAGAAGGAAGGAGTGTCCTTGGCTATAATGGGAGAGGAGACCATACATGCTCAAGGGGTCAGTGACCTGAAAGGATAGTGGTATGACAAATACAGAAGGGAAGTAAGACAGGGCAGCTTGTGGTTTCCGTTATGTTGGTGACTATCTGTACAAACAGCTACTGAGGTAAATGGGGACATATGAAATATGGGATGTACAGAGTGTAGTTGCTTTAAAAAAAATAAAAATTGGGCTGTGCGCTAGTGAGGGGTAAGGGTAAGGGGGAAAGCTGAGAAGATTCCCACTTGACACTCCCAGAGCCCTTGGTGGTAGTTAACCATTCCTATCTCTGGCTAGGGACAGGTATTGCAAATAAACTGGTTTAAGTGATCAGAAACTGGTTTAAACCTGTAACAGAAAATAAGTTCAGTTCACATAAACCAGTTTAAAAATGGCTGAAACTGGTTTAAGATAAACCTGGTTGAATGTAGTATCAGACTTAACTGATTTGGGTCAAACCGGTTTATGCAATGTCTGTCCCAGACCCCTTGCTGGTATAAATTTAAACCAGACTCCCTCAGCACCCTGGCATGCTCTCTGGGCTGGGTGGGGCTCTCTGCTCCACAACAGAGCTGGCCCCACCCCCCTGCTCCCTGGGCAGAGCTCCAGCAGAGACTGCAGACACAGCAGGGTCCCATCCCACCCTGCCTCGCTACTCAAGCAGGGATCCCCCTCTCATCTCCCAGAGCACAGACCTCAGCCCCACAGACCCTAGGCATGTGGTATACTAGCTAATGCTGAGAGGTGTCTGTATGTGTGTCTCCAATTTCACTGGGACAGGCAGACAGGATGGTGTCTGCTTAGGGCTTTTTGGAGCTAATAAACAGGTCAACTGGTAAGATCCCTCCTTCCTTGGAAAAGCTGTTTAAGAACAGCTGAGAGAGGCTATTGCTTTGCTGATGGGGTGATCAGTCCCCTGCTGGCTTGTTTACCTGTCAATTTGCTGCAAACAGTATAAAGAAGCAGGGAGAGGGAGGTTGAAAAGCTTCGTATCATCAGCAGATGCATGCACTGCAAACTCCACCCCCTCTCCCCTTGTCTCAGAGTGCTAACCCGAGGCTGGAGTCTGGCAACACTCCTGCCCCTTGAGCACCGAGTGGGGAAAAGCCTGGGACAGTGCAGGCAGACCTTCCTAATCAGAGTGTCCTTCCAGTACTTGGCTACACCCCCTCAGCTCAGCACTATGGAAGGGAAGGGAGGGCTACTGTAGCTCAGCCTGGCTTCTAGCCTGAGCCACTGCAGGCATGTGCCTGCATGTCTGGGATGTCTGTACAGTTACAAACTGATTTAGCCTAGGTAGGTTAGACTAACCTGCAAAGATTGAATCAATTTAGGTTCAGGCTGTTTGAATGTCTGCCCTAGCCTCTGTGTATAACCATGCTACAGGTCCTCAAAAGCAACTCACCTCTGTCCTTTTCCAACTAGCGCAGTGCCTGAAAGCCCAAGGGTGAAGGAAGCATTGGTGAACATTGGCAGCTCATAGTGCCTGTCTCCACACACAGAATTGTTTCCATAGAAATCCAATACAAGGTCATGTCCTGGCTTGTTAAGTTGGGCCCTGTCAGATGGTATATTTGTTGTGCCTTATATGTAAGTATCGTACAACAACTAGTAACTTGCCAGACATCAAACCAGTTTATTCCTTGATAGAAATGGTGGATCAGCCATAAAGAAGTTGCTTGTTGAAACGGCACATTATGATTTGTCTTGTGATACTCTCATATAATGTTTGACAAATATAATGTCTGCCAGGGCCTTGAGAATTCTGCCAGGATTGCCTTGACCCTCCAAGTGGTGGGCACATTTGGGCAGCCATGTGCGCCATATATTTTGGGCAAACCTAGTTGCCTTGTTTCTGGGACCCCTCCCTAAGGCTGCTAGGATGTGTAGAACCTTCCCTGGCATTCACTCTGGCAAGGATATTATTCCAACCAAGGATTTGGGCCAGGTCCTTGGTTTCTGTTAATTAGATCAATCATTACCTTGTTTTGCTTAATATTAAAAAAATGTGTTTTATGTGTGAGAATGATTGATAAGTGATACGCCGGTGGGACTGATATATTATTCTAACATCTGCCTCTGTATTCTTTCTCTAACTCGCATGCCGTTGCCTTTTATAGAGACTCCAGCTGCCTTCCCTGGCAGTGTCCCTTGTCTTGTAGATATTCTTTTTTTTTCTTTTTTTTTCCCTCCACCCACAGTCATTTCTGCATCAGGCACATCAAAGATTATAGTTCTGCAATGTAATTCAGTGTTTTACTGGTTGTCTTGCGTGAGTTTACTTCTTATCTCAGTTAATCTGTGAAAACACTTAGAAAGAAATTTAATAAAAAATATTCTGTCTTATGCTGGAAATTCCAAAGTCAGGCCGTAAATTAAGAACATGCCCATGGAAGATGCTGGAGTTAATGCAGCTGAAGTAGTTGATGGAAAAATACAGCCTGGGACTCCAACAAGTGCCATCTGACATGGTTTGTTCAGTTAGACATTGAGGCTCCTTCTGTATCTCAGTCTGGCCACCAAGGCAGTTAGGCCTGCTCCTCTGCTCTGTGCACATCCGCTCTATAGACATGGCAGAGAAGGTAAAAATACCCCGGCTCCGTATTCACAACCTGGGATTCCAGTGTGCTGGAGTGCAGCATCTCTGGGGCATCCTCACCAAATATCCTTGGAGGTTGACACGTAGAGTGGGAGCAGGAGCAGGTGTGCTTATTGCCTGGATGGTGAGATTAAATATCTGCAGTAGTGTAGACATACTCCTTGCCCTTAGGCCAGGGGTGGGCAGTTATTTGGGCCAGAAGTCTATTTAGGGAGTTTTGGTGAGCTGTTGTGGGCTGGGTCAGCATTCCCCTGCTTCCCGCCTGCCAGCCTGCAACAGGTCACCAAAACTCCCTAAGTGGCTCTGCCCTGGGACCTGGCCCCATGCTTTCACCACCTGGGGATCTGGACCCTGCCCAGGGTCTCCATGGTGACTGGCTGGGACTTGCGTGGGCAGGGTGTGCTTGGCCAGGTGGATGGGATGGGGCTGCAAGTGGGTGGGGGAAGGGGCTGAGACCAGGATCGCAGGACGGTGACAGCATAGGAATGGGGCCTGGGGCAGAGCCGTGATCTCCTCCCAGTATGCCCCTGCCTGCAGAACCGGTGCCCATCATAGGAGTGTGTGAGCAGTGGATCATGGCCCTGCCCCGGGCCCCAACCCCATGCTGCCACCACCCTGCGATCCTTCCCCACAATCTCAGCCCTGGCCCTGCCCACCTATCCCACTTCTGCATGCCACTCCCATCCATCTACCTGGCTGTGTGTGTCCTACCCGTGAGTGTCCTGGGCTGGTCCGCATGGAGATACTGCCCTCATGATCTGTTTGATGCCCCTGGTGGTGGGTGCGGCGTAGATGGGCTGGGGCTTGGAGCGATAGTGATACTGGCAGCGGCACCTGGAGTGGAGTCCAGCTGCGTGCTCAGTGCTGCACATGCCACACCTGGGCTGGGCAGGGCTGAGGGACATGCTGTGGGCCAGATAAAATCCTTTGCTGGACCAGATCTGGTCTGTATTTTGTCCATCCCTGCTTTGCTGAAGTGTTCGTTGCCACTTCTGGTAATTTTTCTGTGATGATGTGGTTTTGTGGATTAGGTTGATTTGTGAATTGCAACAGCCACGTGAAGGGCTGTCAGATTACAAAGACAGCTGACCTCTAAAACCCTTCTTTAAATTGGTGAAAATGTTGTAGTTGAACCAAATCTCCCATGCATTTAGTTCCTTTTAAGGTTAACCTTTGTTAGGCTATGGGTAACCTTTTCATAAATGTTTCATTGACTAAGGAGATTAAATCCCAGTGGTTTTCAATGAAGTTTAGGCACTTAGAAGTTCAATCACTTTTGACTTACAGGTTGAGGGCGCCTATACACGAGCACTGAGGCTGCTCCGACGCACTGGAATTCCAGTGTGTCAGAACGGACTCAATTTGATTTAAATTAAATTGATTTAAATCACTGGCCAGGAAGCCTCGATTTAATCGTTGATTTCTATGAAAAGTGCATTCTTGTTGTTTGTACTTTTAGAGAAGGGTAAGGGCTTGACTGTGTGTACACAAACGTGCAGACACAATAGAGCTGATGGGTGGGTAATTGGCTCTGTTATCTCTCATCTCTGTATACTGCTGTTAACAAGGATGTTATCCCTGAAGATGATGAACTCTCCCTATACATGAAGAAGGGTGTTTGTGCCCAAAATTGCAAAGAATAATTTTTCCAACTATTTAGTTGGTCTAATAAAAGATATCACATCTACCCAAAGAGCCTTGTCTGCTAATGATCTCTGGAGATAAAAATCCACAATATGAAAACTGAAACTAAGCGTCACAGAGATGCTTAATGGGATCTTCTAGACTGAGCACTGAGTCCCATTGGGTAGAGTAGTTTTCTTTAATATATAGAGGAGCCTCTGGGAACCCCATAAGATTGGGTGCTTTATATAGTCCATGGTCTGTTGTGACCTATTCATAAAACTTCTAAAAAGGTTACATGAATATATTGTCTCAAAAAGTATATAATTTGAAATTATAATCCCTATTCCATAATGATATCTTTGAGCTTTAACATATCTTAAATTAAAACTCTTGATATAAGTTTATTTTATTTAAAGTATCTTAACAACAAATAAAAAATGATTAAATCAAAAAAATCATATTTTAAAATTTTAAAATTGGATTTTTTTTTAAATAATCAATTTTTATCCACCCTGGTCTGCTGGAGCACAGCAATTGCTGCACTCCAGCAGCCTCCTGAGTCTCATGTATCGGCATCCCTGTGCTTCAAAATGGTAGTGGAGGCACTTGAACTAAAGCGCGTCAAATGAGCTTTAGTTCAAGTGCCCCCTCTGCCACTTTTAAGCATGGGGATGCTAATACAGGAGACGTGGTAGCACTTTAATTAGAGTGGCTCTCAGAGTCCCTCTGAAGTGCCCCCTTCCCTCTTCCCCACCTCTGGAGCACGTGTAAAAGTGCCCTGAGTTGGCCTTTATCCATTTGAGTGGGCATTGGCAACGTAGATCTATCCCACAGGCTATACATGGCTTGGGAGCCAATGTTTCTGCCTTCAGAGCCAGGGGAATTTGTTGTTCTGGTAGGGAGAGGCTTTGCCCACTCTGAAGCCTGATGGTGAGGAGCCGTACTTGGGCTGGGTAGCTGGAAGCTGTGCTCAGACTGCCGCTGCTTCACCTTGTCCGTCAGCTGCAGCATGTGTGCAACTTCCAGCTGCCTAGTCCCCATGCAGCTCCCCACCTCATGCACCCCCACCTCAGTGCAGGTGCTAGCAAAGCCCCCAGCTTCTAAAATGCCACTGAAGTCCCATGCTGCCAAAGCCCCCTGGCCTGCATCAGACTGGATCCAGGGTGTTCTGGCCCGTGGCTTGAACAGGTTGCCAGCTGCTGCATTAGAGTGTCTGAGCTGTTAAAGGACCCTGCAGTGAAACACTGGATGCCTATACATGTGCCGCAAGGCTGCTGCGATGCGCTGTAATTACAATTACGATTAATCGAGTCTGCTGGAGCATGGTAATTACTGTGCTCCAGGAGACTCCGGTGTTACATGTATCAGTGTCCTCGCGCTGAAAAATGGGTGTTTTAACTAAAGCTCATTGAACAAGCTTTAGGTAAAGTGTCCCCAGGGGTGCTGATACACATGACACTCTGGGTGCTTTAATTAGAGCACCTCTCAGAGCCACTCTAATTAAAGCACCTCCTCCCACTCCCCAAGCAGGTCTATAAACGTTCACTGTGTCTGCTCCATGTGTGGGATACCTAACAACAGATCCAGCATAGCAGCCTTACAGCAGCTCTAGGCCAGTATGCCAACCTGAGAGGGGGAGGAGAGAAGGAGAGTGAGCCTGTTGGAGCATCCCCACCATCTCTCTAAGATGGCTGCACTGCATGTCCTTCTGAGAGTGGTTTGTGCACAGCGGTGTGCCATGCCTCCCTGTTGAGTTTCCTAGTGCAGTCCTTCAGTGTACATACGTCCTTACTGCTTATTATTATATTTATTTTGTACTTTAAGAGTGTGGTTGGTTGAGCAATGTGAGACTTGAATTTCAGTAAGCTGTAACCAAAGTACTAAGGGACAAATTCAGCTTCCTGATTTGTGGGCCTTTCATGCTGCCACATGAATTCATGCTTTCCTTGAACATTGGATTTGGCAGCATGCATTGGCCTGGCCTAACAGTGCAAAATAAGCTCCTACCCACCCTGCCTCTGTCTGTGGATGGAAAACATGCCTGGAGAGGACAGTAGCACTGGAATGCACGAGAGGTCCCTGGAATTCAATCTGACCATGCTTCTGTAGCCCATTATTATTTAAATATGAACACCAGACACCAGTTTGTTCCTCATGTTTGCCAGGTTGAGTTACCGCAGTGCTGTCCACAGGCTGACTGTTCAAGAGGCTAGTGACCTGTCTTTTGCAATCTCCTGTTTGATTTGCTTTTCTTCTTCTTTTTTTTAATCTAAACGTATTTCCCTATCGAGACAAGCACATGTAATCTTTCTGCTGTTCGCTGTCCCGCAAACGACAGGGCTCTCTGTACCAAATATGCTGAGACCGACCACCCAGGGTTAGATCTTTGGGAAGACAGTCCATTCCTTCATAACAACTTTTACAGTTATGTTATGAACTTTAACTTTACCTGAATTTGTCTTGCCTCCCATTCCACATTTGAAAAACAACTGCTATCATACCCAGTTACCCAGCAACTCTTATGTGATGTGTTATGCTTTCCTTGATACGTCTATCACCATTTGTTTAATTACAGCAAAGGTGCCACATCTAGTTTTATTCCGTACTACACAGATGAAAATGTGACTTTTTTGCAAAGCTATACATGGTAAAGATGCTGCCCATTTAAATCCAAGTTTGTTTAGCATCTATGTCCCAGGGCAAGCCTCCAGCCAATGTTTGACCAGGCATTCTAGGAGAGGCAGCCAACAAGCTATTGAGGCACTTGAGGGCTTTTCCTGTGGAAAGAATGCCTACTGGTCACTATGGGTATAGATGCCCCTTTTGCTCCTTTGTGGCTGTAGTTCAGTTGATGTGGCCTATGACATATCTATTCAAACTTCATTATCCTTCCAAAATGACCCTGCTTACATCCCCTTTTGGAACCAGAAATTTTCCCTTTTAGTTCCATCTAGGCCTCAGAGGGGCATTATAATAATCTTTTCTTGGCTCTGTTTGAGCTCTTTTGCAGGAAGCCTCCCTAGTTTCTGGCCAGAATGGACTAATATGGCCTGGCTTAATTGTGTATCAACAGATCAGTAGAGTGTGGAAAACTTGACATTCTCTGGAGAGCTACTGGGCACAGAAAGGATGCCATCACTTGATACGAAATATAAGCAGAGCCCTAAAGAATCTTAAGCTTCATTTCCAACCCTGACTGTGTTTTTGTTCCTACAGTTTGGGGCTTACTACAGCCAACTCAATTCTGAGGGCACTGACAGAGATGCAGCTCCTCACTGTAACTCATGGCGCTTTACAGAAAGTAACTCATGGTGCTTCATACTGCCATCCCCCACAACCCAACAGATGTTCACTGTTGGGTTGGGAGGGTGGGGATTGAGCTTCACTTTAGAGCCAGTTTAGGAGGACCTACGCATCTTTAGCCTTTCTTCCCTAGCCCCCCCCCCCCCCCACCAGCTCTGGTGCTGTCTGCATGATAGGAGTGGGGGGAAATGGAAGGGAGGGAGACTGGGCTGGGGCTTGCCTAGCCTGTGCTGGAGTGGGGGGCGGGGTGGATTGGAGTCTGGGGTGCCAATCCACTCACCCCCTGTCCAACACAAATTGGGCAAACCTCAGCCTGAGCTACCTTCTCTCCCTTCTCCTCCCTCCCATCATACAGACATCCCTGGGGGTGGAACTGGGCTGATGCAGGCAGAAGTTAATGAAGGCATTCTACTTTGGAGCACCTTAATTTGAACCCTCATGTAATGAGGGTTAATTTGTCATGTGATCAAGCACTTTTAAAGCTCTCTGCAGCCATGCACTTACCAGGGCATGACTATAGAGAGCTTTCAAGGGGCTGATTGTGCAGTGAATGTCACTTTTGTCAGCTCCCTAAGTGTCATGCTGAAATCAGTGACACCAACCAGAATTTTACTCTTATAACAAATAAGTTCCATTCTTGGAAACAGCCTTTACTGGTTTCACATCCAGAAGTACAGAACATCCAGAAATAGCCAGAGAAGGATTATTCCTGCCTTGGAGTTTCCTCAGTTGCCTGATTTAACATCCTGTTGACAAGGGCTGAAAATCCCTCTGTAGGACATAAAATTCTAGCAGGTGATGAAGAAGAAAAGCAGAAGAATACAGCTATATCCTCTGGGGCAGGAGTGTTGAACTCACCTGGGGCCCTCAGCTGGATAAAAACCACAAGGCTCCTCATGAGCTCCTGCTGTCTCTTCATATAATTCAACAATGAGATTGGCTGGTACCACTAGTAAATGAGCAGTGAGAGACCCCAAACTCTCTCAGATGCAAGAGAATCAATAATGCAAAATGAATTGATACCTAAAATTAAATTTAGCAAGGTGTTTTAAGTGCATGCTTTTCTTTATGTATCTAACTAGTCACACTGATATCACATGGCTCCAGCTAGCACTTCCTGCTCCATGGAGGTGCAAGGACCAGATCCTTAGCAATATCTGCTGTACAGAATAGTTGAGGAGCTAGGAGTGTGGCTATGAAGTTGACTTAAAACCTATTTTGCCTTCTCAAATTTTGTGGTGGTTTGGTATTTGTCTAATCCTGAGATGCAGTTTAGAGCAGTGTGAAGGCTACCTGTTGTCTCTGGAGAGCAAAGTGCTTTGGACACTGTGGCCTCTCTTTTCCCATTGCACTGACTGGGGAAGGAGCAATGGCACCTATCATGGAGCCAAGGCTCTGTGTCTTAGGATTTTCCTAGGCAGGGGAGAGCTTCCCACAATGGGCCAAGCTAGCATTAGGGCAGCTTAGTTCCTGTGGAGTGCTGCATAGCTCAGGGAATAGTCTGGCCCCAAATTTCTAAATATTGAAAGCATCTTCCATTTTGGTCACTATTAATGTTCTGGGAAGAGATGTTATCACAGCTAATCCATGTGGTGCTAGTGGAATTTGTTGGCATCTGAGGATTCGTGTTGCATTCATGCATTCCATGAATTGGGTGCAGCTTTTGCTTCTGACTGCAACAGGAATGTTTCAAGGGCATCCTGAGAAGATGAAAGTGTGGTCACTGACAAAAACCACAGTGTCAGACTACGGTCTTGAGGATGTTTTGGGCAGCCCTGTGTTTTAGTTCCTGATTTCCCTTGGTACTGAGACAACTAGCAATTTATGGGAAATCCTAGCAGGGGAGAATAAAAGCAAATGACCCTTTTATTTAAGTGTTTAGCAAAGTGACGCAAGCAGTGTATTAAATCATTATGCTTGTTTTTGAAGCAGAATGCAAAAATGGTTGCGTATCATTATCTTGCAGTTCTCGCATCCCCAAATTTCCATGTTTTCTTGCCTTGCTGAGCAGGTTCCAATATGCTATGGCATATCGCAGCCCAACAGAATGTGCTGCCAAATTAATAGATATATTTAGAGCACATAAACATTGTAAACCTCCTATAGTCAACCTGTGGAACTACCTGCAACTGGGTATTGCTCAGTCAGATTTTGCAGGCAGTTTTGACAAGAGTTGGATAATTCTATCAGCGATAAAAAGTTTGTGGTTTTGCACGGTAGGAACAAGAAACCTGAATCTCGTGCTTTAGGGAACGACATGGTTAAGTGGAGAGGGTCAAGAAATAATCTCTCTGACCTTTTTCTTATTTTTTTGGGTAACACTGCACATATTACCAACAACGCCTTCTGAAGCAGCAATAAAATTGATGGACTGAGTGTGATCCATATTGAGAAACTGTAAGTGGCAACTTGCAACATTATCTATAAACCATAAAGATACACCACAGTGAGTTCCATGACGCAGAAGGCAGCATCAGCCAGTATTTTACTGGAGTGTATCATTTTTCTATTTCTATACTTGTATTGTTCTACAAAGTTTATCCTCTTCAGCTTCTGTTGAAGGAAGAGAGGAAAGAAGGAGCCTGTTGACTCTGGATCAGTATCTTACTCTTTTTGGTTTAACGCATAGTACTTCAGTGGAAAAATCAGAGGAAAGAGTATTTAGGCCATATGAATAACCTTTGCGCCTACAGTGAACTGGGACTGGAAATGACTATTATAAATTGCCTGCCCACACTTCACTTCCAATATTTATTTTTTTTGCTGTGATGAATATGCCTCACTTGCATCCAAGAGCTCAAAACCAGACTCTGAACATACAATCTTTACCGTGTGTGTGTGTGTGTGTGTGTGTATACACTTATGCTTATTACTGTGGGAATAGTAAGGTTTTGAATCTATTTAATCAGGAATTGTAAAGGTTAAAATTCAACACAGAATCTCCACTCTACTGTTTTACATATATGCCTTATGATTCAGCATTGAATTGTATAATCACTACTATTTTAAATCAAATAATGTTGTTTTTGTTTCTGGCTAGGCCTTGAAAGCAACATCTTGTATTACTGAGTAATATTTCTCTGCATACAGTAGACAGCCCATAGAATCATTTATAGGGAAGGGAAAAGGAAAAACAGGCTTAGCCAACATGCTGAAAAAGTAGTATAACATCATCAAGTGACCATGAAAACATTACATGCTGGCACATATAAAGGTTAACGCTTAAACTGCAAAACAGTCTCTTCGTAAGAAGACTGACTAAAAGAGCATGTGTGCAAATAAGATGCATAGTATGCACTATAAATACAATGGCATAGATTTCTTTTCCTGAGAAACACCACGCTAACAATTTACTAGTCCAAGATGTTGCCAAAGAAAATGGAGCCGCCTACTTAAATGTACAAGATAGCAAACCAGATATCTGCCATGACTCTCTAAATGCTATCATGATATTTAGCATGATTTATATCTCATAGCACTTTCCCATCAGTGAATCTCCAAGTGCTTGGGTGCTGCATTCTTCCTACCTATTACTAAGCATGGCTGTGAATCCTGGCGGTTCTTTCACTGTAACTAGCAGATGTATGCTCTGTGGTCACATCCAGCCCCAAAAGGGATCATCAGGTTAAATCTCACCCTGTAAATAGCCATGTATTTTTCAGATTATCCTGAGATGATCTTAATTAATTTGAATGGAGTAGTGCCTACAGATTCCTCTCAAGGCCAGGGCTCTATTGTGCTGGGGGCTGTGTGCAGTATATGTAATAAAGGGAGAGTCCTTGCCCCAAACAGCTTCAATCCTGGATAGACACAAGAAAGTGCTATCAGTGCATTCCCTGTCCAGAAAATGAGGCCGAGGGCAAAGAGAGAAAAATCAACAAATTGATAAATTTTCCCTTACCTGACACTTTCTCTCAAGAAAACTATGACTAATGCTGTGGGTGGAGGGGGAAGGGGAGAATTACTCCCAGCAAATATAGTTAAAATCTGCCTTGCAAATATGCTTGGATTCTTTAGGTGTCTTCAGAGTTTGTTAGTTTGGGTTTATTTTCTTTTTTAAATTGTCTTGTTAAAAAAAAATAAAATAAAAGAGGGGAGTGTTTTCTCCCCACCAAAGTAAACTGGCCTGGTTAACGGCAGCAGACAGCCCTGAATGAAGCAGACCTAAGATAGCCAGGAGTCAGCTGTAATATTTGTGTAATGTTCCTTCTTGCTTTAATCAAAAGAGAAAACTACTAGCCTTCCAGAGGCCTGTGAATTCTTAAAGCAAAATTCCCCACTCGGCTCCACATAGCGGATCTTGCCTCCGATATGCTTATCTATCTACGTGGGCTCAACTCCTGTTGACGTCAATGGGAGATAGATAGGCACTTGCAGGGAAAGCATAAGGCTGGAGTCGCAATCCACCCGGCAGATCTCGGAAGAGAATTTCATCCTTAATTTTGAGGAAGAATGTGATAGGCTTTAGACTAGGCAAAAAGTGTTTGCTCAAAATAATTGCATGATTGGAAAAAATAAATACAGTGAGCTACTTGTGTGAGATCTAATGTGCCTGTGGCTGCATCAGCAAGCTTTAAAAGGACATGGACTCTTCCGTTTGCATATAAAATGTGCTATTTGGCAGTCACGATCTGGATAGAGGCATTCCTTTCATTCCCTGTTACTGGTTTTTAAAGGGACATCTGTCAGCACTGAGCTCTAGACGGCAATCTATAGCTGCATCAAACTGTGTGCATAACCCATGACATTTAAATCTGAACCCTAAGGGTCAGACTTTTAGTTCAACCATCAGAAGACAGGGTGATATTTTTAGAGGGAATTGCATTTATGCTAGTTCATATGAATAAAAGATGCTGTATGCGGCTGCACTGGTGGAGGTTAACCTGGTAATTGTCATGCCGTAACAATAGCTGGTAGCATTCAGATGTTTTTGTTGCATTCGAGAGGATCAGGTGAGCATATTTAAGAATTGTGGAAAATATTCCCATTATTTTTCTTTGATTTATCAGATACAGTGTGTATATCTGGATTTGTTGAGGCATCAGGTTGCAGTGATTGGCATCTTGCCTAGCATAAGCTTTTGAACAGCTTTCAGCACTTAGAGGTGAAACACTGCAATTTCCATCCGAGAGCTCTGTTTATCTCGCTGGCAGCAAACGCAGTGACCTTCTGCTCTGTGGGGAATGATATGAATATTCCCTAGGTAAAAATTCATGATTGTTACAGAGACCTGTGAAGACTAGGACTAGAATAATATCATGGTTCGTAGAGATTGGTATTATGCTTTAATAGTGACCAGAGCTGGATGCTTCAAAGGAAGAGGCAGATGCCTGCCCCAGCACACTGAGCTGTGGAGGAGAGGTATATGTTGAGGAAAGCTTTCCTTTCTCATTTTGGCAGTTGATTAACTCATACTGAGAAAGATGAGAATCGATGGTCTTCATTCATTCTTTCCACCTTAACCACCGTAGCAGCATCTGCTATTGTTATCCACTTTATTAGCATGCCTTTTACTTCATGAAAAATTTGAGCTCAAAAGAGGAAAAACAACAACTTCTTAGTAGATTTGCAAGGATGGTATGTGACTGGAGACTGTTTTTAGCCAGCTCTCGGCACTACCCGCATTTGTGCTTGGCATTTTGTGATACTGGGGCTTCACAAAGGCAAATCCTATTCTAATGTTTAAGTTGTTGACTGGGCCACCTTGAGCTGCTGCAGTATTTATCAGATATTGCAAGCTAAGCAGGGTTGGGTCTGAGTGGCTAATATTTGGACAGGAAAACTTTCAAGGAAAATCAGAAGCCATCAGAAGAGGTAGAAATAAGTCAATGGGCAAAAGTCTTTTTCTTCTTGTTGATGTAACATCTATATTGAGTAGGCTGATAGATGCCTCGTTACCCATTATTGGACTAGTAAATTGCTAGTTACTGTGATGGTTAGAGTGTAAGATCTAGACAAGCACTTCTTTTTCTTTTACGTGCTACTTGTCATGTACATGCGAGACATTTGACATTACTCCCTGTGCTGAGCTTTGTGGTATATTGTTTGCTGATAAATACCTTCCGTGCTGTACCACAAAGGAAGCTGATTTTCAGCAGGTGATTGAGGTGATATACTCGAAAGGGGGTGGGGGGAGTATGTATGCACACACTCATGCAAAAACGCTTATAATATATGATTAATATTCATAATATTATGGTTGGTATCAGGATTTTGCATATCTTGATACCAACCATATATTTTCAGCATTAATGTTCCAGGAGCATTAAATGCCTTGTGTTAAGCCAGGACCTGTGCTATTGTTGATTTCCTACACAGTAACGAATCAGATCTTTGTAGTTGTAATGTGCTCTGGGTGCATTTTTGTTCGTTAGGCTGCTCTGTTGCCTGCTCACAGTGACTGAACTTCATTCCTGTGAAGAGGACTAGCACCAAGCATGTTTCAGTAAAGTCCTAAAAATAAGCTTTTGTGGTGCATAGACAGTGCCGTAGCAAGTTGGGGGGTGAGCTGGGCGACCGCCCTGAGCACCAAAGTGAAGGGGCACCAACGGGTGCTGCCCACCTGGGGCAGAGCCTGGGATGGAGCCACGAGTGGCTTGTTTGGGGGGCATGCGGATGGGGGAAGGGCAGCTCCCACCCCGGTGTGCAGTTCCGGGCAAGTATGGGGGGGCACGTGCCCCCCAGACCTGTGCACGGGGCAAGGGTAGGCTATGACTGTGGGCTTTGCCCCAGGTGCCAAACTTTGTTGCTATGGCACTGTGTAGACCATATTGCTATCTGCTTTACAAAGGTGAATCCCCCTGCCCCTTTCTGAACAAGTTCAGTTTCCTATTTGTGATTTTCAAATTGAGGCTGGGTATTGACGCTTCCCAGTATTCATTATGGTCCTGTACCATCATTGTGCATATTTATGAACTCTTTTTAGATGTCAGGGTTAAGAGAGACCTTGAACAGTCGTTTGCACCTGTGTCAAGTGAAGGACCAGGGGGTATAAATTAATGGCAGTTTGGTTTTTTACCTACCTGGTACTATCTGCACCAGTAGATTTTTTTTCACCTACCTGGTACTATCTGCACAATATGGAGGACAACAGAGACAATATCTTTAATGTAGATATATTTAGAATCAATGAAGCTGCTGTCATTTGTTTTTTCCACCCTGGATTTTAAGCCTATCTAACAAGTTCGATGACTTTTATTGTCATCCCAACAACTGTTTTATTACTCTGCTGGTCCGTCTTGCATGTCTTATGTGCCTTTTCAAATTTGATTTCTGTTGGTAGACTGTCCAAAATGAATACAGAGATGCAACTAGTGGGTTAGTGTACTGATAGGATATTCATTTTGTGCCTGGCCATAAGCTATAAATTACACTCATATTTCCAGAATTGTTTGGTGGGATTTTCTAATTGCTTATGCCTGGATTTTGGGATTACGTTAATATGATGCTGCCGATCAGAGTCGGTTGCAATTTTATCTAAATTATGCTGCTTACAGGAAACTGCATAACTTAGACCAATTCCACCTTGGGCTTTTTGAACGTCTGTACCTAGCCTTAGCATGTAGATGCTATCTATGATCTGCTTTTAATGTCTGGGCTTCTGCGTTTCAAAATTGCATACTGTTGCTGGAGAGAGGATCAAATTCAGGCAGTCTGCATCAGACCCCAGGATTGGGGGGCTGGAGATGCAGCGGGCAGAAATCTGGTCTGATTTTGAGTGCCCAAGAACCCCTAGAAAGGAGGCTTCGAAGATCCCACAGTAGGAATTCACGCTGTTCATAACTTTTAACATCCTTTTTTTAAAACTTAAGTATTCTCCCTCTTCCCTTTTTTTTTTTTTTAAAAAAAGAGAAACTTTACATCAAAACAATCTTTCTTGTTAATGCTCCCTTCTGAAACCTACTCCAATTTCATTAAGTTCTAAATGGACATACTGGCTGCTTACAGATGTTAATCCCCCTCTCCCCCAACAGCGCTTTACTTTAAACTTCGCACACCCCTGTGCTGAATGCAGTGCATGCCCAGAAAAGGCATTGTGTTAGTTGGACCTGGCTTGCCCAATGTCTGTATAGATCAGGTGCTTCAGCAGGGCTATTTTGGCACTTTTATCTAGTAGCTGATTGAATCAGCTGGAGATAAAAGCACGAAAAAGCCCCACTGAAACACGCAATCTATACAGACGCTGTGGATCTGGGCCAAACTAATGCACTGCCTCTTCCAGTAAAGCATGGGGTTGTTTTTTTTCCCCCCACGTCTGTTAGCAGCCATTTTTTTTTTCCCCCCATCTTCATGAATTATTTGCAGGGTTTTTTTGTTTTTAGCTGACTTTTCAGGGAATTTTTAATTTGGACATTTTTTAGTATGTTAATACTGAAAACTAGGTTCTTGACAAAAACAAGTTAACCCCCCACTAAAACGCCCTGTGTTCTGGGGAAACCCCCCCGCCCCCCCGGGTATTAATAAAAAAATTACAGAAAATGTCAGACAATGTAAAAGCGGTCTATTCTGAATCCACTGAAATAGAAACATCTCCACAGGTCTGAACATTTTTCAGAACCGCTTCTCCATTTCCTGTTGGGAATCCTTGCAGAGTAGCCGAAGACCTTGTGGCCTACAGACTACTGACCTGTCTGTTGGCCCCACATTTAAAAAGTGCAACGGTTCGACACTTCTTAAATAGACATACCTCCTCATCACTGAACAAATACAAATAATCTGTATGGGGGACAGCTGTGCTTGACAAAAGCTGGAATTTGAACACCATTTCCTAAACTATTTGCTGTTAGATTAATTCTGCTTCCATTGAGGCGAATGGTAAAATTCCCATTGATTTCAATGAAAGCAGAGTTAGACGTTTTGAAAATGTCAGCACATGCGTGTTCCCATTTCGAAGCAATTTAGAGGATGATATTTAGCCTGTGTATTGCTTTAATACCTCTTGAGGATTGGAGGTTTAAGTCAATCTAAAATACTAACAGTGCCCAGTTATCATAGTCCACTTGATGCTTGTTTGCAGCAATACCTGATACAAGCAACAACCTTTTGTCAGCACATTTCCCTTGGGAGCATTTTCCCTGCCTTGTCATCACATGATTCTTCCTAAAACAGGAGCAGCCAGATAGAAGCAATATAGCACCATTATGTTAGCTGGCATCAACAGAATTTGAGTGCCTTATTCATCTGGATTTTTTTCCTGACAGAACCTGGGATTTCAAGTTTTTTTTCTATTCTGAAACATTTGAAAGCAAAATATTTGAAAATTCCTGAAAAGGAAAGCAATTTATTTCAGGTTGAACTGAGCATTTCATTTGGAAATTTATTTTATATTATGTAACAGCACTATCAATTTAAATGAAAAGCTGTTTTGAAATGGAAAACTGGAGAATTTTGTTTGAAATTTCATTCGGGACAAAGTGGCATAAAAATCAGCAGTCCTCTGTGAAACATTTATTTTCAGTGGATCATCATGATCTGGTGGAAGAAGTGTGCCCTTGTTGTAAGAAAGCTAACGGCATACTGGGCTGCATTAGTAGGAACGTTGCCAGTAGGTCAAGGGAAGTGATTCTTCCCCTCTATTCAGCACTGGTGAGGCCACATCTGGAGTACTGTGTCCAGTTTTGGGCCTCCCACTACAGAAAGGATGTGGACAAATTGGAGAGAGTCCAGTGGAAGTCCTTGAAAATGGTTGGGGGCTGAGACACTTAACTTCTGAGGAGAGGCTGAGGGAACTGGTAGGGCTGTGTGAAATGGGCCCTATTTGATTCAGATTCAGATTTTGGCCTGAATCGGGGACAGTGATTCAATTTGTTGATTCGGATCACTGTCCCTGATTAGATTTGGCCAAATCCGAATCTGAAGATTCGATGCCGATTGGAGGATTTGCCCCCTCTCTAAATATAGGTGAATGCACCTTCAAAAATTTCCATGCTTGCATTGAAGACAGCGTGCTGTCTTCATGTCATGTGATTTTTTTTTCAGTTTAAATAACAAGCGGATGTGAGCAAAATGAATTGCAGGTAAAGTTGCAGGTAAAGGCAATGTAGCTGTAAAAATGCACAAGCAAAGGAGGTTGATGTCACGTGCTTTCATGGCATTTACTCTGAACCTCCTTGAAACATGCAGACTCCCCTCTTTCTCCCCCCATAACATGAAAATTTCATGACAAATATTGTA